>NW_027590114.1:0-300000 GCF_964213995.1 Mustelus asterias
GCTCAATACTGACCCCCTCTCAACCTGGCACTGAACTAGTGTCTGAATTGAGACAGAGACACACAGACAGAGTTTTTAAAGTTGAAAGTTTTAAAGTTTATATATTAGTGTCACAAGTAAGGCTTACATTAACACTGCAATGAAGTTACTGAGAGAGACAGAGAGAGGCAGAGACACACAGAGACAGAGACATAGATAAAGAGACAGAAAGAGACAGAGAGATAAAGAGACAGAGAGGATGTTTAAAGTTTGTTTATTCCTGTCACAAGTAAGGCTCACATTAACGCTGCAGTTACTGAGAGAGACAGAAAGAGAGAGTTTTTAAAGTTGAAAGATTTAAAGTTTATTTATTAGTGTCACAAGGCTTACATTAACACTGCAATGAAGTTAGTGAGAAAGACAGAGATAGAGGGAGCATCCAGAGTGGGTTCAGTAACACATTTATTGATCAGATATCTCTCTCTGTGACCCTTTAGCGATGAGATATTCAGCCAGGATGGTTTCACTGACCCTCTTCAGCAGGCAGATATTCCCAAATCCAGCCTAGGTCTCAGACACACACACACACCACTCACACATTCCCTCTGCTCTGTCCAAGGGAATATTGTAATCCAGGAATTTCTATTTTATATTTACAGGGTGAGGGGGGGGAGAAACTCAACTCAAAAATCCTGCAGTCTCTCCAAGCTGCTTTTAAATTTCAATTCAAACCCTGGGCCACATGGGAAGCTGCAGAGATTGGGAAACTTACCAAACCCAGTTTGTGTGTGAGAGTGTCTGCAGCTTTTGTGTCTTTGAACTTGCGAGGGTGCCAGGGAGAGAATGTCACTGTCTTCACCTCTCTCTCTGCCTCTCTGTATAAAAAAATCACCAAATTAAACCACACTCAATAATGCGACCATACACAATTAATTATCAAATATCTGTCTCTCTCGCTTTATCTCTGTCTCTCCCCGTCTCTCTCTCTCCCTGTTCTCTCTCTCCCTGTCTCTTCTCGAGCAGAAACAGGTGGAGACAGAGAGGCAGGGAGAGAGAGGAAGAGGGAGGGATGGAAACAGCTGGAGTTGTGGGTTAGATGCAGGGGGAGAGACACAGGCTGTTAGAGGGAGGGGGGGTTTCAGTGAGGGACAGGGTCTCCAGTTTAATTCTGAGGGTCCTGAGAGAGGGATTTCACTGTCTCAGCCCCTCTCTGGCTCCCTCACTCTGTATAAACAATTCCCAAATTTAAAAAACGCTCAACACAGCTGACTGCACTTTGTGGGATCTTGCTGTGCACCACAGTGATTTTAGTTTTACAAAGGGTTACTTTTAAGAGGGAGTTCCGGCCTTTCTGGAGATTTGGGATGATGCAGACACACACACACACACAGGGTAGTGAGTGGGGAAGGGGGCTCACAGCAGGCGAGAGAGTGGGGGGTGGGGGGAGGACTGTGTCCCATCTGATTCAGGTTCACATTGCTGCTGCTGCTGTGGGATCTTGCTGTGCACACACTGGGCCTGTGGCCTTTGGCTGCACTGCAACAGCGACCGCACTTTTTATTTTCAAACAAAATCTGGCCCAGGGACCGCAAAGTGGGTTCAAGGAAAAAGCTTGAAAAGGGGTCGGGTAAATTCAAGCACTTTAATCGCCGAGGCATCGTAGGCTCTGGAGCAAGTGCTGGGGAATGGGAGGAGGATAGATTGGGATTTGATGGCCAGCATGGAGCTGGTGGGCCGAAGGGCCTGTTTCTGTGCTGTGTGACTCCAGATTCTTTTCTCTCTCTCTTTTCCCAGGAATTTCTATTTGGATGGGGGGTGGGTATAGAATTTCCCTGTCTCTGTCTCTCCAGCGTTCTTACCAATCCCAGCACCCCTCCCCTCTCTCTCTCTCCCCAGACATTCCTGTCCATATTTCATCTTTCAATAAAATGTTTAAGAAAACACCAATGTGAATTGTTGTCAATTTAATTTGGGAAGAGAGAGAGAGAGAGAGAGGAGTGGATCCCATTTCCCACACACTCTCCTGCAGTCCTCACCCACAACATTTATTTAATCTGGCCCTCACCAGGTTGTGTGTGTGGGATCTTGCTGTGCACACAGGTGGGTCTGGCTCCCTATTCCTCGCACTGTGACCGTGAGCAGAACTTTAAACAGGAAAGATGTTGGGGAGGCGGAGGAGGCAGAGAGAGAGACAGAGAAATGGAGGGAGAGCTAAACAGAGAGGGTGTGGGGGGGAGGGGTGTGAGAGGGTCTCAGGAGGGGCAGGGGGAAAGAGACACAGAGTCTGGGGCTGCCCTCCTCCATCGTGGGACTGGCAGTGGGATCTTGCTGTGCAGAATTACCTTCATTGTCATTTGAATCATTCATTCATTGACTAAGGGAGGGTGGGGGTGTGATTGTGGGATTATAAATATTGTTACCACGCTGAGGTGATGTTTCCCTCTGCGCTATTTTGTAACCCCCCCAAAGAGATACACCTTGCCTCGTAATCTTAAGTGTGTGTGAGACAGGAGGAAGCTACTGGTTTTAGACAGATGTGCAGAAGGAGGTCATTCGGCCCATCTAGTCTGTACCGACCACAATCCCAACCAGGCCCTATTCCCATGACCCCACACTTTTAACCTGCTAATCTCCCTGACACTAGGGTCAATTTAACACGGCCAATCCACCGAACCCGCACAGCTTTGTGCTGTCGGAGGAATTGGTAAATTAAAGCAGGATCTGACACTCTCTGTATCAGGAACAACTAACAGGTCTTTAATTTAGACTGGGTGACAACCTTATTAAAACAATGAACAAACTGAATAAACTCCCCAGTAGAATGCTGTTCCAATGACAAGACTCACTCAGGAATAATGAAATAAATCATTACAGAATAGAGTCACTCTCAAATAATATAATACCAGGCGTCTGTTGGAAGTGTGAACTTTCTTCTGCTGCTTGGGTCTGGAATACTTTCTGAGTTGGTTTCTGCTTCTATTTAGATGGTGATGTGATGAAGCTGTATATATTACTGCAGGATTCAGTATCAGACTCTCCCTCCTTCAATCTAAAGAGGCAGCAAGGTCGCTCCCTCCCCGTTATTTCCCCCTGTCCCGGGTTTAAATACCCAGAATTTCCTCACAGTATTCCTGCAATTTGAGTGGCTTGAGGCTGTCACCAACGCTCCAATTTGAATGCAATTGGTTGTGTGTGTTTGAGAGCTTGTTTTAAAATCATTGACCCAATTCAAAGGCTGTTTTGCTCTGCTGGGACTCTGGCTGCTGCTTTGGACACAAATGTTGTAAAGTTGTCTTCTGCAGCCCTGCTTTCTGCAGTTTAAAATCCCCAGCACAAAGACACAGGCTTTCTAAAGACACAACGCTGGATGGTTCGGTTTGGTTTTCTCAGCATTTCTTTTCAATATTTACATTTGTCAAACACCAGATGTTTTACCCTATATGCAACTTCATAACCATATTAGAGAGAGACAGAGAGAAAGAAAGGGAGAGAGAAAGACAGAGAGGGAGAGAAAGAGAGAGAGAGAGAAAGGGAGAGAGAGAGACAGAGACGGGAGAGTGAGGGAAAGCAGGAAAGGGCAGCAAGAGGTCAGGGTTGTGGGGGAGTGCAGTGAGGGGGTGGGGGAAGAGACACAGGATCTGGGGGTCTCTCGTGTGGAGGGAGAGAGAGGGAGACGTGTGGTTCCCTCATTTCCCACTCACTTTACCCCAATCCTCATTTAAAAATCACTTTGTATCTGGCCCTGCTCAGACTGTGTGTGGGATCTTGCTGTGCCCTCATGCTCTCTGTCTCCCCTCCTCCCCTCCCCATATTCCCCGCACCGTGACAGTGCCCCACATTTTAAACATAAAAAGATGGAGGGGAAGGAGGGTGGGGTAGAGAGAGGAACAGAGAAGGGGTGGGGAGTGTCGGGGGCTGAGTGGAGGGGGGTAGGGGGATAGAGACAGAGGCTCTGGGGGTGGGTGGTGTCCTCCTGCAGTGTGGGACTCCCTGTGGGATCCTGATTGCAGCATTCCCAGTCTCTGAGAGAAAGAGAGAGACAGAAAGAGAAAGAGGGGGAAAGACAGAGAGAGAGAGAGAGAGACAGGCAGGGAGAAAGAGAGAGAGAAACAGTGTGAGGGAGAGAGAGAGAAAGACAGAGAAAGATGGAGGGAGAGAGAGAGAGAAAGATGGACGGAGAGAGAGAGAAAGGCAGACAGGGAGTGAGAGAGAAAGATGGAGGGAGTGGGAGAGAGAGAGGGGGAGAGTGAGGAGGAAAACAGGAAAAGACAGCAAGAGGTGAGGTTTGTGGGGGTGCAGTGAGGGGGTGGGGGAAGAGACACAGGATCACAGTGACCCGCGCTGGGAATTGAACCCGGGTCCCTGGAGCTGTGAGGCAGCAGCGCCAACCACTGAGCCCCCGTGTGGCCCTACATGTTATGATTCAATTCTGAGGGTCCCGGGGCGAGGCGGGGGGTGGATTTCACAGCCTCAGCCCCTCTCTGCCTCACTCCCCCTCTGTATAAACATTTCCCAAATTAAAACACACTCAACACAGCGAACTGCACCTTCTGGGATCTTCCAGAGCACCACAGAGATTGTGTTTTAAAAAGGGTTTGGCTTCGTTTTAAGAGGGAGTTCAACCCTTTCTGGGAATTTGGGATGAGACACACAGGGTAGTGAGTGGGGAAGGGGGCTCACAGCAGGCGAGAGTGTTGGGGGTGTGTTGGGGAGGACTGTGTCCCATTTGATTCAGGTTCACATTGTTGCTGCTGCTGCTGTTGTTGTGGGATCTTGCTGTGCACACACTGGGCCTGTGGCCTTTGCTCGCACTGCAACAGTGACCACACTTTATTAAACAAAATCTCGCTCACGGACCGCAAAGTGGGTTCAAAGGAAGAAGTGTAAACGGGGTCGGGTAAATTAAAGCACTTCAATCGCCGAGGCATCGTAGGCTGTGCAGCGAGTGCTGGGGAATGGGGGGAGTATAGATTGGAATTTGATGGCCAGCATAGACCTGGTGGGCCGAAGGGCCTGTTTCTGTGCTGTGTGACTCCAGATTCTCCTCCCTCTTTTCCCAGGAATTTCTATTTGGATGGGGGGGCGTTCATAATTTCCCTGTCTCTGTCTCTCCAGCGTTCTTACCAATCCCAGCACCCCTCCCCTCTCTCTCTCCCCAGACATTCCTGTCTATATTTCATCTTTCAATAAAATGTGATGGAAAACACCAATGTGAATTTTTTGGATTTAATTTCAGGGAGGGAAAGACAGAGAGAGAGAAAGAGAGAGACAGGGAGGGAGGGAAAGACAGACAGAGACAGAGAAAGACAGGGAGTGGGGGAAGGAGAGACAGACAGAGAGAGAGAGAAAAGCAGCCGAATAAAACCTGCAGCAGCCGCTTTATTCCATCGGATTGGGGATGTGATTGTGGGTTTTCCTGCTATCTCTCTCTCTCTCCCATCTTTCTCCTTTGATTGTGAGTTATCAGGGAAGGAGAGAGAGAGAAAGGGAGGGTAACAGAGGGAGATCAAAGGCAGAGGGGCAGGGAGAGGAGACACACTGGAGGGGGGGGTGGGTTAGGGGTGGGTCCTCTGCTCTGCACTCACAGCCCAGCTCCCCAGTCTCTGGGGAAAAGACCCTCACTCACACCCTCCCAGAAGGTGGGATTTGTAACCAGCGGCTGTGTGACTGAGGCTGAATCTGGGCTGTTGTGTTTGAATAGATTTTTCCCAATATAAAGATATTGGAATCTGGCTGCTGCCACATTGCAGTGAGAGAGAGATCTGGCTTTGCAGGAGGAGCTTCCCTCCCCATTTCCCCATGGAAATCCCTGAGAAATAGCAAACGTGGCTCACAACACGTCATTATTTGAAACGGTCAGACAGAAACTTATCAGAGAGAGCATTTTAATCCCCATTCATCCCCAGAGGGAGAAACAGAGCAGAGATCAGGACAGATTATCCAGAGTAGGAGAGACCGGGGCAGAGATGGGGTATTGGATATATATATAGATCTGGGGAGAAAAGCAAAAGAGACACAGAGGGGGCTGGACAGGTTCAGAGATAGAGGCAGAGAAAGAGAGAAACAGCAAGAGAAAGAGGGAATCAGAGAAGGGTGTGACTGTGCTCGAAGTGGAAGGTTCCCTGTTCAGATCAAATGTACAAACAGCACCAATGCTGGAGTGACTTATTATTTTCATTTGTGGGGGGGGAGAGATGGAGGGGAGAGAGAGGGAGATGTGTGGTTCCCTCATTTCCCACTCACTTTACCCCAATCCTCACTTCAAAATCACTTTGTATCTGGCCCTGTTCAAGCTGTGTGTGTGGGATCTTGCTGTGCACTCATGCTCCGTCCCCCTGCCCCATATTCCTCACACTATGACAGAGCCCCATGCTTTAAACATGAAAAGATGGAGGGGAAGGAGGGTGGGGTAGAGAGAGAGAGAAACAGGGTGAACAGAGAAGGGGTGGGGAGTGTTGGGGGTCAGTGGAGGGAGGGGTGGGGGAAAGAGACAGAGGCTCTGGGGGTGGGGGGTGTCCTCCTGCAGTGTGGGACTCCCTGTGGGATCCTGATTGCAGCATTCCCAGTCTCTCTCTCTCTCTCTCTCACTGTGAAGCACTCGGGAGGGAGAGGGAGCTGAAATTCAAATTCCGGAGCCTGGGGGAAAGGCTTGTTCTCAATCCCAGAGTCCTGCTTGTGTATTCAGACAGGGCGCTGGGATTTGTGGGTGTAGATGGAGAAGATTGTTCTGTTTAACTGGGGGGTGGGAGAGAGGGGGGTTTGTTCTTTCTACCTGAGGAATAATGCAGCCTCTGTGACTAGGCCGCACTTCACGGCCTAAATCTCAGCAGCACTTTTGCGTTTGCTTAATTCCCCAACAGGGTTTAAGTGGCTGAATTCAATGGTTCAATAAAATGTGAAGCAGCCGCTTCAGGGTGGGATTGTGGGTTTTCCTGCTCCCGCCCCCTCTCATTTCCCTTTTGATTGTGAGTTTTATTTTAAGCGGTCAGACAGAAACTTAGAGAGAGCATTTCAATCCAGATTCACCTCGAGGTAGAGAAACAGAGCAGAGATCAGGACAGGTTATCCAGAGACAGGAGCAGAGACGAGGTATTGGACAGATATAGATCTGGGGGAAGTGTGTAAGAGACGGAGAGGGAGAAACAGAGGGGGGGAGAGGTGACTGATAGAAGTGGGAACTTCACTGGGGCCTCCTGTGTTTATTCACTGGCCTGTCTCTGGAGTAAAGCCCCCAGAATGCTTTGATGTGTTTAATAAATTCAATATCGGGACAGTCAGGAGGCAGTTGGAAGTTCATTGCATTTGAAACGTGTTCCCATTTTGTCAGGGTTTAATAATGAGCAGGTGAAAGTGAATGTTTCCCCCACCTCCCCCCAGTGAGATTGTGAATTTCAGCAAGTCCTGGGATCTTGCTGTGCCTTTTATTGTTTATAATCAGCTTTTGTTTTGTGTTTAATCAAATTTCACTTTATTTTCTCTTTCTCTCTTCCAAGGAGAATTCCTTTGGAAACGTTGGCGATGCAGAGAGCGAATAGTTTTGCCGTGAGGAATCCTCGGACAAGAGCTATAACCAGAGAGAAAAATATTAATAAAAGTCCCCGTGTCTTTGTCGTTCATTTTTATTCACAGATCGACTGGTGGGGCTTTTACACGGAGGGTTAGTGGTCTGTGTGTCAGGGGGAGGGGGCATTCCCAGTGATCCCTGCTCCAATGTAATCCCACAGATTTCAATCCCTCTCCCTGAAGCTCTGTCTGTGCAACTCCCCCATCCTCAGAACTGTTTCTCCACATCTTTCCAATCCCGGTCTCTCCCCATCCTTTATACCTCAGCCTCTCAATCTTTCCCCCTTTTCTCTCCTTCTCTCTATCTTTCACTCTCTCTCTGAAACTTTGTCACTCTGTCTTGCCAAAGCCCCACTTTCTATTTATCTCAACATCTCACTTTGTATCTCAGCCTCTCTGGACATCTCTCCCTCTCTCTTTGTGGATCATTTTATCAATCACAGCAGCCTCCTCTCCATCTCTCTCTCTATCTCTGCTCCCCCCTCTGTCTATCTCTGCTCCCTCTCTGTGACTCATTCTGTCTGAAGTACAGCAGCATTCTCTCTCTCTCCCCATCTCTATATCTTTTCACGATAACTTCATTGCAGTGTTAATGTAAGCCTACTTGTGATTAACAAATAAAATTTTAACATTAACTCTGCTTTAATTTGTCTCTTATCCCTCTCTCTATCTGCTTCCCTCTCTCTATCTCTCCATCTGCTTCCCTCCATCTATCTCTCCATCTGCTTCCCCTCTCTCTGATCTCTGCTTCCTTGTCTGTGAATCAGTCTGAATTACAGTAGCATCCTCCCCATCTCTCTCTCTCTGATCTTTGCTTCCCCCTCTCTGTGAATCATTCTGTCTGAATTACAGCAGCATTCTCTCTATCTCCATCTCTATATCTCTCTGCTTCTCTCTCTGTCTCTCTCTCTCACGTGGGGGACGGGCCAGATCACGGGTTTGCTGTTCACAAGCAGCGAAGGCCCAGGAACGCAGAGGGAGGGAATCGGGGGCAATTCAGAGGGATTCAGCACTGCTGAAAGGGGGGAGTGTGTAATACAGGGGCTTGTTCAGAGCCAGGGGCTATTAGACAGAGAGGGAAGGGGCTGGTGGGGGAGGCTGTTGTACAAGTGGGGGGAATATTATAACACAGGCTGACCAGAGTCCGGGGTTATCAGAGAAAGGGGGCAATGGAGGAGGGGGGGGGAAGAATCAGACAGGGGGTCTGTTGTACAGGATGGGGGTGGGGGATGTTATAACACAGGCTGCTCAGTGTCAGGGGAATTAGTCAGTTGAACGTTAATGTTTAAAATGGGCAGAGTTTCCACATCCAACTCCACCAGGAGCTGTTTACAGGGGGGTGGTGGACGGGGATGGACGCGCGGTGGGAGGTACTAATTAGAAAGGGGGGGATCTGTCAGTCCAGAGGCTGTTCACAGGGAGGGAGTGGGAATTTGCCAGGTTGAGAGGGGTGGGGGGGGGGGGGAAGAGGGGAACTTAGAGGGATACGGGGCTCAGAGGGAAGGATCGGGAGATTTAGAGGGATTGTGAGGAGTGACAACAGATTTGGCTGGAGTGGGGGGGGGGGGGGAATTGAGGGGGATAAAAGGGGGAGAGTGGAGAGGGATGTCGGGGGAGACTCAGGGATTGTGGTCGGGAATTAGAGGGATTCAGGGGGATTTAAGGGTCTCATGGGGACTTTGGGATTTAGCGGGGCTGAGAGGGAGGGAATCGGGGGGAATTGAGGGGGATTTGGGAAGGGGGGGTTTAGAGGGGGATTTCTGGGGTTCTGAGGGATACAGGAAGGATTGGGGGGTTTACGGGGATTAAAAGACATGGTTTGGTGCTCAGACAGATTGAAGGGGTGGGATTGGAGAGGGAGCAGGATTCGGGGGCAGAGGAATGTGGCGAGGGTGGGGGCGATCTCGGGAGACATTCAGGGGGGGATTCTAGAGGAATCTCAGGGGCTGAGAATCTGGGGAGGGTCTGGATGGGGTAGGGAGTCAGAGAGGGAGTTAGCGGGAGGGGAGGGGGAGTCGGGGTGGAGGGAAAGGGATTGAGGGCGGGGTGGATTCATAGGGATTTGGGAGGGGGGAAATTCAGAGAGGGATTTAGGGTGGGGCCTTGCATCAGGGTTAGAATTGGGGGGGTGTCGAGCGATTCGGAGCGGGGGGGGGGGTGACTCAGAGGGATTCAGGGGTGGGGAGGACTGAGGAAGGATTGGGTGCAGGCGTCAGGGGGGCTTGGGTTTGGCAGGGGGGCAGAGGGAGCCTTTGGGGGGGGGGCTGAGGAATTGGGGCAGGAACTTGGAGGATTCAGGGGGCTTAGAGTCAGATTGGCAGTGGGTGTCAGAGAGATTGGGGGTGCTTACAGAGTCGGATGAAAGGAGATGGGGCAGAGGGACAGGGAATCAGGTGGGGGAAAGAGAAGTTTTGGGGGGGAATTAGTGGAGATTGAGGGCGGGGGTTTGAGAAGGATTGGGAGTGGCTCAGAGGGCTTTGGCGGTGAGTTCCTGAGAGAGAGTGAGTGGGGGGGTGATTAGAGTGGGATTGGAGAAGATTGGGCAGAGAGGATCGGGGGGAGGGGCAGAGAGGAGCGGGGGGAGGGGCAGAGAGGATGAGGGGGGAGGGGCAGAGAGGATCGGGGGGAGGGGCAGAGAGGATCGGGGGGAGGGGCAGAGAGGAGCGGGGGGAGGGGCAGAGAGGATGAGGGGGGAGGGGCCGAGAGGATCAGGCAGAGGGGAGGTTCAGAGGGGTTTAAGTGGAGGGACTGAGAGTGGGTTTGGGCAGTGGGGATTTAAAGAGGGTTTTGGGGGGTGGGGAACCTGGAGGCGGGGGGGGGGGGGGGAGAGGGGAATTGGGGGGTGAGAGATTGAGGGCGGCAGGTTTAGGTTTGGGAGTGGGTTCAGGAGTCGGGGGGGATTAGGCTCAGAGGGGAATCTATAGGGCATTGGCGGGAGGCGGGAGGGGGATTCAGCATGGGGTTTGGGTCTGTTGGTGGGGGTGGGGTTTGGGTCTGTTGGTGGGGTTTGGGTCTGTCGGTGGGGGTGGGGTTTGGGTCTGTCGGTGGGGGTTGGGTCTGTCGGTGGGGGTGGGGGTGGGGGTGGGGGTGGGGTTTGGGTCTGTCGGTGGGGGTGGGGTTTGGGTCTGTCGGTGGGGGTGGGGTTTGGGTCTGTCGGTGGGGGTGGGGTTTGGGTCTGTCGGTGGGGGTGGGGTTTGGGTGTGTCGGTGGGGGTGGGGGTGGGGTTTGGGTCTGTCGGTGGGGGTGGGGGTGGGGTTTGGGTCTGTCGGTGGGGGTGGGGTTTGGGTCTGTCGGTGGGGGTGGGGGTGGGGTTTGGGTCTGAAGGTGGGGTTTTGGGTCTGTCGGTGGGGGTGGGGACAGGAGCTGGGGGGGGAAATAGCTGGGGGGGGGAAAGAGCTGGGGGGGGAAAGAGCTGGGGGGGGGGGAAAGAGCTGGGGGGGGGGGAAAGAGCTGGGGGGGGGAAAGAGCTGGGGGGGGGAAAGAGCTGGGGGGGGAAAGAGCTGGGGGGGAAAGAGCTGGGGGGGAAAGAGCTGGGGGGGGGAAAGTGCTGGGGGGGGGAAAGAGCTGGGGGGGGGAAAGAGCTGGGGGGGGGAAAGAGCTGGGGGGGGAAAGAGCTGGGGGGGGAAAGAGCTGGGGGGGGAAAGAGCTGGGGGGGGAAAGAGCTGGGGGGGGGAAAGAGCTGGGGGGGGGAAAGAGCTGGGGGGGGGGAAAGAGCTGGGGGGGGGAAAGAGCTGGGGGGGGGGGAAAGAGCTGGGGGGGGGGAAAGAGCTGGGGGGGGGGAAAGAGCTGGGGGGGGGAAAGAGCTGCGGGGGGGGAAAGAGCTGGGGGGGGGGAGAGCTGGGGGGGGGGGAAAGAGCTGGGGGGGGGGAAAGAGCTGGGGGGGGGAAAGAGCTGGGGGGGGGGAAAGAGCTGGGCGGGGGAAAGAGCTGGGCGGGGGAAAGAGCTGGGCGGGGGAAAGAGCTGGGCGGGGGAAAGAGCTGGGCGGGGGAAAGAGCTGGGCGGGGGAAAGAGCTGGGCGGGGGAAAGAGCTGGGCGGGGGGAAAGAGCTGGGGGTGGGAAAGAGCTGGGGGGGGGAAAGAGCTGGGCGGGGGGAAAGAGCTGGGGGGGGAAAGAGCTGGGCGGGGGAAAGAGCTGGGCGGGGGAAAGAGTTGGGGGGGGGGAAAGAGCTGGGGGGGGGAAGAGCTGGGGGGGGGAAGAGCTGGGGGGGGAAAGAGCTGGGGGGGGGGGGGAAGAGCTGGGGGGGGAAAGAGCTGGGGGGGAAAGAGCTGGGGGGGGGGGGAAAGAGCTGGGGGGGGGGAAAGAGCTGGGGGGGGGGAAAGAGCTGGGGGTGGGAAAGAGCTGGGGGGGGGAAAGAGCTGGGCGGGGGGAAAGAGCTGGGGGGGGGGAAAGAGCTGGGCGGGGGAAAGAGCTGGGCGGGGGAAAGAGTTGGGGGGGGGAAAGAGCTGGGGGGGGGAAGAGCTGGGGGGGTGGAAAGAGCTGGGGGGGGGAAGAGCTGGGGGGTGGAAGAGCTGGGGGGGGAAAGAGCTGGGGGGGGGGAAAGAGCTGGGGGGGGGAAAGAGCTGGGGGGGAAAGAGCTGGGGGGGGGGGGGGAAAGAGCTGGGGGGGGGAAAGAGCTGGGGGGGGGGAAAGAGCTGGGGGGGGGAAAGAGCTGGGGGGGGGGAAGAGCTGGGGGGGTGGAAAGAGCTGGGGGGGGGGAAAGAGCTGGGGGGGGGGAAAGAGCTGGGGGGGGGAAAGAGCTGGGGGGGGGGGAAGAGCTGGGGGGGGGGAAAGAGCTGGGGGGGGGGAAGAGCTGGGGGGGGGAAAGAGCTGGGGGGGGGAAAGAGCTGGGGGGGGGGAAAGAGCTGGGGGGGGGAAAGAGCTGGGGGGGGGAAAGAGCTGGGGGGGGGAAAGAGCTGGGGGGGGGGAAAGAGCTGGGGGGGGAAAGAGCTGGGGGGGGGGAAAGAGCTGGGGGGGGGGAAAGAGCTGTTAAACGGCAGCTTTACATTTCCAGACTGAAAATAACTGGCCAATATTTTGTGCAGATTGTTCCCAGTTCCTTGCTTGTGGTCTATCCCTAACTGCCCTTGAACTGAGCAGCTTGCTTGCTGGGCCATTCCAGAGTCAACCACATCGTGTGGACCTGGATTCACATGAAAGACTTACAGGGACTACCAGACCTGCTGAGATTTTCCAGCATCCTCTGGCCTTATTCTGGAGTCGGATAAATTCCTTCTCTAAAGGGCATCGGTGAACCAAATGGGTTTTAACGGCAATGGTTTCATGGCCATCACCAGGCCTTAAATGACAGATTTTTATTGAATTGAGATTTCACGATTTGCTGTGGTGTGATTGGAAGCTGGCTGCCCAGTGCATTACCCTCGGACTCTGGGCTCCCAGTTCAGTGACAATACCCCCACACCATCAGATTGAGAGCATTTGTGTGATAGTCCCCAGTCTACCACTTTCAGGCCGGTCTCAATATGTTTAAAATAAACCGTTTTAAAATAAATCAATTCAAGTCTACATTAAATACCAGTTGGAGGAATTCACAGTTGCCTGGGGCAGTTTTCTAACACATTACCATCTTTCTATAGATAAGGAATCAAGTATTGTACACAATACTCCAGATCTGGTCTCTCCAATGCCTTGCACACTGGAAACATACTGGAATTTAGAAGAATGAGAGATCACTGACAAGATGATAAAAGGTGTGGATAAAGTAGACGTGGAGCGGATGCTTCGTCTTGTGGGACATTCTAGGACGAGAGGTCATAGTCTTAGGAGAAGGGGCAGCAAATTTAAAACAGAGCTGAGGAGAAACTACTTCTCCCAAAGGGTTGTGAATCTGTGGAATTCGCTACCCCAAAGAGCGGAGGATGCTGGGACAGTGAGTAAATTTCAGGAGGGGTTAGACAGATTTTTAATTGGTGATGGGTTGAAGGGTTATGGGGAGAAGGCAGGAAAATGGGGATGAGGAGCATATCAGCCATGATCGAATGATGGAACGGACTCGATGGGCCGAATGGCCTAATTCTGCTCCTATATCTGAGGAATTTCTGACCCTTCCTATTTAATAATTCATTCCCTCATAATAAATGGTAACATTTTATGACATTTCTAATTAATTGCTGTACCTGTATATTAGCCCCTTTTGATTCATGCCCAAGGACGGCCCAATCCCTCTGTCCCTCAGAATGTTGTGATCTCGCACCATTTAGTTATTAAGTGTATTTTATATTCATCAAGCCAAAATGTACATTTTCACATCCGCCCATTAAACACAATTTGGCGAAGCTTTGCCAATTCAATGAACTATTTATGTCCCTCCATCGTCCCCTTACATCCTCATCACCATTTATTTTCCAATCTATTGTTGTGTCATCAGCAAACTTAACATCCATATCTGCTCTGTGACATATCACTGTGTAATCTAACAACTAATCCAGTTCCCCTGGATTCCTGCTCTGTAACATATCACTGTGTAATCTAACAATTAATCCAGTTCCCCTGGATTCCTGCTCTGTAACATATCACTGTGTAATCTAACAACTAATCCAGTTCCCCTGGATTCCTGCTCTGTAACATGTCACTGTGTAATCTAACAATTAATCCAGTTCCCCTGGATTCCTGCTCTGTAACATATCACTGTGTAATCTAACAATTAATCCAGTTCCCCTGGATTACTGCTCTGTAACATATCACTGTGTAATCTAACAATTAATCCAGTTCCCCTGGATTTCTGCTCTGTAACACATCACTGTGAAATCCAACAATTAATCCAGTTCCCCTGGATTCCAGGGACCCAGGTTCGAGTCCCGGCTTGGGTCACTGTCTGTATAGTGTTTGCACGTTCTCCTCGTGTCTGCGTGGGTTTCCTCCGGGTGCTCCGGTTTCATCCCGCAGTCCAAAGATTAGGGTTAGGTGAATTGGCCATGCTAAATTGCCCCTTAGTGCCAGGGGAACTAGCGAGGGTAAATGCATGGCATTATGGGGATAGGGTCTGGGTGGGATTGAGGCCGGTGCAGACTCCTTGGGCCAAATGGCCCCTTTCTGCACTTTAGGATTCTATGTACTAATCTTCACCACAAAAGTGATGCACAATCTCCAAAATAATTTGTACGGTGCTGTTTATTCTGAAGTGATTGTGGATTTGAAATTGACTGCAGTAACAGCTCTTTTAAAATGGTTTGGAAAGTAATAGTAACCCCTCGCACAAAACAATTCACTTTTAATTCTCAGCTATCGGCATCGTCGTACGGAACAGGAAGAGGATGAAGAGCTACTGTCAGAAAACAGCAAGACAACCAATGTCTGCACAAGGTTTGAAGAATCCCTATCATGTGCGTAAAGCCATTTTATTCATTATTTCATACATGAGTTCATGTAGCTCAGTTTTCACTAACTTTTCCCAATTGCTTTCACATTTTCAGTCACCATTCATCGATGTGCAGTGTTCAATTTTGTCAAAATTAGACTTGTGGGAACATTTGAGATTGTTGTAATTAAATCTCCAAAAACAGCACCTCCCGTTCTCCTGGTTTAATTGGCTGTATTTATTGGCATAAGGGGTCTTTTTAATGGAACAATCTACTAATGCTGACAGACACCACGGACTCACTCCAGCCTAACTTGTAATCTGACATCATATTTTCTGACTGGATATTGTGGATATTGAGTATTTTGAGGTCAAATTCAGCATGAATAAAATGCAGGGTAAAGCTGAAAGATCTCCCTTATGCCAGTATGACATGTGTTTCATATATCAGCCTTTCACCTTGTTCTTTGTTTTGTTCAGCTCTGCCCTCTCAACCAGTGCTCCCAAGGAACTGAGTTGAAACTGCTGCAACTTATTTTTCATGGTGTCCTAGCAGCCATTTTAACATGTTAGTGTGCGCCACATGAAAAGGAACCATCTGTTTTCATGAGGAATAATTGGATTATCATACAGATTGCGTACATGTAACATGCTGTCCTTTTGGTGTTGAGAATCATGTATAATCAGTTCCTTACCCTATGAAATGGTGAGCTGAATGATCTGTTCTCCCAATTGGCATTTCCCCAATCAAAGAACAAAGAAAAGTACAGCACAAGACAGGCCCTCCAGCCCTCCCAGCCTGTGCCAATCATGATGCCCTTACTAAAATAAAGAAAAACCCTTCTGTCCTTATTTGGGTCTGTATCCCTCTATTCCCTCCCTATTCATTTACCCGTTGGGATGCCTCTTAAATGTTGTTAATGTGCCTGCTTCCCCCACCTCCCCTGGTAGTGCATTCCAGGCACCCACCACTCTGTGAGAAACTTCCCTTAAATTTTATCCCTCTCACCTTGAACCTGCGCCCCCTTGTAATTAACACTTCCACCCTTGGAAAAAAGCTTCTGACTATCCACCCTGCCTATGCCTCTCATCATTTTGTCCACCTCTATCAGGTCTGTCCTCAGCCTCTGTCTTTCCAATGAAAACAGTCCTAGTACAGGCAGAAATTGGCACCTCTTGATTGGGAGAGGCTGTTTGAGGGTAAATCCACATCTGGTATGTGGCAGTCTTTTAAGGAACAGTTGTTAGGGCTACAGGACAGGCATGTGCCTGTAAAAAAGGATAGGAAGGGTAGGATTAGAGAACCGTGGATAACCAGGGAAATTGAGGGACTGGTCAAAAAGAAAAGAGAGGCGTATGTTAGGTCCAGGCAGCTAAAAACGGAGGGAGCTCTGGAGGAGTACAAAGAAAGTAGGAAAGTACTCAAACGGGGAATTAGAAGAGCAAAAAGGGGTCACGAAATGTTCTTGGCAGACAGGATTAAGGAGAATCCCAAGGCATTTTATTCATACGTTAGGAACAAGAGGGCTGTTAGGGAAAAAATCGGACCTCTCATGGACAAAAGTGGGGACTTATGCTTGGAGCCCAAAGAAGTAGGGGAGATCCTAAATGAATACTTTGCGTCGATATTCACAAAGGAGAGGGATGTGTTGACTGGGAGTGTCTCGAAGGGGAGTGTTGAACCGTTGGGGAAAATCTCCATTACAAAGGAGGAAGTGTTAGGTTTGTTAGAGAATATAAAGACTGACAAATCCCCAGGGCCTGATGGAATCTATCCAAGGCTGCTCAGGGAGACGAGAGGTGAATTCGTTGGGCCTCTGACGCAAATCTTTGTCTCGTCACTGGACGCAGGTGAGGTCCCAGAGGATTGGAGGATAGCTAATGTGGTCCCGTTATTTAAGAAGGGTAGGAAGGATAACCCGGGTAATAATAGGCCGGTGAGCTTGACGTCCGTGGTGGGGAAGTTGTTGGAGAAGATTCTTAGAGATAGGATGTATGAGCTGGGGGGGGGAAGAGCTGGGGGGGGGGGAAAGAGCTGGGAGGGGGGGAAAGAGCTGGGGGGGGGGGAAAGAGCTGGGGGGGGGAAAGAGCTGGGGGGGGGGAAAGAGCTGGGGGGGGGGGAAAGAGCTGGGGGGGGAAAGAGCTGGGGGGGGAAAGAGCTGGGGGGGGAAAGAGCTGGGGGGGGAAAGAGCTGGGGGGGGGAAAGAGCTGGGGGGCGGGAAAGAGCTGGGGGGGGGAAAGAGCTGGGGGGGGGAAAGAGCTGGGGGGGGGAAAGAGCTGGGGGGGGAAGAGCTGGGGGGGGAAAGAGCTGGGGGGGGGAGAGCTGGGGGGGGAAAGAGCTGGGGGGGGAAAGAGCTGGGGGGGAAAGAGCTGGGGGGGAAAGAGCTGGGGGGGAAAGAGCTGGGGGGGAAAGAGCTGGGGGGGGAAAGAGCTGGGGGGGGAAAGAGCTGGGGGGGGAAAGAGCTGGGGGGGGAAAGAGCTGGGGGGGGAAAGAGCTGGGGGGGGAAAGAGCTGGGGGGGGAAAGAGCTGGGGGGGGGAAAGAGCTGGGGGGGGGGAAAGAGCTGGGGGGGGGAAAGAGCTGGGGGGGGAAAGAGCTGGGGGGGGAAAGGGCTGGGGGGGAAAGAGCTGGGGGGGAAAGAGCTGGGGGGGGAAGAGCTGGGGGGGAAACAGCTGGGGGGGGAAACAGCTGGGGGGGGAAACAACTGGGGGGGGGAAACAGCTGGGGGGGGAAACAGCTGGGGGGGGAAACAGCTGGGGGGGAAACAGCTGGGGGGGAAACAGCTGGGGGGGAAACAGCTGGGGGGGGAAACAGCTGGGGGGGGAAACAGCTGGGGGGGGGAAACAGCTGGGGGGGGAAACAGCTGGGGGGGGGAAACAGCTGGGGGGGGGAAACAGCTGGGGGGGGGGAAACAGCTGGGGGGGGGGAAACAGCTGGGGGGGGAAACAGCTGGGGGGGGAAACAGCTGGGGGGGAAACAGCTGGGGGGAAACAGCTGGGGGGGAAACAGCTGGGGGGGAAACAGCTGGGGGGGAAACAGCTGGGGGGGAAACAGCTGGGGGGGAAACAGCTGGGGGGAGATTGAGAGAGATTGAGAGAGAGAGAGATTGAGAGGGAGAGAGATTGAGAGGGAGAGAGATTGAGAGGGAGAGAGATTGAGAGGGAGAGAGATTGAGAGGGAGAGAGATTGAGAGGGAGAAAGGTTGAGAGATAGAAAGATGGAGAAGGAGATTGAGAGGAGGCTGCAAACAGAGAGAAAAGCAGGGCTGAGGCGGGAAAGGTGCAGACAGAAAGTGAAGAGGTTCATACTCACCATCGCACATGTTTTCCCTCGGTGATCTCTCCAACTCCTTCCATCCCCTCTCCCATGGTGGGGAGAGAGATCCAGGAACAGGGGCTTTGTGCTGGGAAAGGGGGGGTTACAATATCAGAGCTGGAACTCCATGCAAGCACACACTGACTCACTCACTCACAAAGACACAGCTTACCTGATACTTACCAACCCACGTGGAGAGAGAGACTGGACAAAGGAGCCTCAGCCTTTTTATAACCTCACTGAGTCACTCAAACTGTCCACACCTCCCCAATCACCCCCCCATCCAACCACAGCTCCTACACCTCACCTGAACCCACCTACTCCAGGTATGGGCCAATCCAACACCAACCTGTCTGAGAGTGTGTGTGTGTGGGGGGGAGTGGGGTGGGGTGGGGGGGTGGGGGGTTAGTGAGCACCAGGCAAATGGTTCATCCCAAGGCTCTCCCTCCCCCCCACTCCCAGCTTCACATCACCAGCACTGGGAGCTGAGAGAAGATGGATTTAAATGAAGCAGCAGCCCTGCACTGCCAGAGAGAGAGAGAGAGAGGCCAGGTCTGAATGTGGATTGTACAACTTGTTCATCCAGGACTCCATCCGCTACAGGTTTGCACCCTTTGCTGATTCTTGCAAAGTTCACTTTTCCTTAAGTTGCCTGAACTGAAACAAGATCTTGCAAAGTTCTTTGTTGCTGCGTTTACAAATCCCACTTCTGATTTACAATGCTGTGTGTCCGGGTGTGTGAATGTGTGTGTGTGCCCTGTGCTTCATGGTTAATGATTCACCACTGATCAGAGCTGCAAAATAAAGCGTTTAGCCTTTTTTTAACAGAAGCACTGGCTGGGGGAGGGGAGGGAGAGAATGAGAGTGAAGTTTCTGTCTGATAAATGCTGTAAATGTGTCTTTAACCAGCAGCTCTGCAGAGAGACAGATGCAGGATTTTAAACTCTCTGGGAGCTGCAGGCAGGGACTCTCTCACACACACACACACACACAGATAGACATCAGCTCCTGTTTCACACCAACAACCAGGCTGGAGTCTATGCAGCTAATTTCCATCCAGAAATGTACTTGATCCATGAAGTCAGTGAGGGTTCCATTCCCATGACTTCCCATTCAGTCCAATCCAGTTCAGTTTGTTGGAATGCAGTGTGGGAGCCTCTGAGGGAGTTTGGCTCTGGGGGGGGGGGGGGGGGGGTTCACTTTTCTCTCATTCAATCTCTCCTGTCTTCCACCCTCTCACAGACCTTCCTTTCGTCCCTGTCCCACCCGCCCCTTTCTCCAAACCTGTTACATTCCTAACTTTCCCCAGTTCACAGGAAAGGTCACAGAGCTAAAATGTTAACTCTGTTTCTCTCTCTCTCTGCACAGATGCTGCCGAACCTGCTGAGTTTAATTCCAGCATTTCCCTGTTTTCTAAGATTTCACAGAATAGTGTTGGTGCAGGAGGAGGCCATTTGGCCCATCGTGTCTGCACCAGCTCTCCAATGTGGATTGAGTGGACAGAAACAAGGAGTTGGAATAAATGGGTTCTTTTGGGTTGACAGCCTCTAACTAGTGGAGTACGGCAGGGATCAGTGTTTGGGTCTCAGCTATTCAGAATCTATATCAATGATATGGATGTGGGGATCAAATATAATATTTCCAAATTTGCAAAAACTGGAAAGCTAGGTGAAAATCTGAATTGTGAGGAGGATGCAAAGATGTTTCAAGGGGATGTGGAGAGGCTCAGGGAGCGGCCAAAGGTTTGCCAGCTGGACGACAAGGTGGAAAAATGTGAGGTTATCTAATTTTGTAGGAAAAACAGACATTAAGACAACTTCAAGATATTTTGATGTCCTTGTTCATGAGGCACTGAAAGCGAAGATGAGAGCAGTTAAGATAACACATGGTATGTTAGCCATTATTCTAAGAGGATTTGAGTGGAGGAAAAAGATGTCTTCCTGCAATTATATGCAGCCTTGCTGAGACCAACCTGGAGTATTGTGAACAGTTTGGTCTCCTGGCTGAAGCAAAGATGTACTTGGCATGTAAAGAAGGTTCACTAAAATAGGTCCAGGGACAGATGGGTTGTACTATGAGGAACAAAAATACTTTCTTCTCAGGCCTTTAGAAGAATGGTAGCTGAACTTATTCAAACCTACACTAATTTACGGAGTTCAATAGGCCAGATGCAGAAAGGATGTTTCCCCTTGCTGGAGGGTCTGAAACCTGGGACACAGTCTGAGAATAAGGGGCAGTTATTTAGGCTGTTCCCATTAGAATGCTGGTGAATCAAGGAATGCAGGGATAATGCTGGAAATGGTGTTGAAGCCGAGGATCAGCCATGGTCACATTGAATGATGGAGTGGATTTGAAGGACAGAATGGATGACTCCTGCTCCTGTTTCTTAACGTTCTTACTGCAATAGGAATGGAAGGTAAGAGTAAGAAGGTTTTGCTGCAGCTTTACACGACCTTCATTAGATCACAACTGGAGTAATGTGTATAATGTTGAGCTCTTTACTTAAAAAAGGATAGAATTGTATTAGAACCAGTTCAGAGAAAGTTCACTCAGCTGATTCCTGGGATGGAGAGGTTTATTTTACGAGGAAAATTTGAGCAGATTGGAGCAATATCTATGAAAGTTCAGAAGATGAAAAGGTGATCGCATTGAGGGGATGAGACAGGGTGGTTGCTGAGAGGCTGTTTCTTCTTGGAAGAGAGACCAGAACAAGGGGACAGATTTTAAAATGTAATTGTCAGTCCCTTAAGACTGAGATGAGGAGAAATGTATTTTTTAGATGGTGGCTGGTCAGTGGAATTCTCTTCCCTGGAGACTAGTGGCGGCAGAGTCATTGAATATATTCAAGGCTGAGTTAAGAATGATTTTGGATTGAGCAGCGAATCAAGGGTTACGGGGAAAAGAGTTGAGACTATAATTAAATCAGCCGTGATGGAGTGTGCTCGAGGGGCTGAATGGCCTTCTGCTGCTCCTAGTTATTTTGTTCTTATCCCAATACGTCCCTCAGACTGCTCTCTCTGACCAGTGATGGATAAACAAGCTCTCTGTTTTGTCCTCACTAGACGCTCTCCTGTGCCCATTCATTAGGCCACCCACTCAACCCATCTCACCAGCAGTAATTACCCACTCTGCCCCCAGGCCTTCCTGATCCAGCACTTCATCTTCCATTGGCGTAAGGATGGCAAGACCTGGATGTCTCCACTCTTCTTCACTCATTCCCTGATGATGTTTGCTCTCTTTCCAAACACATAAATTGTTACTCACTCATCAAACACATGCACTAGCCCAGGGTTGTCCAACGTGTGGACCAAGGGGCAAATGTGACCCTCGAAGCCCCTCAATGCGGCCCCCGGAGCGAGTTTCCAGAATCTCAGTCACACAGTTCAGAATCTGCATGGAGCTGCTCCTCCAATCACATCCCGTTTCTTTCCCATGTTTGCTGCTGATAGGTTTTTGAGCCAATCTGCTGCAAATGTGGGAGAGAAACAATTTGGGATTGATGAGGATTAAACTCTAATAATCATCTTTATTTATTACTCATTATTGTGCTCAGCAACTTGTTTCTTTTCATATCTCAGTTTAGTTTTTCATTGAAATTTCTGCTGTGCCAAACTTTATCATTCTGAAATTTACTCATCGGCCCCTTGAGTGAGAAAAACATTGACGTGTGTTTGCCCAGTGAATATGTTGGTCAACCCTGCTCTAGCTATGCTGGTGCCAGCCTAGCGGACATGTCTCTGACAGTCAATGCTGCTGCCTTTGCATTGTAAGAGTTTTAACAACACCAGGTTAAAGTCCAACAGGTTTATTTGGTAGCAAATACCATTAGCTTTCGGAGCGCTGTGTGGAGTTTGCACGTTCTCCCATGGTCTGCCTGAGTTTCCTCCAGGTGCTCCGATTTCCTCCCACAGTCCAAAGATGTGTGGGTTAGATGGATTGGCCGTGCTAGATTGCCCCTTGGTGTCAGGGGGACTAGAAGGGTAAATACATGGGAACAAGGCCTGGCTGGGATTGTTGTTGGTTAAAGCTCAATTGGCCGATTGGCCTCCTTCCGCACTGTGGGGATTCTATGATTGTATCGAGTTAAAGAGGACTAATGTTCAGTTTTATGTGCAAAAAATGAGATGTGTCCCAAGATCTGTAGGTTAGGGGGATTCGCAAGGTAAATGCTTGGGGCAACGGGGATAGGGCAGATTCTGGGTCTGGGTAACATGCTCGTTTGGAGAGTCAGTGCAGACTCGATGGACCAAATGACCTCCTTCTGCACTGTAGGGATTGTATGGTGAGCAAAGTTGCCAATTGATAGCAAAAGGAAGAATCTTCTGGCTATATCCTTGCCCCGTTCATGAGTGGAAATATCCCAGTTTGTCATGAATGGCACCAGATGATCTGTCACCCAGATCCACATCAAGGCAGGTGAGAGACCACCTACAGTGGGAAAGGCTGAGGTCAGGATCAAGTGAGGGAGAAAGGGAAAGAAGTGGAATGACAATGGGGAATGGATACAGAGAAAGATACATTTTGACAGCAAAGGTGACCAAGGAATTAATAGAGAAAGGGAAACAATAATAGAAGATAGAGATGATGAAAAAAGACAGATGTACAGACAACCAGGGACAAGCAGAAAGAGGGAGCAAGTCAGATCCACAGGAAAATACACAAACAGAGGGAGAGAGAAAGAGCGAGAGAGACCGTGCAAAAGGCAAAGGGACCAAATGACAATAAACTTTTTACGAAATGAGAGACAGAGTTGGGAAGAAAGAAAATATAATTAAAATGGAGGCAGTGAATTGTAAAACAAAATATTTGATTTGATTTGATTTATTATTGTCACATGTATTAACATGCAGTGAAAAGTATTGTTTCTTGCGGGTTATTCAGACAAAACATACTGTGATAGAGAAGG
Source organism: Mustelus asterias (assembly GCF_964213995.1). NCBI lineage: Eukaryota > Metazoa > Chordata > Chondrichthyes > Carcharhiniformes > Triakidae > Mustelus > Mustelus asterias. Next base: position 23,057 of record NW_027590114.1, read on the forward strand.
AAAGGAGAGAGTGCAGAATGTAATGTTACAGTCACAGCTAGGGTGTGGCCAAATCTATGAGAAATTACATTAAGGCGTTGTTAGAGAGTTTTAAAGAGTTAGAATGAAGTTTTAGAGGCACAGAACAAGAGTAAAAGATAAAATTAGAAGCTGGGCACAGCTCGCCTCGCTCCGAAGAGAACAAGCATGGGCTTGAGAAAAGAAGGAATTAAACAACAACTGCGTTTATATAACATCTTTAATGGAGCTGAAACAGGTGAAACAGAAACAAAGTCACAATTTCCTAATTCATGTGTGTTGGTGAAAATGAGGCAGTCGGCAAGGAGTTTGTGTGAGTCTGAGGGAGACCATGGCTCTGATTCACTGGGATACCAACTGTGTGCAACCTAACCAAGGGACAGAGATGGATATCACGATTGCACCAGGCATTTAGAACAGATATTAATAATAACCTCATCACTTGTGTGCAGAACAGCTTTGAACAACAGAGATAAATATTACCCACATGACAACCTATGGCTGCATTACAAAATCCTGAACAATATGACTTTTGTTGGTATGTTTTTGAATGCAAGAGTGAATATGTCACACCTCCTCCCTCCCCCAAAATGTCCCTATCTAATGATGTAGATGATAGCATTGCCCACTTCTGATAAAGTGGACCACATTATCCATTTCAAAGTGTCCCTTTTTCCAGAGTGGATGAATATGTCTGTGATAAATGCTTTGTGCACTTTTGGCATTCACCTCTGCTTCTCAATGAGGTTGCATACCAGTCACGCAGCGAGTATTCCAGGAATGGAAAGTGACAGTCTCCCTTATATATACACACAAGGTCCTTTTTTTGATCCGTTTACGGTGAATAAAACTATACATTTTCCATTCCTTCTTCTGTACACTCCCCATCGCGCGGTGAACCATTTTGCAGAAAATACGGACACATGGGATTGAGGGTGATTTAGTGGTTTGGATCAGGAATTGGCTAGCTGTAAGAAAACAAAGGGTGGTGGTTGATGGGAAATATTCATCCTGGAGTTCAGTTACTAGTGGTGTACCGCATGGATCTGTTTTGGGGCCACTGCTGTTTGCCATTTTTATTAATGACTTGGATGAGGGCGTGGAAGGATGGATTAGTAAATTTGCGGATGACACTAAAGTCGGTGGAGTTGTGGACAGTGCGGAGGGAAGTGGCAGGTTACAGAGGGACATAGATAAGCTGCAGAGCTGGGCTGAGAGGTGGCAAATGGAGTTCAATGCGGAAAAGTGTGAGGTGATTCACTTTGGAAGGAGTAACAGGAATACAGAGATATTGGGCTAATGGTAAGATACTTGGTAGTGTGGATGAACAGAGGGATCTGAGTGTCCATGTGCATAGGTCCCTGAAAGTTGGCACCCAGATTGATAGGGTTGTTAAGAAGGCGTAAGGTGTGTTCGCTTTTATTGGTAGAGGGATTGAGTTTCGGAGCCAGGAGGTCATGCTGCAACTGTACAAAACTCTGGTGCGGCCGCATTTGGAGTATTGCGTACAGTTCTGGTCGCCGTATTATAGGAAAGATGTGGAAGTGTTGGAAAGGGTGCAGAGGAGATTTACCAGGATGTTGCCTGGTATGGTGGGAAAATCGTATGAGGAAAGGCTGAGGGGCTTGAGGTTATTTTCATTCGAGAGAAGAAGGTTAAGAGGTGACTTAATAGAGGCATACAAGATGATCAGAGGATTAGATAGGGTGGATAGTGAGAGCCTATTTCCTCGGATGGTGTTGGCTAGCACGAGGGGACATAGCTTTAAATTGAGGGGTGAGAGACATAGGACAGATGTTGGAGGTAGGTTCTTTACTCAGAGAGTAGTAAGGGCGTGGAATGCCCTGCCTGCAGCAGTGGTGGACTCGTCAACGTTGAGAGCGTTCAAGTGGTTATTGGATAAACATATGGATGATATTGGAATAGTGTAGATTAGAGGGGCTTTAGATTGGTACCACTGGTCGGCGCAACATCGAGGGCCGAAGGGCCTGTACTGCGCTGTAATGTTCTATGTTCTACGCTACTGGCAAAAGCAATAAGATTTGTAGCACCAACAATCTCCATTAGAAAATTAACAAGCAGAGACCACAGCATGTCATCATATCTGGTGTTCTGCAGACAAGGTCTTTGCTAATCAGCTTTTATTTCAGTTGCGCACATAAATCAAGCTTGTGATGCCTTTGTATTCACTGGAGTTTCGACCTCTTGTGAATTATAATAATTTCCGCAGCTAAGTTACTCGTTCAGTGCGTTCAAACCGCAAGTTGACCAAAACCAAGCACAAATTGCGTTCCATGTGTTTCATTTATCAGATCAGGTTAATAGAAGGCAGAAAGAGAGACTTCTGCTGTTCCCAGTTGATAAAACCATAAGCACAGGCATTATGGAAACCAGGACTGTCCCACTGTATTTGCCACATGTGGAAATTACCAACTGACTCAACAACAGCTTCTTCCCTGCTGCCATCAGACTTTTGAATGGCCCCCCTCGCATCACACTGATCTTTCTCAACACCCCAGCTATGACTGTAACACTACATACTTCTCCTTTCCTTTTCTATGGACAGTATGTTTTGTCTGTATAGCGTGCAAGATGCAATACTTTTCACTGTACACTAATATATGTGACAATAATAAATCAAATCAAAATCAAATCAAATAAATTCCCACTCCGACAGTTCCTATCAACTCCAAAGTTCCAACAACAAAATAAACTGGTCATTTGTGATTTCAGAAAAAAGGTCTGTGCAATTTTACAATGTGGATGTTTTCCTTTAATTTCTTTGATCCTTTTTTTGAAATGAATTGTCCTTTCTTTCCATGCCCTCACTAAAATACTGGGTGGAACTGAATGCGTTTTCCCGCGGTAAGTTTGGAGCTGGTGGGGAAGGTATTCAATCAGGTGGGGGAGTGATTGATGCGGAACCTGTCACTTTCCTGCCTCATGAATGGCCTTCCTGCCGGCCAACAATTGAGGCCGTTCGGTGGGCATTTAATGACCACCGAAGGGCCTCATCCTTTCACTGCTGGTATTCACCCAATGGTGGATGGGGGAAACTTGTCATGCGGGGAGCTTGAAAAGTAAGCATTGATCACTCTCACACTGTCAGGTTGTTTGTGGGTTCCTGGATCGGGAGGGGGGAGGGCGGAGGTGGCTTATTTAAAGGCTCTGAAGTGTCTTATCAAAGAACCAGACATTAGGAAAGGGGAGCCGACTGAGAGCCACCCATCTGTCCTTGCTGCCAAATTCACTCCTCTGCCCCACAATCCAAATCCCGCCATCACTCACCTGGATGCCCAGGCCTCTGCTATGGCACCGCATTGGTTGTAATCTGCTAACATTCCCTAGCTTCAGGAAAGGCCCAAGTGGACTGGAAACTGCAAAATGTAACAGCTCTCCTCCAGGAAGGAGGGAGTGAAGCAGCAGGAAACTGTAGGCTGAGACTCCCTGGGCGGAAATCTCCCACCCAGGTCTGTGTCCCATGGTGAGAGGAGAGGAACATAGTGTGTTTCCCGCTCTCGAGCTGGCGGGAAACCACGCCATATCTTCCAGCTCCCAACTCATTAATTATACACCCAGGGGTTTAACACCATATTCTATGGCAGGGCAAGTCTGATAGTGCAAGAACCACCATCATATCTGGGTACCATATTCTTTCTTCTGAGAAAGAAGATGGATGTCCAGGAACACTCTGAGGCAGACAAATGGATTTCGTTGCTGACACTGAAGCTCATCTAATTTTCTTTTATCGCTCACTCTCCCTTTATTTGTTTCTTCCCGGTCTCCTACTCTTTCCATCTCACTCTCAACACTAGCTTCCCTCAAGGTCAGTGGGAATACCCTGTCCGGTCCTGGGGATTTATCCACTCTGATTTGCCTCAAGACAGCGAGCACCTCCTCCGCTTTAATCTGTAAAGGTTCCATGACCTCCCTACCTGTTTTCCCTATTTCCGTAGACTCCATGCCCGTTTCCTCAGTAAATACGGATGCAAAAAAAACATTTAGTATCTCCCCCATCTCTTTTGGTTCCATACACAGTCTACCACTCTGGTCTTCAAGAGGACCAATTTTGTCCCTCACTATCCTTTTGCTCCTAACATATAGAAGCTCTTTGGATTTTCCTTCACTCTGTCTGCCAAAGCAACCTCATGTCTTCGTTTAGCCCTCCTGATTTCCCTCTTAAGTAGCTTCTTGCCCTTTTTATACTCCTCGAGCATCTGATCTGTTCCTTGCTGCCTGTACATTTCATACAACTCTCTCTTCCTCTTGATCAGTGGTACAATCTCCCTCGAGAACCACGGTTCCTTATTCCTATCTACTTTGTCTTTAATCCTGACAGGAACATACAAACTGTGCACTCTCAAAATTTCTCCTTTGAAGGCCTCCCACTTTCCATTTACATCCTTACCAGAGAACAGCCTGTGCCAATCCACACTTCCCAGATCCCTTCTCATTTCATCAAATTTGGCCTTTTTTCCAGTTGAGAACTTCAACCCGAGGACCAGATCTATCCTTATCCATGATCAGGTTGAAACTAATGGCATTATGATCACTGGGTCCAGAGTGTTCCCTCACACTCACATCCATAGAACCATAGAAAATTACAGCTCAGAAACAGGCATTTTGGCCCTTCTTGTCTGTGCCAAACCATTTTATGCCTAGTCCCACTGACCTGCACTTGGACCATATCCCTCCACACCCCTCTCATCCATGAACCCATCCAAGTTTTTCTTAAATGTTAAAAGTGACCGCGCATTTACCACTTTATCCGGCAGCTCATTCCACACTCCCATCACTCTCTGCGTGAAGAAGCCCCCCCCTAATATTCCCTTTAAACCTTTCTCCTTTCACCCTTAACCCTTGCCCTCTGGTTTTTTCCTCCCCTAGCCTCAGCGGAAAAAGCCTGCTTGCATTCACTCTATCTATACCCATCAAAATCTTATACACCTCTATCAAATCTCCCCTCAATCTTCTACGCTCCAGGGAATTAAGTCCCAACCTATTCAATCTCTCTCTGTAACTCAGCTTCTCAAGTCCCGGCAACATCCTTGTGAACCTTCTCTGCACTCTTTCAATCTTATTTACATCCTTCCTGTAACTAGGTGACCAAAACTGGACACAATACTCCAAATTCGGCCTCACCAATGCCTTATATAACCTTACCTTAACACTCCAACTTTTATACTCGATACTCCAATTTATAAAGGCCAATGTACCAAAGGCACTCTTTACGACCCTATCCACCTGTGACGTCACTTTTAGGGAACTCTGTACCTGTATTCCCAGATCCCTCTGTTCAACTGCACTCTTCAGAGTCCTACCATTTACCCTGTACGTTCTTCTTTGGTTTGTCCTTCCAAAGTGCAATATCTCACACTTGTTTGCGTTAAATTTCATCACCTGCCCTAACTCATTTCCCAATAGGAGATCCAATATCGCATCCTCTCTCGTTGGCACCTCTATATACTGATGTAGAAAATTCTCCTGAACACATTTTACAAACTCTACCCCATCTAAACCTTTAACAGTATGTGAGTCCCAATCTATATGTGGAAAATTAAAATCCCCAACTATCACAACTTTGTGTTTCTTGCAGTTGTCAGCTATCTCTCTGCTGATTTGCTCCTCCAATTCTCGCTGACTATTGGGTGGTGTATAACACAACACCATTAATGTGGTCATACCTTTCCTGTTTCTCAGCTCCACCCATAGGGCCTCTGTCGACAAGCTCCCTAATCTATCCTGCCTGAGTACCGCTGTAACATTTTCCCTGACCAACAATGCCACCCCCCTCACCTTTTATCCCTCTGCCTCTATCCCGCCTGAAACATTGGAACCCCGGAACATTGAGCTGCCAGTCCTGCCCCTCCTGTAGCCAAGTTTCACTAATGGCTATAATGTCATATTTCCATGTGTCGATCCACGCCTTCAGCTCATCTGCCTTCCCCACAATACTCCTGGCATTGAAATAGACACACCTCAAAAAATTATTTCCACCGCACTCAACCCTTCCATTTGTGATTTTGCATGAACTAACCTGCCTTTTTACCCCTGCTCCACTATCTGCTCTGGCACTCTGGTTCCCTTCCCCCTGCAAATCTAGTTTAAACGCTCCCCAATAACACTGGCAAATCTCCATGCAAGTATATTGGATCCCTTGTAGTTTAGGTGTAACCCGTCTCTCTTGTACAGGTCCCACCTGCCCCAGAAGAGGTCCCAATGATCCAAGAATTGGAAACCCTGCCCCCTGCACCAGTTCCTCAGCCACGTGTTCATCCGCCCAAGCATCCGACTCCTGCCCTCACTGGCATGTGGCTCAGGTAGCAATCCTGAGATTACTACCCTCGGGGTCCTGCTTTTTAACTTCCTTCCAAGCTCTTTGTACCCACTCTGTAGGACCTCCTCACTCTTCCTTCCCACGTCATTTGTACCGATGTGTACCACGACATCTGGCTGATCACCTTCCCACTTTAGAACGCTGTGCACGTGATCAGAGACATCCCTGACCCTGGCACCCGGGAGGCAACAAACCATGCGGGAGTCTCTGTCCCGACCACAGAACCTCCTGTCCGTACCTCTGACCATTGAGTCCCCTATCACTACTGCTCTCCTCTTCTTCATCCCACCCTTTTGCACTGTCAAACCAGACTCAGTATCAGAGTTCCGGCTGTCGCAGCTTGTCCCAGGTAAAGCATTTCCCACAACAGTATCCAATTCAGTATACCTGTTGTGGAGGGGTATGGCCACAGGGGAACCCTGCTCTGTCTGTCCTTTCACACTGCCATTTCCTCTCCTTACAGTAACCCAATTTCCTGTGCGCTGCTGCTTAGGTGTAACTACCTCCCTAAAGCTACTGTCGATAAACTACTCATTCTCCCGAATTAGATGGAAGTCATCAAGCTCCTTCTCCAGTTCCCTAACACGCTTTGCTAGCAGCTGCAGCTGAATGCATCTTTTGCAGGTGTTGTCGTCAGGGACACCGGAGGTCTCCCTGATCTCCCACATCCTGCAGGAGGAGCATTCCAACATCTTGCCTGGCATTTTTTTTAACTCTGGGGAAAAACAGGAATAAACTTTCTGAAAAAGAAAAAAACCTACTCTCGCCTCTGCCTGTTCTCGCCGAAGCCTGTTTTGAGCCAAAGTCCTTCAGCTCTCACTCTGCCCCCTGCTCAGTCCGCTGCCCGCTAACAACGCTGCCCGTTCAAATGTGCGGCCTACTTTTAAACTCTCCAAAACCTTCCCAGGATGCTGCTGGGCCTACTTCCTGTTTTGAAAAAACCCTCTGAATTTTTTCACAAATTTAACTGAAAAATAAATAAATAAAAATAATGCACAAACAAGCTCCCTCACCCTCAGCCAGCTCCTATGGAACAATGAGCTCCCTCACACTGTCACTGAGTAACCCCCCTCTCCCCAGCACCCTGTGTTACTGACTGTATCAGTACTGATGTTAATCCAGCTCCCTCACACTGTCACTCAGTAACCCCTCTCCCCCAAGCACCCTGTGTTACTGACTGTGTCTGTACTGATGTTAATCCAGCTCCCTCACACTGTCACTCAGTAAACCCTCTGCCCCCAGCACCCTGTGTTACTGACTGTATCAGAACTGATGTTAATCCAGCTCCCTCACACAGTCACTCTGTATCCACTCTCCCCCCAGCACCCTGTGTTACTGACTGTGTCTGTACTGATGTTAATCCAGCTCCCTCACACTGTCACTCAGGAACCCCTCTCCCCCAGCACCCTGTGTTACTGACTGTGTCTGTACTGATGTTAATCCAGCTCACTCACACTGTCACTCAGTAACCCCTCTCCCCCAGCACACTGTGTTACTGACTGTATCTGTACAGATGTTAATCCAGATCCCTGAGACTATCACTCAGTAACCCCTCTCCCCCAGCACCCTTTGCTACTGACTACATCTCTACTGATGTTAGTCCAGCTCCCTCATACTGTCACTCAGTAACCCCTCTCCCCCAGCACCCTGTGTTACTGACTGTATCTGTACTGATGTTAATCCAGCTCCCTCACACTGTCACTCAGTAACCCCTCTCCCCGCAGCACCCTGTGTTACTGACTGTTTCTGTACTGATGTTAATCCAGCTCCCTCACACTGTCACTCAGTAACCCCTCTCCCCGCAGCACCCTGTGTTACTGACTGTGTCTGTACTGATGTTAATCCAGCTCCCTCACACTGTCACTCAGTAACCCCTCTCTCCCCAGCACCCTGTGTTACTGACTGTATCTGTACTGATGTTAATGCAGCTCCCTCACACTGTCACTCAGTAACCCCTCTCCCCCAGCACCCTGTGTTACTGACTGTATCTGTACTGATCTTAATCCAGCTCCCTCACACTGTCACTCAGTAACCCCTCTCCCCCAGCACCGTGTTACTGACTGTATCTGTCCTGATGTTAATCCAGCTCCCTCACACTGTCACTCAGTAACCCCTCTCCCCCAGCACCCTGTGTTACTGACTGTATCTGTACTGATGTTAATCCAGCTCCCTCACACTGTCACTCAGTAACCCCTCTTCCCACAGCACCCTGTGTTACTGACTGTATCTCTACTGATGTTAATCCAGCTCCCTCACACTGTCACTCAGTGACCTCTCTCTCCCCCAGCACCCTGTGTTACTGACTGTATCAGTACTGATGTTAATCCAGCTCCCTCACACTGTCACTCAGTATCCCCTCTCCCCCAGCACCTGTCGTGGTTCCCCAGGACGACAATTTATTCACATCAATTAAAACAGAGAGTCTGAGCAGCGATCTTCCAAGCAATAGACTTTATTTCTCAGCACAAGAGATAAAGTCGGGAACGTCCGGAACACTCCAAAGAGCCCTTGGGCTTACACTCTTTTATGTCCATTTCAGCCTCATATCTCAAGATCCTCCTCTCCCTTTTACAGCCTGTCCTTGGTTGTTATCTTACCCTACAGCCCGACCTTTCTTTGGCCACCATTAGTTTTAGTTGACCCTTTATCTGTTTTCTTTGCAATTGGTCGCTCCCTGTTATATCTCGTTGTCTCTTAAACCATGGTGGTTATAACTCTTGCTCTTATCTGAACTTTTCTGTTTGTACAATAATCGTGGTTTTGTAAGCTAAGGCCGAATGTGTTTAGAAGAAAAAGACATTCTCTCTGCTAATTTATGGTCCACTAATGTGTTTAGAAGAAAAGACATTCTCTCTGCTGATTTATGGTCCACTATTAAGTTGAACCACCGAGCAGTCTTCCTTGTTTTCTTAAGTGACTATTGTCTGCTTTCCTTAATTAGTGATTGCTATATTACTTCTCTAGTTTCTCCACTTTGATCATATCGACTACACTTGATTATATTAGGTCACACGAAGTTATTTTAGGTTACATATCCATTTTCACGACTTATCTAAATCTGCTTTATTATTTCACTAAAACCTATGAATCTGAATTCCATACTAAACTCATACAATATCCAGTACAATTTCCCTTACAAGTGAATCTGAATTTCATACTAAACTCATACAATATCCAGTACAATTTCCCTTACAAGTTCCCCCTTTGAGGCTATTCCCTAGCCTCATCCCAATTACCAAGCTCAAATAATCCCCTCGCTCAATCCCATTTGTATTTTATTTTAATCACTTTTTGCAGGCGATGTGGAGGAGCCGAATATTTTGGTCAGGGATCAGTGTCCCTATTCTAACTTTATCATAATTTGTCTATCCTGGTTCTGATTTTTGGGTTGCTCCTCCAGATTGCCTGCCCCTGACAGTCATCAGCCAAAAACCTTCCCACTCTTGTCTCGGGAAGGGAAAAAGACTGATTCCTGTGTACAGACTAAGTTCTCCTGGTTTCGTGCGGACTTCAGCAAGGTGCTGTTGTTTCCACAAGGTGATCTTCCACTATTGTAGTTATTTTACAGAGTGACGAGTTTCAACTTCGACCAAGGTCATTGTGAATCCACTCAGCGGGGGCGGCTCAAGATTTTCCCATTCCTCTGTTTTTTCTCTCGAGCGTGAGCTGCTTAGCACCCGCGTCACCATCTGCCGCGCTGCCACTCTGGTAAGGAAGGATCTCAGGGCGGGTAAAAAACAACAAAATATCAATCCCAGAATGATTATTGTTGCGATTGCTACAGCTCCAGCTTTGGCAAACCACGCCCCCCATCTTCCTAATATTCTGTCCAGCCAACTCCATACCTCATGCCCAAACCCAGCATTTTCTTTCACTTCTTTCTTAAGATTTTTTAACTTATTCATGGCTTGTGTAAATGACCCTTCTGGATTAGTGTTATTAGGGATAAATGTGCAGCACTGATCCCCAAACATAACACACACCCCTCCTTTCTCTGCCAGGAGCCAATCTAACGCCTGTCGATTTTGCCACGCCATTTTGCTAGTCGCATCCAACTGCTCTCCTAAGGCCTCCAGGGCATCATTCGTATAATTAATAAACCTCTGCTGATTATAATAGATGTAATTGATCCACTCAGTATTCTTGCTGGGTGTGATCCAAACAAAGAGGGATTCAAACCCTGCAGCTATTTCGTTCCTAGCTTTGAACTCATTCGGGATGCCGCGGGGCTGTCCGATTGCGTCCAATTTTATCGTAGGGTCAGGGGTATATGCCCTCTTAATTCTTTGTGATTTAATTTTTCTTTCCACCGGTAGTATCACAGTGCTCTGGGCAAGCATAACTCGGGCACATAGTCCCTTCCAATTCTGTGGTAGTTTTGCCAATAGCCCTTTCTCCGGGCCACAAAGCCACCAGAGATCGGCCAGTTGATTTTCTTGATAGTCTAACACATAAGGGGGGGGGGGCCCATCCCCCTCCTGAGAGGATCAGATTAAGAGCATCGGTTATATTCCAAATCCTTTCACACTTTCCTGTGTAATTTCCCACACTACTTCCTGTGCTACTTTCCTTCCAATAGCAATCTTGGATTTGTAAGTTGGGCTCTACACTCCATTCCTTTGGGACCGCGTCTACTGCCGTTTTTGGCCACTTCGGACATCTGTGGGTCAAGTTGTAGATGCCCTTTTTTACCCCAGCAAACAGGATGCAGTGGTATTGACACAACGGCGGCTCACCTTTACAAAGGTTATCACATGCGGATCCGGAACAGTTTATCTTCTCATACGAGTAGTTCCGATTCCCTATCATATGATACCGTATATATGTGGTATATGGACGGCAATTTTCCTTTCTCCAGCTTTGTTTCCTGGTTCTACAGTCTCCTGATCCCCATGGTATATCAGTTACTTGGGTGTTAGGTTTCTCTGATGCACATACTACACACTCTTTCCCATCACTGTTTCTCTGACCTGTATACTCAGCCCATTTCCACCATTTGTTTTTCTGCGCTTTTTCCCAAATAGTATTTGTGCTCACTAATCGTTCACGTTTTGTTCGTCTTAATACTCTATCTTCCTGATTCTGCACCCTTATGTCTTCTGTATCCCATTCTCCTTTTCTAGGGGTCACGGAAGTCCTAAGGGAAATAGTTTCCAAGTCCCAGGTGGGGAATGGGGCCCCTTCCCTGTCCTCACCTCCCTCGGCACCTTGACTAATAGGCTCAGGCTGGGCATTTGTATCATCAGCCAGCTCATGTACAGAACTACTTTCATCATCCTCTATTCTTTTTGTTCTTCCTTGGCTCTGTTCCTCCTCCCCACGATTCTCCCCGTGTATTTCTATTTCTTCCTCGCTATCACTTCTGTCCACTCTGTGTACTTCTTCAATTTCCCTTCTCTCCCCCACCCCTGGTACCGTTCTGGTACAATGGTTCAAGTGATACCACAGTGTACTGCCTTCTACTTGCAACGCCGTGGGAGACACTTTGGTGACTTCAAACGGTCCTTCTCGTCTCGGTTCGTTCCAACGTCTCCGGAACTTTCTGATGTATACTCGATCTCCAGGTTTGATCTGATGTTCTGTTACCGGATTCTCCTCCTCCTTGGCTTTTTCCTGTTCAAATATAGTTCTATGTATAACAGTTAATTGTTGTATATATTCTTTTGTGCTTTGATCTAAACATTCTAGCGTAGGACCTCCTGATCCCCTGATCTTAGGTACCGGCATTACTCTTCCTGTCATCATTTCATGTGGGCTCAAATGTGTGATTCTGTTTTCCTGACTCCTGCATTGCATTAGAGCCAATGGCAGAGCATCTATCCAGTTTTTCCCTGTTTCACTGCAAATTTTGCTTATTTTAGCCTTAAGGGTCCCGTTTGCTCTCTCCACCATTCCTTGGGATTGAGGGTGATATACGCATCCAAACTTCTGCTTTACTCGGAGTGCCGAGAGTGTCTCTCTCAGTGCCCTTCCTATAAAAGCAGATCCATTGTCTGAACTTAATTGCGTGGGTATGCCAAATCTTGGGATAATTTCTTTTGACAGGAAGTTAATCACCGTTCCAGATCCTTGATCTTTGGATGGCGTTGCTTCTATCCATCTGCTGAATCTATCAATAATCACTAACATGTATCTTTTCCCTCTTACCACCTTTCCCATATCCACATAGTCCATGCATAGATGTTTAAATGGTCCTTCAGGAATGGGTATATGCCCTATTGGGGCAGTAATGCCCTTCCTGATGTTATTCTGAGCACACACCTCACACTGACTTAGTATGTAGTCAATCGAGTTTTGCAGGTATGGTGACCAGAATCCTTCCTTCTTGATCTTTCTAGCCACTTCTCCTCTTGCACAGTGGTCCACTCCATGCGCTTCGCTAATTAGTACGGTTAGTAATGATGTGGGTGCTATGACTAATCCCTCCCCATTTCTCCATATCCTGTCCTGTTGTCCCTGTAGTGCTCCTCTATCTTTCCACATTGCCTTTTCAGCTACAGAGGTTTCCTCCTGTAACTGTGCTACATCCTCTAATGTGATGTGAGGTTCGATATCCCCCGTACCTGGCCCTGGGTGCGGCCTTGCTATTTCTACTGGGGCTATCGTAGCCTCAATGCATCCTGACGCTTCTTTAGCTGCCTTGTCGGCTTTGGTGTTTCCCTGTGTGATGCTGTCTGCTCCCTTTTTATGCGCCTGACACTTAATTATGGCTAATTCCCTTGGACCCATCATGGCCCTTATTAAAGCCCTGATTTGACCTTCGTGTTGTATTGGTCCTCCTCCGCTTTTCATAAATCCCCTTTGCTTCCATATTGCCCCGAACAGATGGCAGACCCCGTGGGCATAGGCCGAATCAGTATAAATTTCCACTGCTTCCCCGTTTGCTAACTCACATGCTCTGGTCAATGCTTTAAGCTCTGCCAGTTGGGCTGAACAGGGCTGTTCACATTTCTCTGCTTCTATGACTTCAAGTGTTTCCCCTTTCTGTTCAACTATGGCATAGCCTGCGTGGTTTCCTAAGTGATCCCTGTAACATGAGCCATCTACATACAGTATCCTTTTCCCTTCTGTCACTAGTCCCTCTGCTCTTAAATCTTTTCTCAGTTTCATTAATGTTTTTGCTTCTCTTAAGCATTCATGTTCTTCTCCTTCATGAGGTAATGGCATGTAATCAGCTGGATTTACTCTGTTGCACTTTATAATCGTGATATCTGGAAATGTAGTTAGCATTCGATAATGATGGATCCTAGCAGGTGTCAGCACAAATTTTCCTTGCTCAATCAATTCAGCTACCTTATGGTATACATGTATGCTTATCGGATATCCCATTGTGACCGTGGCTGCCTTTTCGTACGCCCACCAAGCTGCTGCCAGGCCTTGATAGCACGGAGGGTATCCCATTGCTACGTCGTCTAGCTTGGTACTGTAATATGCTACAGCCTGCCTTCGTCTACCCTTGCAATTTTCCTGCATTAACATTGCTGTAGCAAATCCGGCTTCTCTGTTACTCACAAATAAGTCAAAGGGCTTGTCATAGGTCGGTAAAGCCAAGGCTGGTGCCTGTGCCATTTCTCTTTTCACGTTTTCAAATGCGTCTGAAGCATCTTTATCCCATTTTAGTTTGGCTTTTAATTCGTCACACCCTGCCTCCTTCATTATCTTTCGTAGTGCCTGCGTTTTTTCGGCATAGCTTTCCACCCATTCTGAACTGAATCCTGTCATTCCCAAAAATGTCATCATTTGTCCCACCGTCTGTGGTTTCGGAACATTTAGTACTGCTTCTATTTGCTGTGAAGCTATCTCCTTCTGTCCTGCTGATATTTCTCTTCCCAAGTATTCTACCTTTTTCTGGCACAGCTGCAGCTTTTTCCTGGAAACTTTATGGCCCCCTTCTGCTAGTCTTTTCAATAGTTTTAAACTATCCTTCCTGCATTGTTCTTGTGTTCCTGTGCATAATAATAAATCATCCACATATTGTATTAGTGTTCCTTCCAACTGTATTCCTTCTAAATCTGCTCTCAACACCTGATTGAATACATGTGGGGAATGTTTAAATCCTTGGGGCATCCTATTGTATGTGTATTGTTTCCCCTCGTACGTAAATGCAAAGAGATACTGACTTTCTTGAGCTAGTGGCACACTAAAAAATGCCGAACATAGGTCTATTACAGTAAACCATCTACTTTCAGGTGGTATATTTGTCATCAAGGTATAAGGGTTTGGAACCTCTACTGGCATATCTTCCACTACCTCATTAATTGCCCTTAGGTCATGCACCAATCTCCATTTTTCTCCGTCCGCCTTTTTCACTGGTAGTAGCGGTGTATTACACCTGCTCCGGGTTTCTTTTAATACCCCTGCTTCTATCAATCCCTTAATCGTCCCTCTAATTCCTTCAATTGCTTCTGTCTTGATTGGGTACTGCGGCCTATACGGCCCCTGGCATCCTATCTTTAATCTGACTTCAACTGGATTAGCGTTTTTGACCCTCCCTACATCCGTGTCCTGTCTGGACCACAACTCCTGCGGGAGGGAGTTCAAATCCTGCTCTAACCTCTCTCTCCACTCCAGTTCCTGTTTCTCAATTTGCACTCCTATTGTTATCTGCTTCGGTTTCCCAAGCATTTTAACATCCAAAATTATTTTCGTCATTTGTCCATTGCTGGACGTCCAAATATCTACATTGTCTGTCTGGACAAATTCTAAATCTTGTGCTCTCAACACCATTGGTCCTAGGTCTTTTGATCTGTATCCCGGATTCACTTTCAATGTGACATGTGGCTCCGCCCCAGATACAGAGAACCATTTGTTAACCCATTCATTCCTAACAATTGTGAGGGCTACTCCCTCTAGTCCGATTAAAATACTTCCTGACTTTATTTCCTGTTCTCGTCCTGCCTCCCTTTCCCATTTCTCCTGTATCTCAGGTTCCTGCCCTTCATCAAATATCATTGTACTGTGTAATTCTGTTCTTGGCCATTTGGCTTGTGGAACCCAAGTGTTTATAAGCTTTCCCCAAACTTCCCATATCTGTTTTTTAACTTGTTCCTCTATATCTCCCAACCAATATACATTAACCCCTTCCTTTCCTGGTATTTCAAGTGGATACATTCCCATCAAATCAATTCCTTGTTCAGTGCATTCTAATTTCAGTCCTAAACCTAGGATTGCATCCCTTCCCAATAGATTTAAAGGAGTTTTATCACATACTAAAATAGGTACATGGGTTGTCTTATTTCCAATGGTAACAGGCACCGGCGTCGTCATTCGAGCTAATGTTACTTTCCCCGAGAACTCCACAGTTTTTACAAACTGGTTTGACAATGGTAAGTGATCCGCATATTTCGTTTGCATGCACGTACATGTGGCGCCGGTGTCTATCATCATGGGGACCTCGATCCCTCCTACTCTAACGTTAATTATAGGTTCCTGCTCTGCAGTTTCTGTTATCTGTACGTACTGTCCTACCATTTCGGGGTTCTCTGGGCCTCCCTATGGGGAATTCTGATGGTTTACCGGCCCTTGAAACATCGGGATGCTGTTTGGCGATCCTTGGATCAGTTGTTGGCCTGTCTGCTGCTGGTTTTCTCCCTGTCTGGGGAAATTCCGCGGGCAATTCCTTTTTATGTGCCCTGCCTCCCCGCACCCCCAACACACACCTGAAGGGCCAGGCAGTGGTCCCTGTCTCGGAGTCTGATGATTAACCTGTCCCTGTCCTCTCTGATTCTGATAGGGTGGCCTACCACCTCCCTGTCCTTTCCCATTTCTATTCCAGTCAGTCTGACTTTGCAGGGCGTATGGGTTTTGATAATTTAGGCCATAGGCTCTTGGGTTCATGGACAGTGGGAAGGCAGAAATGTTATAGGTTATGACGGGCTGGCCTCCATCTCCGCTCCCCCCTTTGATTAGTGCAGGTATTTCCTCTGGCTTTTGCTCCACCATCATTGGTGCTATTTTTCTGGGTGCGAGATCCTCTTTTGCCTTCAGTTTATCCTTGCTTTTGATCTCCTCCAACTGTGCCTGAAGGAGTTTACGTTGTACCTCCTTCAGCTGTTTGTCTGCATTCTTTTCATCTTTGCGATGTCTCTCTACTGCATGGGCAACATAATCCACAAACTCTCGGTAATTTTTTGAGTCCAAGCCCACCACTTCCTCCAGCCTTGTCTTAGCTGGGGCTGGCAAGCCCTCTAGGATTGCAGCCCGGAACATGGAGTTGGTCAGTGGGTCTATTAGAATGTCCCTCTCCGTGTCCCTTCTCCACCTTTTTAATTGATTCTCCACATACACCGCTGCATTCTCCTCCTCACCCAGTGGCTCTCCCTTTAGGGTTTTTACATCCATTCGATTGGGGTACATATCCCGCAGTGCCTGCCAGATGACTTGGCGGTACTGGTCCATTAGTGTCCCATCCACCGCTGGGTCATAAGCTGCGGTCGGGATGCCAGCACGTCTCATTACTTCCGCCATTTGGTCCATTCCTAGCACCTTTGTCAGGAGAGCTTTGATGTCGCCCAGTGCCATCCTTTTTCCCACCATTCCCGCCTCCAACTGTCCAATCCACCTTCCAGCCCCATCCAAAATATTGGGTAATTCATTAATTAAATTAGGCAAATCCTGACCTGACCAAGGGATATACTGCGGTCTGCCACCCTTCAGAATCACCGGGAATACCCTTTTCCCTCTCCTATCCACATCTGGAAACTTTACAGGTGGGTGCCTTTCCCGCCTTGATTTTCTTTGCACCCCTAACATTGATTGCCTCCCTTCGTCTTCACTACTCTCTTCTGTTTCTCCTTCCGTCTCTCTCGCCATTCTACCTTCCTCTGGGTGCTTCCACCTCCATCCTTGTGATGTCTCACTTGCATACTCGCAAAAATCATTTCCTGTTTTCCCCTCATATTTATTTCTAACATTTTCTCCTCCCTCTTCTCGTTCTTTTTCCTTTTCCATTACCTTCTTTGCCCATTCCAAAAGTTCTACCACCTTTACTTCATCCTCTAACTCCTTCCTCCTGAGATTCAGCTCCTCCAAAACCTCTTCTGTTTTCCTAGCTGCTTCCTCTATACCTTGTTTCTTTTCTCCCTCCTTTCGTGCCCATTCCTCCTTCGTCATCTGTTCTATGTCATATTCTCCCTCAAAATTCATTGTGCCTGATATAACTGGGTACAGTCCCGTGGAGCTCTGTTTCTCTAAGTATGGGGGTGGGGCTACGTTTGGATCTTCCAATTTTGCTTTTTCCTCAAGTTGTACTGGCATCTGCATTCTACCTCCCCTCCATACCCCTCTTCTCTCTTTCCCTTCTTGTTGGAATAGGGCTAATATCTCTAACTCCTTTTCTCGCTTCTCCCTTCTTTTGCTCGATTTATCCTTAATCTTATAGTTCTTTATCATTCCCTTCTGGTCCTCACACCTCTCTATGGACCATGTGCCTTCCTCCGGCCACTGTGTATTGGTCTTATTTGTTCTTTTGGCCCATTTTTTAGAGACGTGTTCTATATCTCCCCTAAGGGCTGGGAACTTATCCCCTAATATCTCCACTGGTGTCTTAACTTGGTGCGCCATTACTCGTCTTTTTGGATCACTGTCGCAATTTTTGTCACTTAGTCCGTCAGAGTTAGGTATCACAGTGATTATTACTTGCTGTATTGTTTTTCCGTGCTCAGTCCCCTGTTTACCTTTCCTTTGGATTTCTTTTGCCAATATCTGTAATTCTAACCGGGGTCCTGATATCCACTTCCCCGTAGTCCCCTGTCCCGGCACTATCTTCCTCTCCCGGGCCAGAGGGTAGTAGGTTTTCACTTGCTCGTCTATGTGTATGAGAATCCTGTATCGGTCAGATCCCTTTATTAATTTCTCTAGGGTTTCCAATTTTATTTCGTCTATCCAATTCCTATCGACTACTCTTTCCCAATTTACATACGGCCACTCATTCTTTATCTCCTCTAAGTTAATTATGTGTGTAATCTTTTTCCAATCCAGTGTTGCTTCCGTTTTTGTTATTTTTCAAAGATTAGTTATTTTCAATCTTGTCACCAGGCAGTTTTGTCAGGGTAATTTTTCAAGTTGTTAGTTATTACCCTACCTATATTCCGACTCTCTCTCTTATTTCTGTCCTTCACGCTGTTTTCTCAGACCAGTTTGTTCAAATTGGTCTTTTACTTCCTCTATTCTAGCTGCTACTCCCCTTTCCTGTGGTTAAAATCCACTCCTGTGCTTTTGGCTACTGTATTAGGTCAGAGAGTGATCTCTCACTGATCTCTCTCCCTCTCGGTTGACGTCCCTTACCCGAGGTCCTGGGTAGGTTTGGACTGGCAGATTTTCCCACACTTACTCTCTTCTGGGCAAGTCGTGACCTGAAAAACCCGCTCCAAACCGCTTGACTTAACCTAATTGCATTACTTTAGCTTTCGGCCTTTTTCCCGTCTCACTTTTTACCCACTCACAGACAATACAGTATTCGCAGCGCGCTTTTGCATGCAAAAATTCTGCTCTTCGGATCAGACTCAGTCTCTCAAAATTTTTACACAATTTGGTTTTACCTGTGCAGGATATCTTTTTGGGTTGGGGAGATCCAGGACCAGCAGAGAGCCGGGCGCACCGGGCCTCGAGAAAACCCCTTTCTGACAACAAGGATTTACATGCATGCAAGTCTGCTTACCTTGTTGACAGAAGGCCGGCTGGGGACTTCTCGGTTCCGGTTGGACCACCGTCTCCGCCACTCCTTCCAGATGCTTTTCTGGGCGATCTCTCACCAACCCTGCTAAGCAGCGCCAATTTTGTCGTGGTTCCCCAGGACGACAATTTATTCACATCAATTAAAACAGAGAGTCTGAGCAGCGATCTTCCAAGCAATAGACTTTATTTCTCAGCACAAGAGATAAAGTCGGGAACGTCCGGAACACTCCAAAGAGCCCTTGGGCTTACACTCTTTTATGTACATTTCAGCCTCATATCTCAAGATCCTCCTCTCCCTTTTACAGCCTGTCCTTGGTTGTTATCTTACCCTACAGCCCGACCTTTCTTTGGCCACCATTAGTTTTAGTTGACCCTTTATCTGTTTTCTTTGCAATTGGTCGCTCCCTGTTATATCTCGTTGTCTCTTAAACCATGGTGGTTATAACTCTTGCTCTTATCTGAACTTTTCTGTTTGTACAATAATCGTGGTTTTGTAAGCTAAGGCCGAATGTGTTTAGAAGAAAAAGACATTCTCTCTGCTAATTTATGGTCCACTAATGTGTTTAGAAGAAAAGACATTCTCTCTGCTGATTTATGGTCCACTATTAAGTTGAACCACCGAGCAGTCTTCCTTGTTTTCTTAAGTGACTATTGTCTGCTTTCCTTAATTAGTGATTGCTATATTACTTCTCTAGTTTCTCCACTTTGATCATATCGACTACACTTGATTATATTAGGTCACACGAAGTTATTTTAGGTTACATATCCATTTTCACTACTTATCTAAATCTGCTTTATTATTTCACTAAAACCTATGAATCTGAATTCCATACTAAACTCATACAATATCCAGTACAATTTCCCTTACAAGTGAATCTGAATTTCATACTAAACTCATACAATATCCAGTACAATTTCCCTTACACACCCTGTGTTACTGACTGTATCTGTACTGATGTTAATCCAGCTCCCTCACACTGTCACTCAGTATCCCCTCTCCCCCAGCACCCTGTGTTCCTCACTGTATCTCTGGGTGTGCAATTCCACAGATCCTTCAAGTTAACGTCACAGGGGGAGAAGCTGGTGAAGAAGGCATATGGCATGCTTGCCTTTATAGGACGGGGCATCGAGTATAAAAGTTGGGGTCTGATGTTGCAGATGTATAGAACGTTGGTTCTGCCGCATTTGGAATACTGCGTCCAGTTCTGGTCGCCACACTACCAGAAGGACGTGGAGGCTTTGGAGAGAGTACAGAGGAGGTTTCCAGGATGTTGCCTCGTATGGAGGGGCTTAGTTATAAGGAGAGATTGGGTAAACTGGGGTTGTTCTCCCTGGAAAGACGGAGGATGAGGGGAGACTGAATAGAGGTGTATAAAATTATGAAAGGCACAGATAGGGTGAACGGTGGGAAGCTTTTCCCCAGGTCGGTGGTGACGTTGACGAGGGGTCACAGGTTCAAGGTGAAGTGGGGGGAGGTTTAACACAGATATCAGAAGGACATATTTTACACAGAGGGTGGTGGGGGCCTGGAATGCGCTGCCAGGCAAGGTGGTGGAGGCGGACACACTGGGAACGTTTAAGACTTATCGAGATAGCCACATGAACGGAGTGGGAATGGAGGGATACAAAAGAATGATCTAGTTTGGACCAGGGAGCGGCACGGGCTTGGAGGGCCGAAGGGCCTGTTCCTGTGCTGTTTTGTTCTTTGTTCTTTGTTCAACTGATGTTAACCCAGCTCCCTCACACTCAGTCGCCCCCCCTTCTCCAGCCACTGTGTTACTGACTGTATCTGTACTGATGTTAGTCCAGCTCCCTCACACTGTGACTCAGTAACCCTCTCCCCCAGCACCCTGTGTTACTGACTGTATCTGTACTGATGTTAATCCAGCTCCCTCACACTGTCACTCAGTAACCTCTCTCCCCCAGCACACTGTGTTACTGACTGTATCTGTACTGATGTTAGTCCAGCTCCCTCACACTGTCACTCAGTAACCCTCTCCCCCAGCACCCTGTGTTACTGACTGTATCTGTACTGATGTTAATCCAGCTCCCTCACACTGTCACTCAGTAGCCCCTCTCCCCCCAGCACCCTGTGTTACTGACTGTATCTGTACTGATGTGAATCCAGCTCCCTCACACTGTCACTCAGTAACCCCTCTCCCCCAGCACCCTGTGTTACTGACTGTATCTGTACTGATGTAAATCCAGCTCCCTCACACTGTCACTCAGTAACCCCTCTCCCCCAGCACCCTGTGTTACTCACTGTATCTGTACTGATGTTAATCCAGGTCCCACACACTGTCACTCAGTAACCCCTCTCCCCCAGCACCCTGTGTTACTGACTGTATCTGTACTGATGTGAATCCAGCTCCCTCACACTGTCACTCAGTCACCCCTCTCTCCCCAGCACCCTGTGTTACTGACTGTATCTGTACTGATGTTAATGCAGCTCCCTCAGTGTCACCAAGTAACCCCTCTCCCCCAGCACCCTGTGTTACTGACTGTATCTGTACTGGTGTTAATCCAGCTCCCTCACACAGTCACTCAGTAACCCCTCTCCCCCAGCACCCTGTGTTACTGACTGTATCTGTACTGATGTTAATCCAGCTCCCTCACACTGTCACACAGTAACCCCTCTCCCCCAGCACCCTGTGTTACTGACTGTATCTCTACTGATGTTAATCCAGCTCCCTCACACTGCCACTCAGTAACCCCCTCCCCCAGCACCCTGTGTTCCTGACTGTATCTCTACTGATGTTAATCCAGCTCCCTCACACTGTCACTCAGTAACCCCTCACCCCCAGCACCCTGTGTTACTGACTGTATCTGTACTGGTGTTAATCCAACTCCCTCAAATTATCACTCAGTATCCCCGCTCCCCCCAGCACCATGTGTTACTGACTGTGTCGCTACGAATGTTTGTCCAGCTCCCTCACACTGTCACTCAGTAACCCCTCTCCCCAGCACCCTGTGTTACTGACTGTGTCTCTACTCATGTTAATCCAGCTCCCTCAGTGTCAGCAAGTAACCCCTCTCCCCCAGCACCCTGTGTTACTGACTGTATCTGTACTGATGTTAATCCAGCTCCCTCACACTGTCACTCAGTAACCCTCTCCCCCAGCACCCTGTGTTACTGAGTGTATCTCTACTGATGTTAATCCAGCTCCCTCACACTGTCACTCAGTAACCCCTCTCCCCCAGCACCCTGTGTTACTGACTGTATCTCTACTGATGTTAATCCAGCTCCCTCACACTGTCACTCAGTAACCCCTCTCCACCCAGCACCCTGTGTTACTGACTGTATCTCTACTGATGTTAATCCAGTTCCCTCACACTGTCACTCAGTAACCCCTCTCCACCCAGCACCCTGTGTTACTGACTGTATCTCTACTGATGTTAATCCAGCTCCCTCACACTGTCACTCAGTAACCCCTCTTCCCCAGCACCCTGTGTTACTGACTGTATATCTACTGATGTTAGTCCTGCTCCCTCACACTGTCACTCAGTAACCCCTCTTCCCCAGCACCCTGTGTTACTGACTGTATCTGTACTGATGTTAATCCAGCTCCCTCACACTGTCACTCAGTAACCCTCCTCCCCAGCACCCTGTGTTACTGACTGTATCTGTACTGATGTTAATCCAGCTCCCTCACACTGTCACTCAGTAAACCCTCTCCCCCCAGCACCCTGTGTTACTGACTGTGTCTGTACTGATGTTAATCCAGCTCCCTCACACTGTCACTCATTATCCCCTCTCCCCCAGCACCCTGTGTTACTGACTGTATCTGTACTGATGTTAATTCAGCTCCCTCACACTGTCACTCAGTAACCCCTCTCCCCCAGCACCCTGTGTTACTGACTGTATCTGTACTGATGTTAATCCAGCTCTCTCACACTGTCACTCAGTAACCCCTCTCCCCCAGCTCCCTGTGTTACTGACTGTATCTGTACTGATGTTAATCCAGCTCCCTCACACTGTCACTCAGTAACCCCTCTCCCCCAGCACCCTGTGTTACTGACTGTATCTGTACTGATGTTAATCCAGCTCCCTCACACTGTCACTCAGTAACCCCTCTCCTCCAGCACCTGTGTTACTGACTGTATCTGTACTGATGTTAATCCAGCTCCCTCACACTGTCACTCTGTAACCCCTCTCCCCAGCACCCTGTGTTACTGACTGTATCTCTACTGATGTTAATACAGCTCCCTCACACTGTCACTCAGTAACCCCCTCCCCCAGCACCCTGTGTTCCTGACTGTATCTCTCCTGATGTTAATCCAACTCCCTCAAATTATCACTCAGTATCCCCGCTCCCCCCAGCACCCTGTGTTACTGACTGTGTCGCTACGAATGTTTGTCCAGCTCCCTCACACTGTCACTCAGTAACCCCTCTCCCCCAGCACCCTGTGTTACTGACTGTGTCTCTACTCATGTTAATCCAGCTCCCTCAGTGTCACCAAGTAACCCCTCTCCCCCAGCACCCTGTGTTACTGACTGTATCTGTACTGATGTTAATCCAGCTCCCTCACACTGTCACTCAGTAACCCTCTCCCCCCAGCACCCTGTGTTACTGACTGTATCTCTACTGATGTTAATCCAGCTCCCTCACACTGTCACTCAGTAACCCCTCTCCACCCAGCACCCTGTGTTACTGACTGTATCTCTACTGATGTTAATCCAGTTCCCTCACACTGTCACTCAGTAACCCCTCTCCCCAGCGCCGTGTTACTGACTGTATCTCGACTGATGTTAATCCAGCTCCCTCACACTGTCACTCAGTAACCCCTCTTCCCCAGCACCCTGTGTTACTGACTGTATCTGTACTGATGTTAATCCAGCTCCCTCACACTGTCACTCAGTATCCCCTCTCCCCCAGCACCCTGTGTTACTGACTGTATCTGTACTGATGTTAATCCAGCTCCCTCACACTGTCACTCAGTAACCCCTCTCCCCCAGCACCCTGTGTTACTGACTGTATCTGTACTGATGTTAATCCAGCTCTCTCACACTGTCACTCAGTAACCCCTCTCCCCCAGCTCCCTGTGTTACTGACTGTATCTGTACTGATGTTAATCCAGCTCCCTCACACTGTCACTCAGTAACCCCTCTCCCCCAGCACCCTGTGTTACTGACTGTATCTGTACTGATGTTAATCCAGCTCCCTCACACTGTCACTCAGTAACCCCTCTCCCCCAGCACCTGTGTTACTGACTGTATCTGTACTGATGTTAATCCAGCTCCCTCACACTGTCACTCTGTAACCCCTCTCCCCAGCACCCTGTGTTACTGACTGTATCTCTACTGATGTTAATACAGCTCCCTCACACTGTCACTCAGTAACCCCTCTCCCCCAGCACCCTGTGTTACTGACTGTTTCTCTCCTAATGTTTATGTACTTCAGCAGTCACGGGCATTCAGCCTTGGATCTTCAGGTTAGCGTTCTCCAAGGCGGCCTTCACGACACACGACAGCGCAGAGTCGCTGAGCAGAAAACGATAGCCAAGTTCCCCACACACGAGGACGGCCTCAACCGGGATATTGGGTTCATGTCACACTATTTGTAGCCCCCACAGCTTGCCTGGACCGGCAATGTTTCACTGGCTGTCTTGTCTGGAGACAATACTCATCTTTTTAGCCTGTCTTAATGCTCTCTCCACTCACGTTCTTTGTATCTTAAAGACTTGATTAGCTGTAAGTATTCGCATTCCAACCATTATTCATGAAAATTGAGTCTGTGTCTTTATAAGCCCTGTCTGTGAACAGAATTTCCACTCACCTGAAGAAGGGGCTTGGAGCTCCGAAAGCTTGTGTGGCTTTTGCTACCAAATAAACCTGTTGGACTTTAACCTGGTGTTGTTAAACATCTTACTGTGTATGGCTTTAGCCAGTGCATTATAACGGTTGGAATGTGAGTCTTTACAGGTAAGCAAGTCTGAAAGGTACAGACAATGTGAGTGGAGAGAGGGTTAAGCAGCGGTGAAAGATGTGTATTGTCTCCAGACAGGACAGTTAGTGAGATTCTGCAAGGCCAGGCAAGTCGTGGGGGTTACAGATAGAAACATAGAAAACTACAGCACAAAACAGGCCCTTCGGCCCCACAAGTTTTGCCGAACATATCCCTACCTTTTAGGCCTACCTATAACCCTCCATCCTATTAAGTCCCATGTACTCATCCAGGAGTCTCTTAAAAGACCCTATTGAGTTTGCCTCCATCACCACTGACGGCAGCCGATTCCACTCGCCCACCACCCTCTGTGTGAAAAAACTGCCCCTAACATTTCCCCAGTACCTACCCCCCCCCCCCCCCCAGCAACTTGAACCTGTGTCCTCTCATAGCAGCCATTTCCACCCTGGGAAAAAGCCTCTGAGCCTCTCAACACCTTATATACCTCTATTAGGTCTCCTCTCATCCTACGTCTCTCCAAGGAGAAAAGACCGAGCTCCCTCAGCCTAACCTCAAATGACATGCCACTCAATCCAGGCAACATCCTTGTAAATCGCCTCTGCACCCTTTCAATCTTTTCCACATCCTTCCTGTCATGAAGCAACCAGAACTGAGCACAGTACTCCAAGTGGGGTCTGACGAGGGTCTTATATAGCTGCATCATTATCCCCGGACTCCTGAACTCAATCCCTCGATTGATAAAGGCCAGCACACCATACGCCTTCTTAACCACCTCCTCCACCTGCGGGGCCAATTTTAGAGTCCTATGGACCCGGACCCCAAGGTCCTTCTGATCCTCTACCGTACTCAGAGTCTTTCCCTTTATATTGTACTCCTTCATCCCATTTGACCTGCCAAAATGGACCACGACGCATTTATCTGGGTTGAAGTCCATCTGCCACTTCTCCGCCCAGTGTTGCATCCTATCTATGTCCCTCTGTAACTTCTGACATCCCTCCAGACTATCCACAACCCCACCAACCTTCGTGTCGTCGGCAAACTTACCAACCCATCCCTCCACTTCCTCATCCAGGTCATCCAGATAGTGTGACATGAACCCAAGATGGCGGTTGGGGCCGTCCTCATGTGTGTGGAACTTGACTATCAGTCTCTGCTCAGTGACTCTGCGCTGGCGTGTGTGGTGAAGGCAGCCTTGGAGAACGCTTCCCCGAAGACTCACATTCCAACCGTTATTGTGTAAATTGAGTTAGTGTCTCTGTCGGCCCTGTTTGTGAACACATCTCCCACTCCCCTGATCAAGGAGCAGTGCTCCGAAAGCTCGTGTCTTGTGCTGCCAAATAGACCTGTTGACCTTTAACCTTGTGCTGTTGCCCCGCCCACCATCTCAAACCGTCACAATGCCCGGCTGATTGACGGCAGCTCCGGACCAATAGGAGGAGAAGGGGGCGAGACTGGAGGACCGAGCGGGAGGGGCTGGTCCTCCAACCAATCGGAGTGAATGAGGGGCGGGGCTGGGAGTGGAGCATGCGCAGTGTGCGGGATGCCAATGGGTGATTTGATGTGCAGTGAGTGGAATGGCGGCTCGGGGGGGAGCGATGGATCCGGCGGGTGGGCGGAGAGGATTCATAACCAGGTTTGTGTACAGCGGAAACTCAGAGAATGAAATCGCCGGTTCCCCGTTTGGACCCAGCGGGAGCCCAGTATTGTTCCCCGTTTCTGCCCCGAGTTCACCGCCGCCATGTTTCCAGCGGGGCTGTGCGCCTGCGCCGCCGCCATCTTTGTGAGGGGCAATGTGAAGTGAGCGTATGCCTAGTGCCATGTTTGTGAGGGGCAATGTCAGGAGAGCGCATGCCCAGTGCCATCTTGGTCTGGGTTTGACCAAAGGGCAGAGGTTAAAGGTGAGAGTGTTTCAGAGGGGATGTGGGGACAATGTTGAGGGGGGCTGAAGAAGGGGCTTGCAGCTCCGAAAGCTTGTGTGGCTTTTGCTACCAAATAAACCTGTTGGACTTTAACCTGGTGTTGTTAAACTTCTTACTGTGTTTTCCCCAGTCCAACGCCGGCATCTCCACATCATGACAGATTGTTGAGCAGACTGTGTTGCAAATCTGGAACTCGCTGCCTGAGTGGCTGCTGGAGGCAGGGACTCTCTGATTGAAGAAGCTTCTGGACAAACACATCAATACACAAGGTATCGTCGCTGATAGTCCAAGTACATTGATTGGACTCAATTGGTATTGAGGGGGCGAGTTGTGGGGGGAAGTGGGGCAAGGGGGAGGGGTTGAAGGGTGCGAGAGGTTGTGGGGAGTGGGTGAGGGGTTGTGGGGGGGTTGAAGGTTGTGGGGAGGGGGTGAGGGGTTGCGGGGGGCAAGGGATGAGGGGTGGTGGGGGAAGGTAAGTTTGCTGATGACACAAAGGTTGGTGGATTTGTGGATAGCGATGAGGACCATCAGAGGATACAGCAGGATATCGATCAGTCCAAGACTTGGGCAGAGAGGTGGCAGATGGAGTTTCGTCCGGGCAAGTGTGAAGTAATGCATTTTGGAAGGTCTAACACAGATAGGAAACTTACAGTAAATGGCAGAACCCTTCAGAGTATTGATAGGCAGAGGGATCTGGGTTTCCAGGTACACAGGTCACTGAAAGCGGCAATGCAGCTGGAGAAGGTATTCAAGAAGGCATACGGCATGCTTGCCTTCATCGGCCGGGACATTGAGTTTAAAAATTGGCAAGTCGTGTTGCAGCTTTATAGAAGCTTAGTTAGACCGCACTTGGAATATAGTGTTCAATTCTGGTCGCCACACCAGCACAAGGATGTGGAGGCTTTGGAGAGGGAATAGAAAAGATTTACCAGGATGTGGTCTGGTCTGGAAATCAGCCTGCCACCATTCATTTGTTTATTTCTATGATTCAGGAATCCCAGTGGGTTGTGGCTGAGGCTTTTTTCCAAAGAGTGGGAGCTGAGAACTGAGCTCACACTGGAGACTCTGTGTCTTTTTTCACTGCACCGCCCCCCCTTGCTTTGCTTTGCTTTCAATCAATTTATTGTGTTCCCTCGCACTCTTTCCTGTCCCCATCACTCTCTTCACTATCACTCCCACGCACTCTCAATTTCTCTCTCCAGACCTTCATCCTCCCCCTGCCTCACTCATGCCCTTCAGAGACGGAAATCTGCCGTCCTTACCTGGTCTGGTCTACATGCCATTCCAGAGCCACAGCAACATGTCTGACTCTAAACTGTCCTCCCAAATTGCATAGCAAGCCATTTTGTTCAAGGGCACAGTGGGTTAACACTGCTGCCTCACAGTGACACGGTGACACAGTGGGTTAACACTGCTCCCTCACGGTGACACAGTGGGTTAACACTGCTGCCTCACAGTGACACGGGTGACACAGTGGGTTAACGGTGCTGCCTCACAGCGACACGATGACACAGTGGGTTAACACTGCTGCCTCACAGTGACACGGTGACACAGTGGGTTAACACTGCTGTCTCACAGTGAAACGGTGACACAGTGGGTTAACTCTGCTGTCTCACAGTGACACGGTGACACAGTGGGTTAACACTGCTGCCTCACAGTGACACGGTGACACAGTGGTTAACACTGCTGCCTCACAGTGACACGGTGACACAGTGGGTTAACACTGCTGCCTCACAGTGACACGGTGACACAGTGGGTTAACACTGCTGTCTCACAGCGACACAGTGGGTCAACACTGCTGCCTCACAGTGACACGGTGACACAGTGGGTTAACACTGCTGTCTCACAGTGACACGGTGACACAGTGGGTTAACACTGCTGCCTCACAGTGACACGGTGACACAGTGGGTTAACACTGCTGTCTCACAGTGACACGGTGACACAGTGGGTTAACACTGCTGCCTCACAGCGACACGGTGACAGAGTGGGTTAACACTGCTCCCTCACAGTGACACAGTGGGTTAACACTGCTGCCTCACAGTGACACGGTGACACAGTGGGTTAACACTGCTGTCTCACAGTGACACGGTGACACAGTGGGTTAACACTGCTGTCTCACAGTGACACGGTGACACAGTGGGTTGACACGGTGACACAGTGGGTTAACACTGCTCCCTCGCAGTGACACGGTGACACAGTGGGTTAACACTGCTCCCTCGCAGTCACACGGTGACACAGTGGGTTAACACTGCTGCCTCACGGTGACACAGTGGGTTAACACTGCTGCCTCTCAGTGACACGGTGACACAGTGGGTTAACACTGCTGCCTCACAGTGACACGGTGATACAGTGGGTTAACACTGCTGTCTCACAGTGACACGGTGACACAGTGGGTTAACACTTCTGCCTCACAGCGACACGGTGACACAGTGGGTTAACACTGCTGCCTCACAGCGACACGGTGACACAGTGGTTAACACTGCTGTCTCACAGTGACACGGTGACACAGTGGGTTAACACTGCTGCCTCACAGCGACACGGTGACACAGTGGGTTAACACTGCTGCCTCACAGTGACACGGTGACACAGTGGTTAACACTGCTGTCTCACAGCGACACGGTGACACATTGGGTTAACACTGCTGCCTCACAGTGACACGGTGACACAGTGGGTTAACACTGCTGTCTCACAGTGACACGGTGACACAGTGGGTTGACACGGTGACACAGTGGGTTAACACTGCTCCCTCGCAGTGACACGGTGACACAGTGGGTTAACACTGCTGCCTCACGGTGACACAGTGGGTTAACACTGCTGCCTCTCAGTGACACGGTGACACAGTGGGTTAACACTGCTGTCTCACAGTGACACGGTGACACAGTGGGTTAACACTGCTGTCTCACAGTGACACGGTGACACAGTGGGTTAACACTGCTGTCTCACAGTGACACGGTGGCACAGTGGGTTAACACTGCTGCCTCACAGTGACACGGTGACACAGTGGGTTAACACTGCTCCCTCGCAGTGACACGGTGACACAGTGGGTTAACACTGCTGCCTCACGGTGACACAGTGGGTTAACACTGCTGCCTCTCAGTGACACGGTGACACAGTGGGTTAACACTGCTGCCTCACAGTGACACGGTGACACAGTGGGTTAACACTGCTGTCTCACAGTGACACGGTGACACAGTGGGTTAACACTTCTGCCTCACAGCGACACGGTGACACAGTGGGTTAACACTGCTGCCTCACAGCGACACGGTGACAGAGTGGGTTAACACTGCTGTCTCACAGCGACACGGTGACACATTGGGTTAACACTGCTGCCTCACAGTGACACGGTGACACAGTGGGTTAACACTGCTGCCTCACAGTGACACGGTGACACAGTGGGTTAACACTTCTGCCTCACAGTGACACGGTGACACAGTGGGTTAACACTGCTGCCTCACAGTGACACGATGACACAGTGGGTAAACACTGCTGTCTCACAGTGACACGGTGACACAGTGCGTTAACACTGCTGTCTCACAGCGACACGGTGACACAGTGGGTTAACACTGCTGTCTCACAGTGACACGGTGACACAGTGGGTTAGCACTGCTGTCTCACAGTGACACGGTGACACAGTGGGTTAACACTGCTGCCTCACAGTGACACGGTGACACAGTGGGTTTACACTGCTGCCTCACAGTGACACGGTGACACAGTGGGTTAACACTGCTGCCTCACAGTGACACGGTGACACAGTGGGTTAACACTGCTGCCTCACAGTGACACGGTGACACAGTGGGTTTACACTGCTGCCTCACAGTGACACGGTGACACAGTGGGTTAGCACGGCTGTCTCACAGTGACACGGTGGGTTAACACTGCTGCCTCACAGTGACACGGTGGCACAGTGGGTTAACGCTGCTGTCTCACAGTGACACGGTGACACAGTGGGTTAACACTGCTGCCTCACAGTGACACGGTGACACAGTGGTTAACACTGCTGCCTCAAAGTGACACGGTGGCACAGTGGGTTAACACTGCTGCCTCTCAGTGACACGGTGACACAGTGGGTTAACACTGCTGCCTCACAGTGACACGGTGACACAGTGGGTTAACACTGCTGTCTCACAGTGACACGGTGGCACAGTGGGTTAACACTGCTGTCTCTCAGTGACACGGTGACACAGTGGGTTAACACTGCTGTCTCACAGTGACACGGTGACACAGTGGGTTAACACTGCTGTCTCACAGTGACATGGTGACACAGTGGTTAACACTGCTGCCTCACAGTGACACGGTGACACAGTGGGTTAACATTGCTGCCTCTCAGTGACACGGTGACACAGTGGGTTAACACTGCTGTCTCACAGTGACACGGTGACACAGTGGGTTAACACTGCTGTCTCACAGTGACACGGTGACACAGTGGTTAACACTGCTGTCTCACAGTGACACGGTGACACAGTGGGTTAACACTGCTGTCTCACAGTGACACAGTGGGTTAACACTGCTGTCTCACAGTGACACGGTGACACAGTGGGTTAACACTGCTGTGTCACAGTGACACGGTGACACAGTGGGTTAACACTTCTGCCTCACAGTGACACGGTGACACAGTGGGTTAACACTGCTGTCTCACAGTGACACGGTGACACAGTGGGTTAACACTGCTCCCTCACGGTGACACAGTGGGTTAACACTGCTGCCTCACAGTGACACGGTGGCACAGTGGGTTAACACTGCTGTCTCACAGTGACACGGTGACACAGTGGTTAACACTGCAGCCTCACAGTGACACGGTGACACAGTGGTTAACACTGCTGCCTCACAGTGACACGGTGACACAGTGGGTTAACACTGCTGCCTCACAGTGACACGGTAGCACAGTGGGTTAACACTGCTGCCTCACAGCGACACGGTGACACCGTGGGTTAACACTGCTGCCTCACAGTGACACGGTGACACCGTGGGTTAACACTGCTGCCTCACAGTGACACGGTGACACAGTGGGTTAACACTGCTGCCTCACAGCGACACGGTGACACCGTGGGTTAACACTGCTGCCTGACAGTGACACGGTGACACAGTGGGTTAACACTGCTGTCTCACAGTGACACGGTAGCACAGTGGGTTAACACTGCTGCCTCACCGTGACACGGTTACACAGTGGGTTAACACTGCTGTCTCACAGTGACACAGTGGCACAGTGGGTTAACACTGCTGCCTCACAGCGACACGGTGGCACAGTGGGTTAACACTGCTGTCTCACAGTGACACGGTGACACAGTGGGTTAACACTGCTGCCTCTCAGTGACACGGTGACACAGTGGGTTAACACTGCTGTCTCAGCGACACGGTGACACAGTGGGTTAACACTGCTGCCTCACAGTGACACGGTCACACAGTGGGTTAACACTGCTGCTTCACAGTGACACGGTCACACAGTGGGTTAACGCTGCTGCCTCACAGTGACACGGTGACACAGTGGGTTAACACTGCTGTCTCACAGCGACACGGTGACACAGTGGGTTAACACTGCTGCCTCACAGTGACACGGTCACACAGTGGGTTAACACTGCTGTCTCACAGTGACACGGTGACACAGTGGGTTAACACTGCTCCCTCACAGTGACACGGTGACACAGTGGTTAACACTGCTGTCTCACAGTGACACGGTTACACAGTGGGTTAACACTGCTGTCTCACAGTGACACGGTGGCACAGTGGGTTAACACTGCTCCCTCACAGTGACACAGTGACACAGTGGTTAACACTGCTGTCTCACTGTGACACGGTGACACAGTGGTTAACACTGCTGTCTCACAGTGACACGGTGACACAGTGGGTTAACACTGCTGCCTCACTGTGACACGATGACACAGTGATTAACACTGCTGTCTCACTGTGACACGGTGACACAGTGGTTAACACTGCTGTCTCACAGCGACACGGTGACACAGTGGTTAACACTGCTGTCTCACAGTGACACGGTGACACAGTGGGTTAACACTGCTGCCTCACTGTGACACAGTGGTTAACACTGCTGCCTCACAGTGACACGGTGACACAGTGGGTTAACACTGCTGTCTCACAGTGACACAGTGACACAGTGGGTTAACACTGCTGCCTCGCAGTGACACGGTGACACAGTGGGTTAACACTGCTGCCTCACAGTGACACGGTGACACAGTGGGTTAACACTGCTGTCTCACAGTGACACGGTGACACAGTGGGTTAACACTGCTGCCTCACAGTGACACGGTGACACAGTGAGTTAACACTGCTGTCTCACAGTGACACGGTGACACAGTGGGTTAACACCGCTGTTTCACAGTGACACGGTGACACAGTGGGTTAACACTGCTGCCTCACAGTGACACGGTGACACAGTGGGTTAACACTGCTGCCTCACAGTGACACAGTGGCACAGTGGGTTAACACTGCTGTCTCACAGTGACACGGTGACACAGTGAGTTAACACTGCTGTCTCACAGTGACACGGTGACACAGTGGGTTAACACTGCTGCCTCACAGTGAGACGGTTACACAGTGGGTTAACACTGCTGCTTCACAGTGACACGGTGACACAGTGAGTTAACACTGCTGTTTCACAGTGACACGGTGACACAGTGGGTTAACACTGCTGCCTCACAGTGACACAGTGGCACAGTGGGTTAACACTGCTGCTTCACAGCGACACGGTGACACAGTGGGTTAACACTGCTGTCTCACAGTGACATGGTGACACAGTGGGTTCACACTGCTGCCTCACAGTGACACGGTGGCACAGTGGGTTAACACTGCTGTCTCACAGTGACACGGTGACACAGTGGGTTAACACTGCTGCCTCACAGTGACACGGTGACACAGTGGGTTAACACTGCTGTCTCACAGTGACACGGTAGCACAGTGGGTTAACACTGCTGTCTCACAGCGACACAGTGGCACAGTGGGTTAACACTGCTGCCTCACAGTGACACAGTGGCACAGTGGGTTAACACTGCTGTCTCACAGTGACACAGTGACACAGTGGGTTAACACTGCTGTCTCACAGTGACACAGTGGCACAGTGGGTGAACACTGCTGTCTCACAGTGACACGGTGACACAGTGGGTTAACACTGCTGCCTCACAGTGACACGGTGACACAGTGGGTTAACACTGCTGTCTGACAGCGACACGGTGACACAGTGGGTTAACACTGCTGCCTCACAGTGACACGGTGACACAGTGGTTAACACTGCTGCCTCACAGTGACACGGTGACACAGTGGGTTAACACTGCTGTCTCACAGTGACACGGTGACACAGTGGGTTAACACTGCTGTCTCACAGTGACACGGTGACACAGTGGGTTAACACTGCTGTCTCACAGCGACACAGTGGCACAGTGGGTTAACACTGCTGTCTCACAGTGACACGGTGACACAGTGGGTTAACACTGCTGTCTCACAGTGACACGGTGACACAGTGGGTTAACACTGCTGTCTCACAGTGACACGGTAGCACAGTGGGTTAACACTGCTGTCTCACAGTGACACGGTGACACAGTGGGTTAACACTGCTGTCTCACAGTGACACGGTGACACAGTGGGTTAACACTGCTGTCTCACAGTGACACGGTGACACAGTGGGTTAACACTGCTGTCTCACAGTGACACGGTGACACAGTGGGTTAACACTGCTGTCTCACAGTGACACGGTGACACAGTGGGTTAACACTGCTGTCTCACAGTGACACGGTGACACAGTGGGTTAACACTGCTGCCTCACAGTGACACGGTGACACAGTGGGTTAACACTGCTGTCTCACAGTGACACGGTGACACAGTGGTTAACACTGCTGTCTCACAGTGACACGGTGACACAGTGGGTTAACACTGCTGTCTCACAGTGACACGGTGACACAGTGGGTTAACACTGCTGTCTCACAGTGACACGGTAGCTCAGTGGGTTAACACTGCTGTCTCACAGTGACACGGTGACACAGTGGGTTAACACTGCTGCCTGACAGCGACACGGTGACACAGTGGGTTAACACTGCTGTCTCACAGCGACACGGTGACACAGTGGGTTAACACTGCTGTCTCACAGTGACACGGTGACACAGTGGGTTAACACTGCTGCCTCACAGTGACACGGTGACACAGTGGGTTAACACTGCTGTATCACAGCGTCACGGTGACACAGTGGGTTAACACTGCTGCCTCACAGTGACACGGTGACACAGTGGGTTAACACTGCTGTATCACAGCGACACGGTGGCACAGTGGGTTAACACTGCTGTCTCACAGTGACACGGTGACACAGTGGGTTAACACTGCTGCCTCTCAGTGACACGGTGACACAGTGGGTTAACACTGCTGTCTCAGCGACACGGTGACACAGTGGGTTAACACTGCTGCCTCACAGTGACACGGTCACACAGTGGGTTAACACTGCTGCTTCACAGTGACACGGTCACACAGTGGGTTAACGCTGCTGCCTCACAGTGACACGGTGACACAGTGGGTTAACACTGCTGTCTCACAGCGACACGGTGACACAGTGGGTTAACACTGCTGCCTCACAGTGACACGGTCACACAGTGGGTTAACACTGCTGTCTCACAGTGACACGGTGACACAGTGGGTTAACACTGCTCCCTCACAGTGACACGGTGACACAGTGGTTAACACTGCTGTCTCACAGTGACACGGTAGCACAGTGGGTTAACACTGCTGCCTCACCGTGACACGGTTACACAGTGGGTTAACACTGCTGTCTCACAGTGACACAGTGGCACAGTGGGTTAACACTGCTGTATCACAGCGACACGGTGGCACAGTGGGTTAACACTGCTGTCTCACAGTGACACGGTGACACAGTGGGTTAACACTGCTGCCTCTCAGTGACACGGTGACACAGTGGGTTAACACTGCTGTCTCAGCGACACGGTGACACAGTGGGTTAACACTGCTGCCTCACAGTGACACGGTCACACAGTGGGTTAACACTGCTGCTTCACAGTGACACGGTCACACAGTGGGTTAACGCTGCTGCCTCACAGTGACACGGTGACACAGTGGGTTAACACTGCTGTCTCACAGCGACACGGTGACACAGTGGGTTAACACTGCTGCCTCACAGTGACACGGTCACACAGTGGGTTAACACTGCTGTCTCACAGTGACACGGTGACACAGTGGGTTAACACTGCTCCCTCACAGTGACACGGTGACACAGTGGTTAACACTGCTGTCTCACAGTGACACGGTTACACAGTGGGTTAACACTGCTGTCTCACAGTGACACGGTGGCACAGTGGGTTAACACTGCTCCCTCACAGTGACACAGTGACACAGTGGTTAACACTGCTGTCTCACTGTGACACGGTGACACAGTGGTTAACACTGCTGTCTCACAGTGACACGGTGACACAGTGGGTTAACACTGCTGCCTCACTGTGACACGATGACACAGTGATTAACACTGCTGTCTCACTGTGACACGGTGACACAGTGGTTAACACTGCTGTCTCACAGCGACACGGTGACACAGTGGTTAACACTGCTGTCTCACAGTGACACGGTGACACAGTGGGTTAACACTGCTGCCTCACTGTGACACAGTGGTTAACACTGCTGCCTCACAGTGACACGGTGACACAGTGGGTTAACACTGCTGTCTCACAGTGACACAGTGACACAGTGGGTTAACACTGCTGCCTCGCAGTGACACGGTGACACAGTGGGTTAACACTGCTGCCTCACAGTGACACGGTGACACAGTGGGTTAACACTGCTGTCTCACAGTGACACGGTGACACAGTGGGTTAACACTGCTGCCTCACAGTGACACGGTGACACAGTGAGTTAACACTGCTGTCTCACAGTGACACGGTGACACAGTGGGTTAACACCGCTGTTTCACAGTGACACGGTGACACAGTGGGTTAACACTGCTGCCTCACAGTGACACGGTGACACAGTGGGTTAACACTGCTGCCTCACAGTGACACAGTGGCACAGTGGGTTAACACTGCTGTCTCACAGTGACACGGTGACACAGTGAGTTAACACTGCTGTCTCACAGTGACACGGTGACACAGTGGGTTAACACTGCTGCCTCACAGTGAGACGGTTACACAGTGGGTTAACACTGCTGCTTCACAGTGACACGGTGACACAGTGAGTTAACACTGCTGTTTCACAGTGACACGGTGACACAGTGGGTTAACACTGCTGCCTCACAGTGACACAGTGGCACAGTGGGTTAACACTGCTGCTTCACAGCGACACGGTGACACAGTGGGTTAACACTGCTGTCTCACAGTGACATGGTGACACAGTGGGTTCACACTGCTGCCTCACAGTGACACGGTGGCACAGTGGGTTAACACTGCTGTCTCACAGTGACACGGTGACACAGTGGGTTAACACTGCTGCCTCACAGTGACACGGTGACACAGTGGGTTAACACTGCTGTCTCACAGTGACACGGTAGCACAGTGGGTTAACACTGCTGTCTCACAGCGACACAGTGGCACAGTGGGTTAACACTGCTGCCTCACAGTGACACAGTGGCACAGTGGGTTAACACTGCTGTCTCACAGTGACACAGTGACACAGTGGGTTAACACTGCTGTCTCACAGTGACACAGTGGCACAGTGGGTGAACACTGCTGTCTCACAGTGACACGGTGACACAGTGGGTTAACACTGCTGCCTCACAGTGACACGGTGACACAGTGGGTTAACACTGCTGTCTGACAGCGACACGGTGACACAGTGGGTTAACACTGCTGCCTCACAGTGACACGGTGACACAGTGGTTAACACTGCTGCCTCACAGTGACACGGTGACACAGTGGGTTAACACTGCTGTCTCACAGTGACACGGTGACACAGTGGGTTAACACTGCTGTCTCACAGTGACACGGTGACACAGTGGGTTAACACTGCTGTCTCACAGCGACACAGTGGCACAGTGGGTTAACACTGCTGTCTCACAGTGACACGGTGACACAGTGGGTTAACACTGCTGTCTCACAGTGACACGGTGACACAGTGGGTTAACACTGCTGTCTCACAGTGACACGGTAGCACAGTGGGTTAACACTGCTGTCTCACAGTGACACGGTGACACAGTGGGTTAACACTGCTGTCTCACAGTGACACGGTGACACAGTGGGTTAACACTGCTGTCTCACAGTGACACGGTGACACAGTGGGTTAACACTGCTGTCTCACAGTGACACGGTGACACAGTGGGTTAACACTGCTGTCTCACAGTGACACGGTGACACAGTGGGTTAACACTGCTGTCTCACAGTGACACGGTGACACAGTGGGTTAACACTGCTGCCTCACAGTGACACGGTGACACAGTGGGTTAACACTGCTGTCTCACAGTGACACGGTGACACAGTGGTTAACACTGCTGTCTCACAGTGACACGGTGACACAGTGGGTTAACACTGCTGTCTCACAGTGACACGGTGACACAGTGGGTTAACACTGCTGTCTCACAGTGACACGGTAGCTCAGTGGGTTAACACTGCTGTCTCACAGTGACACGGTGACACAGTGGGTTAACACTGCTGCCTGACAGCGACACGGTGACACAGTGGGTTAACACTGCTGTCTCACAGCGACACGGTGACACAGTGGGTTAACACTGCTGTCTCACAGTGACACGGTGACACAGTGGGTTAACACTGCTGCCTCACAGTGACACGGTGACACAGTGGGTTAACACTGCTGTATCACAGCGTCACGGTGACACAGTGGGTTAACACTGCTGCCTCACAGTGACACGGTGACACAGTGGGTTAACACTGCTGTATCACAGCGACACGGTGACACAGTGGTTAACACTGCTGTCTCACAGTGACACAGTGGCACAGTGGGTTAACACTGCTGTCTCACAGTGACACAGTGACACAGTGGGTTAACACTGCTGTCTCACAGTGACACGGTGACACAGTGGGTTAACACTGCTGTCTCACAGTGACACGGTGACACAGTGGGTTAACACTGCTGTCTCACAGTGACACAGTGGCACAGTGGGTTAACACTGCTGTCTCAAAGTGACACGGTGACACAGTGGGTTAACACTGCTGTCTCACAGTGACACGGTGACACAGTGGGTTAACACTGCTGTCTCACAGTGACACGGTGACACAGTGGGTTAACACTGCTGTCTCAAAGTGACACGGTGACACAGTGGTTAACACTGCTGTCTCACAGTGACACAGTGGCACAGTGGGTTAACACTGCTGTCTGTTAGTGACACGGTGACACAGTGGGTTAACACTGCTGTCTCACAGCGACACAGTGGCACAGTGGGTTAACACTGCTGTCTCTCAGTGACACGGTGACACAGTGGGTTAACACTGCTGTCTCACAGTGACACGGTGACACAGTGGGTTAACACTGCTGTCTCACAGTGACATGGTGACACAGTGGTTAACACTGCCGCCTCACAGTGACACGGTGACACAGTGGGTTAACATTGCTGCCTCTCAGTGACACGGTGACACAGTGGGTTAACACTGCTGTCTCACAGTGACACGGTGACACAGTGGGTTAACACTGCTGTCTCACAGTGACACGGTGACACAGTGGTTAACACTGCTGTCTCACAGTGACACGGTGACACAGTGGGTTAACACTGCTGTCTCACAGTGACACAGTGGGTTAACACTGCTGTCTCACAGTGACACGGTGACACAGTGGGTTAACACTGCTGTGTCACAGTGACACGGTGACACAGTGGGTTAACACTTCTGCCTCACAGTGACACGGTGACACAGTGGGTTAACACTGCTGTCTCACAGTGACACGGTGACACAGTGGGTTAACACTGCTCCCTCACGGTGACACAGTGGGTTAACACTGCTGCCTCACAGTGACACGGTGGCACAGTGGGTTAACACTGCTGTCTCACAGTGACACGGTGACACAGTGGTTAACACTGCTGCCTCACAGTGACACGGTGACACAGTGGTTAACACTGCTGCCTCACAGTGACACGGTGACACAGTGGGTTAACACTGCTGCCTCACAGTGACACGGTAGCACAGTGGGTTAACACTGCTGCCTCACAGCGACACGGTGACACCGTGGGTTAACACTGCTGCCTCACAGTGACACGGTGACACCGTGGGTTAACACTGCTGCCTCACAGTGACACGGTGACACAGTGGGTTAACACTGCTGCCTCACAGCGACACGGTGACACCGTGGGTTAACACTGCTGCCTCACAGTGACACGGTGACACAGTGGGTTAACACTGCTGTCTCACAGTGACACGGTAGCACAGTGGGTTAACACTGCTGCCTCACCGTGACACGGTTACACAGTGGGTTAACACTGCTGTCTCACAGTGACACAGTGGCACAGTGGGTTAACACTGCTGCCTCACAGCGACACGGTGGCACAGTGGGTTAACACTGCTGTCTCACAGTGACACGGTGACACAGTGGGTTAACACTGCTGTCTCAGCGACACGGTGACACAGTGGGTTAACACTGCTGCCTCACAGTGACACGGTCACACAGTGGGTTAACACTGCTGCTTCACAGTGACACGGTCACACAGTGGGTTAACGCTGCTGCCTCACAGTGACACGGTGACACAGTGGGTTAACACTGCTGTCTCACAGCGACACGGTGACACAGTGGGTTAACACTGCTGCCTCACAGTGACACGGTCACACAGTGGGTTAACACTGCTGTCTCACAGTGACACGGTGACACAGTGGGTTAACACTGCTCCCTCACAGTGACACGGTGACACAGTGGTTAACACTGCTGTCTCACAGTGACACGGTTACACAGTGGGTTAACACTGCTGTCTCACAGTGACACGGTGGCACAGTGGGTTAACACTGCTCCCTCACAGTGACACAGTGACACAGTGGTTAACACTGCTGTCTCACTGTGACACGGTGACACAGTGGTTAACACTGCTGTCTCACAGTGACACGGTGACACAGTGGGTTAACACTGCTGCCTCACTGTGACACGATGACACAGTGATTAACACTGCTGTCTCACTGTGACACGGTGACACAGTGGTTAACACTGCTGTCTCACAGCGACACGGTGACACAGTGGTTAACACTGCTGTCTCACAGTGACACGGTGACACAGTGGGTTAACACTGCTGCCTCACTGTGACACAGTGGTTAACACTGCTGCCTCACAGTGACACGGTGACACAGTGGGTTAACACTGCTGTCTCACAGTGACACAGTGACACAGTGGGTTAACACTGCTGCCTCGCAGTGACACGGTGACACAGTGGGTTAACACTGCTGCCTCACAGTGACACGGTGACACAGTGGGTTAACACTGCTGTCTCACAGTGACACGGTGACACAGTGGGTTAACACTGCTGCCTCACAGTGACACGGTGACACAGTGAGTTAACACTGCTGTCTCACAGTGACACGGTGACACAGTGGGTTAACACTGCTGTTTCACAGTGACACGGTGACACAGTGGGTTAACACTGCTGCCTCACAGTGACACGGTGACACAGTGGGTTAACACTGCTGCCTCACAGTGACACAGTGGCACAGTGGGTTAACACTGCTGTCTCACAGTGACACGGTGACACAGTGAGTTAACACTGCTGTCTCACAGTGACACGGTGACACAGTGGGTTAACACTGCTGCCTCACAGTGACACGGTTACACAGTGGGTTAACACGGCTGCTTCACAGTGACACGGTGACACAGTGAGTTAACACTGCTGTCTCACAGTGACACGGTGACACAGTGGGTTAACACTGCTGTTTCACAGTGACACGGTGACACAGTGGGTTAACACTGCTGCCTCACAGTGACACAGTGGCACAGTGGGTTAACACTGCTGCTTCACAGCGACACGGTGACACAGTGGGTTAACACTGCTGTCTCACAGTGACATGGTGACACGGTGGGTTCACACTGCTGCCTCACAGTGACACGGTGGCACAGTGGGTTAACACTGCTGTCTCACAGTGACACGGTGACACAGTGGGTTAACACTGCTGCCTCACAGTGACACGGTGACACAGTGGGTTAACACTGCTGTCTCACAGTGACACGGTAGCACAGTGGGTTAACACTGCTGTCTCACAGCGACACAGTGGCACAGTGGGTTAACACTGCTGCCTCACAGTGACACAGTGGCACAGTGGGTTAACACTGCTGTCTCACAGTGACACAGTGACACAGTGGGTTAACACTGCTGTCTCACAGTGACACAGTGGCACAGTGGGTGAACACTGCTGTCTCACAGTGACACGGTGACACAGTGGGTTAACACTGCTGCCTCACAGTGACACGGTGACACAGTGGGTTAACACTGCTGTCTGACAGCGACACGGTGACACAGTGGGTTAACACTGCTGCCTCACAGCGACACGGTGACACAGTGGTTAACACTGCTGCCTCACAGTGACACGGTGACACAGTGGGTTAACACTGCTGTCTCACAGTGACACGGTGACACAGTGGGTTAACACTGCTGTCTCACATTGAAACGGTGACACAGTGGGTTAACACTGCTGTCTCACAGCGACACAGTGGCACAGTGGGTTAACACTGCTGTCTCACAGTGACACGGTGACACAGTGGGTTAACACTGCTGTCTCACAGTGACACGGTGACACAGTGGGTTAACACTGCTGTCTCACAGTGACACGGTAGCACAGTGGGTTAACACTGCTGTCTCACAGTGACACGGTGACACAGTGGGTTAACACTGCTGTCTCACAGTGACACGGTGACACAGTGGGTTAACACTGCTGTCTCACAGTGACACGGTGACACAGTGGGTTAACACTGCTGTCTCACAGTGACACGGTGACACAGTGGGTTAACACTGCTGTCTCACAGTGACACGGTGACACAGTGGGTTAACACTGCTGTCTCACAGTGACACGGTGACACAGTGGGTTAACACTGCTGCCTCACAGTGACACGGTGACACAGTGGGTTAACACTGCTGTCTCACAGTGACACGGTGACACAGTGGTTAACACTGCTGTCTCACAGTGACACGGTGACACAGTGGGTTAACACTGCTGTCTCACAGTGACACGGTGACACAGTGGGTTAACACTGCTGTCTCACAGTGACACGGTAGCTCAGTGGGTTAACACTGCTGTCTCACAGTGACACGGTGACACAGTGGGTTAACACTGCTGTCTGACAGCGACACGGTGACACAGTGGGTTAACACTGCTGTCTCACAGCGACGCGGTGACACAGTGGGTTAACACTGCTGTCTCACAGTGACACGGTGACACAGTGGGTTAACACTGCTGCCTCACAGTGACACGGTGACACAGTGGGTTAACACTGCTGTATCACAGCGACACGGTGACACAGTGGGTTAACACTGCTGCCTCACAGTGACACGGTGACACAGTGGGTTAACACTGCTGTATCACAGCGACACGGTGACACAGTAGTTAACACTGCTGTCTCACAGTGACACAGTGGCACAGTGGGTTAACACTGCTGTCTCACAGTGACACAGTGACACAGTGGGTTAACACTGCTGTCTCACAGTGACACGGTGACACAGTGGGTTAACACTGCTGTCTCACAGTGACACGGTGACACAGTGGGTTAACACTGCTGTCTCACAGTGACACAGTGGCACAGTGGGTTAACACTGCTGTCTCAAAGTGACACGGTGACACAGTGGGTTAACACTGCTGTCTCACAGTGACACGGTGACACAGTGGGTTAACACTGCTGTCTCACAGTGACACGGTGACACAGTGGGTTAACACTGCTGTCTCAAAGTGACACGGTGACACAGTGGTTAACACTGCTGTCTCACAGTGACACAGTGGCACAGTGGGTTAACACTGCTGTCTGTTAGTGACACGGTGACACAGTGGGTTAACACTGCTGTCTCACAGCGACACAGTGGCACAGTGGGTTAACACTGCTGCCTCACAGTGACACGGTGACACAGTGGGTTAACACTGCTGTCTCACAGTGACACGGTGACACAGTGGGTTAACACTGCTGTCTCACAGTGACACGGTGACACAGTGGGTTAACACTGCTGTCTCACAGTGACACGGTGACACAGTGGGTTAACACTGCTGTCTCACAGTGACACGGTGACACAGTGGGTCAACACTGCTGTCTCACAGTGACACGGTGACACAGTGGGTTAACACTGCTGTCTCACAGCGACACAGTGGCACAGTGGGTTAACACTGCTGCCTCACAGCGACACGGTGACACAGTGGGTTAACACTGCTCCCTCACAGTGACACAGTGGCACAGTGGGTTAACACTGCTGTCTCACAGCGACACGGTGACACAGTGGGTTAACACTGCTGCCTCACAGTGACACGGTGACACAGTGTGTTAACACTGCTGTCTCACAGCGACACGGTGACACAGTGGGTTAACACTGCTGTCTCACAGTGACACGGTGACACAGTGGGTTAACACTGCTGCCTCACAGCGACACGGTGACACAGTGGGTCAACACTGCTGTCTCACAGTGACACGGTGACACAGTGGGTCAACACTGCTGTCTCAC
The DNA here is from genome assembly GCF_964213995.1 of Mustelus asterias. Taxonomy (NCBI): domain Eukaryota; kingdom Metazoa; phylum Chordata; class Chondrichthyes; order Carcharhiniformes; family Triakidae; genus Mustelus; species Mustelus asterias. The sequence continues at coordinate 67,454 of NW_027590114.1, forward strand.
AGTGACACGGTTACACAGTGGGTTAACACTGCTGTCTCACAGTGACACGGTGACACAGTGGGTTAACACTGCTGCCTCACCGTGACACGGTTACACAGTGGGTTAACACTGCTGTCTCACAGTCACACAGTGGCACAGTGGGTTAACACTGCTGTCTCACAGTGACACGGTGGCACAGTGGGTTAACACTGCACCCTCACAGTGACACGGTGGCACCGTGGGTTAACACTGCTGCCTCACAGTGACATGGTGGCACAGTGGGTTAACACTGCTGCCTCACAGTGACACGGTGACACAGTGGGTTAACACTGCTGTCTCACCGTGACACGGTTACACAGTGGGTTAACACTGCTGTCTCACAGTGACACAGTGGCACAGTGGGTTAACACTGCTGTCTCACAGTGACACGGTGACACAGTGAGTTAACACTGCTGTCTCACAGTGACACGGTGGCACAGTGGGTTAACACTGCTGTCTCACAGTGACACGGTGACACAGTGGGTTAACACTGCTGCCTCACAGCGACACGGTGGCACAGTGGGTTAACACTGCTGTCTCACAGTGACACGGTGACACAGTGGGTTAACACTGCTGTCTCACAGTGACATGGTGGCACAGTGGGTTAACACTGCTGCCTCACCGTGACACGGATACACATTGGGTTAACACTGCTGTCTCACAGTGACACAGTGGCACAGTGGGTTAACACTGCTGTCTCACAGTGACACAGTGGGTTAACACTGCTGTCTCACAGTGACACGGTGACACAGTGGTTAACACTGCTGTCTCACAGTGACACGGTGACACAGTGGGTTAACACTGCTGTCTCACAGTGACATGGTGGCACAGTGGGTTAACACTGCTGCCTCACCGTGACACGGTTACACAGTGGGTTAACACTGCTGTCTCACAGTGACACAGTGGCACAGTGGGTTAACACTGCTGCCTCTCAGCGACACGGTGGCACAGTGGGTTAACACTGCCGCCTCACAGTGACACGGTGACACAGTGGGTTAACACTGCTGTCTCACAGCGACACGGTGACACAGTGGGCTAACACTGCTGTCTCACAGTGACACGGTGACACAGTGGGTTAACACTGCTGTCTCACAGCGACACGGTGACACAGTGGGTTAACACTGCTGCCTCAAAGTGACACGATGACACAGTGGGTTAACACTGCGCCCTCACAGTGACACAGTGGGTTAACACTGCTGTCTCACAGTGACACGGTGACACAGTGGTTAACACTGCTGTCTCACAGTGACACGGTGACACAGTGGGTTAACACTGCTGTCTCACAGCGACACGGTGATACATTGGGTTAACACTGCTGCCTCACAGTGACACGGTGACACAGTGGGTTAACACTGCTGTCTCACAGCGACACGGTGACACATTGGGTTAACACTGCTGCCTCACAGTGACACGGTGACACAGTGGGTTAACACTGCTGCCTCACAGTGACACGGTGGCACAGTGGGTGAACACTGCTGCCTCACAGCGACACGGTGAAAAAGTGGGTTAACACTGCTGCCTCACAGTGACACGGTGACACAGTGGGTGAACACTGCTGCCTCACAGTGACACGGTGACACAGTGGGTTAACACTGCTGCCTCACAGTGACACGGTGACACAGTGGGTTAACACTGCTGCCTCACAGCGACACGGTGAAAAAGTGGGTTAACACTGCTGCCTCACAGTGACACGGTGACACAGTGGGTTAACACTGCTCCCTCGACATGACACGGTGACACAGTGGGTTAACACTGCTGCCTCACAGCGACACGGTGACACAGTGGGTTAACACTGCTGCCTCACGGTGACACAGTGGGTTAACACTGCTGCCTCACAGTGACACGGTGGCACAGTGGGTTAACACTGCTCCCTCATCATGACATGGTGACACAGTGGGTTAACACTGCTGCCTCACAGTGACACGGTGACAGTGGGTTAACACTGCTGTCTCACAGTGACACGGTGACACAGTGGGTTAACACTGCTGTCTCACAGTGACACGGTGACACAGTGGGTTAACACTGCTGCCTCACCGTGACACGGTCACACAGTGGGTTAACACTGCTGTCTCACAGTGACACAGTGGCACAGTGGGTTAACACTGCTGTCTCACAGTGACACGGTGGCACAGTGGGTTAACACTGCACCCTCACAGTGACACGGTGGCACCGTGGGTTAACACTGCTGCCTCACAGTGACATGGTGGCACAGTGGGTTAACACTGTTGCCTCACAGTGACACGGTGACAGTGGGTTAACACTGCTGTCTGACAGTGACACGGTTACACAGTGGGTTAACACTGCTGTCTCACAGTGACACGGTGACACAGTGGGTTAACACTGCTGCCTCACCGTGACACGGTTACACAGTGGGTTAACACTGCTGTCTCACAGTGACACAGTGGCACAGTGGGTTAACACTGCTGTCTCACAGTGACACGGTGGCACAGTGGGTTAACACTGCACCCTCACAGTGACACGGTGGCACCGTGGGTTAACACTGCTGCCTCACAGTGACATGGTGGCACAGTGGGTTAACACTGCTGCCTCACAGTGACACGGTGACACAGTGGGTTAACACTGCTGTCTCACCGTGACACGGTTACACAGTGGGTTAACACTGCTGTCTCACAGTGACACAGTGGCACAGTGGGTTAACACTGCTGTCTCACAGTGACACGGTGACACAGTGAGTTAACACTGCTGTCTCACAGTGACACGGTGGCACAGTGGGTTAACACTGCTGTCTCACAGTGACACGGTGACACAGTGGGTTAACACTGCTGTCTCACAGTGACACGGTGACACAGTGGGTTAACACTGCTGCCTCACAGCGACACGGTGGCACAGTGGGTTAACACTGCTGTCTCACAGTGACACGGTGACACAGTGGGTTAACACTGCTGTCTCACAGTGACATGGTGGCACAGTGGGTTAACACTGCTGCCTCACCGTGACACGGATACACAGTGGGTTAACACTGCTGTCTCACAGTGACACAGTGGCACAGTGGGTTAACACTGCTGTCTCACAGTGACACAGTGGGTTAACACTGCTGTCTCACAGTGACACGGTGACACAGTGGTTAACACTGCTGTCTCACAGTGACACGGTGACACAGTGGGTTAACGCTGCTGTCTCACAGTGACATGGTGGCACAGTGGGTTAACACTGCTGCCTCACCGTGACACGGTTACACAGTGGGTTAACACTGCTGTCTCACAGTGACACAGTGGCACAGTGGGTTAACACTGCTGCCTCTCAGCGACACGGTGGCACAGTGGGTTAACACTGCCGCCTCACAGTGACACGGTGACACAGTGGGTTAACACTGCTGTCTCACAGCGACACGGTGACACAGTGGGTTAATACTGCTGTCTCACAGTGACACGGTGACACAGTGGGTTAACACTGCTGTCTCACAGCGACACGGTGACACAGTGGGTTAACACTGCTGCCTCACAGTGACACGATGACACAGTGGGTTAACACTGCGCCCTCACAGTGACACAGTGGGTTAACACTGCTGTCTCACAGTGACACGGTGACACAGTGGTTAACACTGCTGTCTCACAGTGACACGGTGACACAGTGGGTTAACACTGCTGTCTCACAGCGACACGGTGACACATTGGGTTAACACTGCTGCCTCACAGTGACACGGTGACACAGTGGGTTAACACTGCTGTCTCACAGCGACACGGTGACACATTGGGTTAACACTGCTGCCTCACAGTGACACGGTGACACAGTGGGTTAACACTGCTGCCTCACAGTGACACGGTGGCACAGTGGGTGAACACTGCTGCCTCACAGCGACACGGTGAAAAAGTGGGTTAACACTGCTGCCTCACAGTGACACGGTGACACAGTGGGTTAACACTGCTGCCTCACAGCGACACGGTGAAAAAGTGGGTTAACACTGCTGCCTCACAGTGACACGGTGACACAGTGGGTGAACACTGCTGTCTCACAGTGACACGGTGACACAGTGGGTTAACACTGCTCCCTCGACATGACACGGTGACACAGTGGGTTAACACTGCTGCCTCACAGCGACACGGTGACACAGTGGGTTAACACTGCTGCCTCACGGTGACACAGTGGGTTAACACTGCTGCCTCACAGTGACACGGTGGCACAGTGGGTTAACACTGCTCCCTCATCATGACATGGTGACACAGTGGGTTAACACTGCTGCCTCACAGTGACACGGTGACAGTGGGTTAACACTGCTGTCTCACAGTGACACGGTGACACAGTGGGTTAACACTGCTGCCTCACAGTGACACGGTAGCACAGTGGGTTAACACTGCTGCCTCACAGTGACACGGTGACACAGTGGTTAACACTGCTGTCTCACAGTGACACGGTAGCACAGTGGGTTAACACTGCTGCCTCACAGTGACACGGTGACACAGTGGGTTAACACTGCTGTCTCACAGCGACACGGTGACACATTGGGTTAACACTGCTGCCTCACAGTGACACGGTGACACAGTGGGTTAACACTGCTGTCTCACAGTGACACGGTGACACAGTGGGTTAACACTGCTGTCTCACAGTGACACGGTGACACAGTGGGTTAACACTGCTGCCTCACAGTGACACGGTGACAGTGGGTTAACACTGCTGTCTCACAGTGACACGGTGACACAGTGGTTAACACTGCTGCCTCACAGCGACACGGTGACACAGTGGGTTAACACTGCTCCCTCACAGTGACACGGTGACACAGTGGTTATCACTGCTGCCTCACAGTGACACGGTGGCACAGTGGGTTAACACTGCTGTCTGACAGCGACACGGTGACACAGTGGGTTAACACTGCTGTCTCACAGTGACACGGTGACACAGTGGGTTAACACTGCTGTCTCACAGTGACACGGTGACACAGTGGGTTAACACTGCTGTCTCACAGTGACACGGTGACACAGTGGGTTAACACTGCTGCCTCACAGTGACACGGTGACACAGTGGGTTAACACTGCTGTCTCACAGCGACACGGTGACACATTGGGTTAACACTGCTGTCTCACAGTGACACGGTGACACAGTGGGTTAACACTGCTGCCTCACAGTGACACGGTGACACAGTGGGTTAACACTGCTGCCTCACAGTGACACGGTGACACAGTGGGTTAACACTGCTGTCTCACAGTGACACGGTGACACAGTGGGTTAACACTGCTGCCTCACAGTGACACGGTGACACAGTGGGTTAACACTGCTGCCTCACAGTGACACGGTGACACAGTGAGTTAACACTGCTGCCTCACAGCGACACGGTGAAAAAGTGGGTTAACACTGCTGCCTCACAGTGACACGGTGACACAGTGGGTTAACACTGCTGCCTCACAGTGACACGGTGACACAGTGGGTGAACACTGCTCCCTCGACATGACACGGTGACACAGTGGGTTAACACTGCTGCCTCACAGCGACACGGTGACACAGTGGGTTAACACTGCTGCCTCACGGTGACACAGTGGGTTAACACTGCTGCCTCACAGTGACACGGTGGCACAGTGGGTTAACACTGCTGCCTCACAGTGACACGGTAACACAGTGGGTTAACACTGCTGCCTCACAGTGACACGGTGACACCGTGGGTTAACACTGCTGTCTCACAGTGACACGGTGACACAGTGGTTAACACTGCTGCCTCACAGCGACACGGTGACACAGTGGGTTAACACTGCTGTCTGAAAGCGACACGGTGACACAGTGGGTTAACACTGCTGTCTCACAGTGACACGGTGACACAGTGGGTTAACACTGCTGTCTCACAGTGACACGGTGACACAGTGGGTTAACACTGCTGCCTCACAGTGACACGGTGACACAGTGGGTCAACACTGCTGTCTCACAGTGACACGGTGACACAGTGGGTTAACACTGCTGTCTCCCAGTGACACGGTGACACAGTGGGTTAACACTGCTGTCTCACAGTGACACGGTGACACAGTGGGTTAACACTGCTGTCTCACAGTGACACGGTGACACAGTGGGTTAACACTGCTGTCTCACAGTGACACGGTGACACAGTGGGTTAACACTGCTGTCTCACAGTGACACGGTGACACAGTGGGTTAACACTGCTGCCTCACAGTGACACGGTGACACAGTGGGTTAACACTGCTGTCTCACAGTGACACGGTGACACAGTGGGTTAACACTGCTGTCTCCCAGTGACACGGTGACACAGTGGGTTAACACTGCTGTCTCACAGTGACACGGTGACACAGTGGGTTAACACTGCTGCCTCACAGTGACACGGTGACACAGTGGGTTAACACTGCTGTCTCACAGTGACACGGTGACACAGTGGGTTAACACTGCTGTCTCACAGTGACACGCTGACACAGTGGGTTAACACTGCTGTCTCACAGTGACACGGTGACACAGTGGGTTAACACTGCTGTCTCACAGTGACACGGTGGCACAGTGGGTTAACACTGCTGCCTCACAGTGACACGGTGACACAGTGGGTTAACACTGCTGTCTCACAGTGACACGGTGACACAGTGGGTTAACACTGCTGTCTCACAGTGACACGGTGACACAGTGGGTTAACACTGCTGTCTCACAGTGACATGGTGGCACAGTGGGTTAACACTGCTGCCTCACCGTGACACGGTTACACAGTGGGTTAACACTGCTGTCTCACAGTGACACAGTGGCACAGTGGGTTAACACTGCTGCCTCTCAGCGACACGGTGGCACAGTGGGTTAACACTGCCGCCTCACAGTGACACGGTGACACAGTGGGTTAACACTGCTGTCTCACAGCGACACGGTGACACAGTGGGTTAACACTGCTGTCTCACAGTGACACGGTGACACAGTGGGTTAACACTGCTGTCTCACAGCGACACGGTGACACAGTGGGTTAACACTGCTGCCTCACAGTGACACGATGACACAGTGGGTTAACACTGCGCCCTCACAGTGACACAGTGGGTTAACACTGCTGTCTCACAGTGACACGGTGACACAGTGGTTAACACTGCTGTCTCACAGTGACACGGTGACACAGTGGGTTAACACTGCTGTCTCACAGCGACACGGTGACACATTGGGTTAACACTGCTGCCTCACAGTGACACGGTGACACAGTGGGTTAACACTGCTGTCTCACAGCGACACGGTGACACATTGGGTTAACACTGCTGCCTCACAGTGACACGGTGACACAGTGGGTTAACACAGCTGCCTCACAGTGACACGGTGGCACAGTGGGTGAACACTGCTGCCTCACAGCGACACGGTGAAAAAGTGGGTTAACACTGCTGCCTCACAGTGACACGGTGACACAGTGGGTGAACACTGCTGCCTCACAGTGACACGGTGACACAGTGGGTTAACACTGCTGCCTCACAGTGACACGGTGACACAGTGGGTTAACACTGCTGCCTCACAGCGACACGGTGAAAAAGTGGGTTAACACTGCTGCCTCACAGTGACACGGTGACACAGTGGGTGAACACTGCTGTCTCACAGTGACACGGTGACACAGTGGGTTAACACTGCTCCCTCGACATGACACGGTGACACAGTGGGTTAACACTGCTGCCTCACAGCGACACGGTGACACAGTGGGTTAACACTGCTGCCTCACGGTGACACAGTGGGTTAACACTGCTGCCTCACAGTGACACGGTGGCACAGTGGGTTAACACTGCTCCCTCATCATGACATGGTGACACAGTGGGTTAACACTGCTGCCTCACAGTGACACGGTGACAGGGGGTTAACACTGCTGTCTCACAGTGACACGGTGACACAGTGGGTTAACACTGCTGCCTCACAGTGACACGGTAGCACAGTGGGTTAACACTGCTGCCTCACAGTGACACGGTGACACAATGGTTAACACTGCTGTCTCACAGTGACACGGTAGCACAGTGGGTTAAAACTGCTGCCTCACAGTGACACGGTGACACAGTGGGTTAACACTGCTGTCTCACAGCGACACGGTGACACATTGGGTTAACACTGCTGCCTCACAGTGACACGGTGACACAGTGGGTTAACACTGCTGTCTCACAGTGACACGGTGACACAGTGGGTTAACACTGCTGTCTCACAGTGACACGGTGACACAGTGGGTTAACACTGCTGCCTCACAGTGACACGGTGACAGTGGGTTAACACTGCTGTCTCACAGTGACACGGTGACACAGTGGTTAACACTGCTGCCTCACAGCGACACGGTGACACAGTGGGTTAACACTGCTCCCTCACAGTGACACGGTGACACAGTGGTTAACACTGCTGCCTCACAGTGACACGGTGGCACAGTGGGTTAACACTGCTGTCTGACAGCGACACGGTGACACAGTGGGTTAACACTGCTGTCTCACAGTGACACGGTGACACAGTGGGTTAACACTGCTGTCTCACAGTGACACGGTGACACAGTGGGTTAACACTGCTGTCTCACAGTGACACGGTGACACAGTGGGTTAACACTGCTGCCTCACAGTGACACGGTGACACAGTGGGTTAACACTGCTGTCTCACAGCGACACGGTGACACATTGGGTTAACACTGCTGTCTCACAGTGACACGGTGACACAGTGGGTTAACACTGCTGCCTCACAGTGACACGGTGACACAGTGGGTTAACACTGCTGCCTCACAGTGACACGGTGACACAGTGGGTTAACACTGCTGTCTCACAGTGACACGGTGACACAGTGGGTTAACATTGCTGCCTCACAGTGACACGGTGACACAGTGGGTTAACACTGCTGCCTCACAGTGACACGGTGACACAGTGAGTTAACACTGCTGCCTCACAGCGACTCGGTGAAAAAGTGGGTTAACACTGCTGCCTCACAGTGACACGGTGACACAGTGGGTTAACACTGCTGCCTCACAGTGACACGGTGACACAGTGGGTGAACACTGCTCCCTCGACATGACACGGTGACACAGTGGGTTAACACTGCTGCCTCACAGCGACACGGTGACACAGTGGGTTAACACTGCTGCCTCACGGTGACACAGTGGGTTAACACTGCTGCCTCACAGTGACACGGTGGCACAGTGGGTTAACACTGCTGCCTCACAGTGACACGGTGACACAGTGGGTTAACACTGCTGCCTCACAGTGACACGGTGACACCGTGGGTTAACACTGCTGTCTCACAGTGACACGGTGACACAGTGGTTAACACTGCTGCCTCACAGCGACACGGTGACACAGTGGGTTAACACTGCTGTCTGACAGCGACACGGTGACACAGTGGGTTAACACTGCTGTCTCACAGTGACACGGTGACACAGTGGGTTAACACTGCTGTCTCACAGTGACACGGTGACACAGTGGGTTAACACTGCTGCCTCACAGTGACACGGTGACACAGTGGGTCAACACTGCTGTCTCACAGTGACACGGTGACACAGTGGGTTAACACTGCTGTCTCCCAGTGACACGGTGACACAGTGGGTTAACACTGCTGTCTCACAGTGACACGGTGACACAGTGGGTTAACACTGCTGTCTCACAGTGACACGGTGACACAGTGGGTTAACACTGCTGTCTCACAGTGACACGGTGACACAGTGGGTTAACACTGCTGTCTCACAGTGACACGGTGACACAGTGGGTTAACACTGCTGCCTCACAGTGACACGGTGACACAGTGGGTTAACACTGCTGTCTCACAGTGACACGGTGACACAGTGGGTTAACACTGCTGTCTCCCAGTGACACGGTGACACAGTGGGTTAACACTGCTGTCTCACAGTGACACGGTGACACAGTGGGTTAACACTGCTGCCTCACAGTGACACGGTGACACAGTGGGTTAACACTGCTGCCTCACAGTGACACGGTGACACAGTGGGTTAACACTGCTGTCTCACAGTGACACGCTGACACAGTGGGTTAACACTGCTGTCTCACAGTGACACGGTGACACAGTGGGTTAACACTGCTGTCTCACAGTGACACGGTGGCACAGTGGGTTAACACTGCTGCCTCACAGTGACACGGTGACACAGTGGGTTAACACTGCTGTCTCAGAGTGACACGGTGACACAGTGGGTTAACACTGCTGTCTCACAGTGACACGGTGACACAGTGGGTTAACACTGCTCCCTCACGGTGACACAGTGGGTTAACACTGCTGCCTCACAGTGACACGGTGACACAGTGGGTTAACACTGCTGTCTCACAGTGACACGGTGACACAGTGGGTTAACACTGCTGTCTCACAGTGACACGGTGACACAGTGGGTTAACACTGCTGCCTCACAGTGACACGGTGACAGTGGGTTAACACTGCTGTCTCACAGTGACACGGTGACACAGTGGTTAACACTGCTGCCTCACAGCGACACGGTGACACAGTGGGTTAACACTGCTCCCTCACAGTGACACGGTGACACAGTGGTTAACACTGCTGCCTCACAGTGACACGGTGGCACAGTGGGTTAACACTGCTGTCTGACAGCGACACGGTGACACAGTGGGTTAACACTGCTGTCTCACAGTGACACGGTGACACAGTGGGTTAACACTGCTGTCTCACAGTGACACGGTGACACAGTGGGTTAACACTGCTGTCTCACAGTGACACGGTGACACAGTGGGTTAACACTGCTGCCTCACAGTGACACGGTGACACAGTGGGTTAACACTGCTGTCTCACAGCGACACGGTGACACATTGGGTTAACACTGCTGTCTCACAGTGACACGGTGACACAGTGGGTTAACACTGCTGCCTCACAGTGACACGGTGACACAGTGGGTTAACACTGCTGCCTCACAGTGACACGGTGACACAGTGGGTTAACACTGCTGTCTCACAGTGACACGGTGACACAGTGGGTTAACATTGCTGCCTCACAGTGACACGGTGACACAGTGGGTTAACACTGCTGCCTCACAGTGACACGGTGACACAGTGAGTTAACACTGCTGCCTCACAGCGACTCGGTGAAAAAGTGGGTTAACACTGCTGCCTCACAGTGACACGGTGACACAGTGGGTTAACACTGCTGCCTCACAGTGACACGGTGACACAGTGGGTGAACACTGCTCCCTCGACATGACACGGTGACACAGTGGGTTAACACTGCTGCCTCACAGCGACACGGTGACACAGTGGGTTAACACTGCTGCCTCACGGTGACACAGTGGGTTAACACTGCTGCCTCACAGTGACACGGTGGCACAGTGGGTTAACACTGCTGCCTCACAGTGACACGGTGACACAGTGGGTTAACACTGCTGCCTCACAGTGACACGGTGACACCGTGGGTTAACACTGCTGTCTCACAGTGACACGGTGACACAGTGGTTAACACTGCTGCCTCACAGCGACACGGTGACACAGTGGGTTAACACTGCTGTCTGACAGCGACACGGTGACACAGTGGGTTAACACTGCTGTCTCACAGTGACACGGTGACACAGTGGGTTAACACTGCTGTCTCACAGTGACACGGTGACACAGTGGGTTAACACTGCTGCCTCACAGTGACACGGTGACACAGTGGGTCAACACTGCTGTCTCACAGTGACACGGTGACACAGTGGGTTAACACTGCTGTCTCCCAGTGACACGGTGACACAGTGGGTTAACACTGCTGTCTCACAGTGACACGGTGACACAGTGGGTTAACACTGCTGTCTCACAGTGACACGGTGACACAGTGGGTTAACACTGCTGTCTCACAGTGACACGGTGACACAGTGGGTTAACACTGCTGTCTCACAGTGACACGGTGACACAGTGGGTTAACACTGCTGCCTCACAGTGACACGGTGACACAGTGGGTTAACACTGCTGTCTCACAGTGACACGGTGACACAGTGGGTTAACACTGCTGTCTCCCAGTGACACGGTGACACAGTGGGTTAACACTGCTGTCTCACAGTGACACGGTGACACAGTGGGTTAACACTGCTGCCTCACAGTGACACGGTGACACAGTGGGTTAACACTGCTGCCTCACAGTGACACGGTGACACAGTGGGTTAACACTGCTGTCTCACAGTGACACGCTGACACAGTGGGTTAACACTGCTGTCTCACAGTGACACGGTGACACAGTGGGTTAACACTGCTGTCTCACAGTGACACGGTGGCACAGTGGGTTAACACTGCTGCCTCACAGTGACACGGTGACACAGTGGGTTAACACTGCTGTCTCACAGTGACACGGTGACACAGTGGGTTAACACTGCTGTCTCACAGTGACACGGTGACACAGTGGGTTAACACTGCTCCCTCACGGTGACACAGTGGGTTAACACTGCTGCCTCACAGTGACACGGTGACACAGTGGGTTAACACTGCTGCCCCACAGCGACACGGTGAAAAAGTGGGTTAACACTGCTGCCTCACAGTGACACGGTGACACAGTGGGTTAACACTGCTCCCTCGACATGACACGGTGACACAGTGGGTTAACACTGCTGCCTCACTGTGACACAGTGGGTTAACACTGCTGTCTCACAGCGACACGGTGACACAGTGGGTTAACACTGCGCCCTCACAGTGACACAGTGGGTTAACACTGCTGTCTCACAGTGACACAGTGGGTTAACACTGCGCCCTCACAGTGACACAGTGGGTTAACACTGCGCCCTCACAGTGACACAGTGGTTAACACTGCTGTCTCACAGTGACACGGTGACACAGTGGTTAACACTGCTGTCTCACAGTGACACGGTGACACAGTGGGTTAACACTGCTGTCTCACAGTGACACGGTGACACAGTGGGTTAACACTGCTGCCTCACAGTGACACGGTAGCACAGTGGGTTAACACTGCACCCTCACAGTGACACGGTGGCACCGTGGGTTAACACTGCTGCCTCACAGTGACATGGTGGCACAGTGGGTTAACACTGCTGCCTCACCGTGACACGGTTACACAGTGGGTTAACACTGCTGTCTCACAGTGACACAGTGGCACAGTGGGTTAACACTGCTGCCTCACAGTGACACGGTGACACAGTGGGTTAACACTGCTGCCTCACCGTGACACGGTGGCACAGTGGGTTAACACTGCTGCCTCACAGTGACACGGTGACAGTGGGTTAACACTGCTGTCTCACAGTGACACGGTGACACAGTGGGTTAACACTGCTGTCTCACAGTGACACGGTGACACAGTGGGTTAACACTGCTGCCTCACAGTGACACGGTGACACAGTGGGTTAACACTGCTGCCTCACAGTGACACGGTGACACAGTGGGTTAACACTGCTGTCTCACAGTGACACGGTGACACAGTGGGTTAACACTGCTGCCTCACAGTGACACGGTGACACAGTGGGTTAACACTGCTGTCTCACAGCGACACGGTGACACAGTGGGTTAACACTGCTGTCTCACAGTGACACAGTGGCACAGTGGGTTAACACTGCTGTCTCACAGTGACACGGTGGCACAGTGGGTTAACACTGCTGTCTCACAGTGACACGGTGACACAGTGGGTTAACACTGCTGCCTCACAGTGACACGGTGACACAGTGGGTTAACACTGCTGCCTCACAGTGACACAGTGGGTTAACACTGCTGTCTCACAGTGACACGGTGACACAGTGGGTTAACACTGCTCCCTCACAGTGACACGGTGACACAGTGGGTTAACACTGCTGTCTCAAAGTGACACGGTGACACAGTGGGTTAACACTGCTGTCTCACAGTGACACGGTGACACAGTGGGTTAACACTGCTGCCTCACAGTGACACGGTGACACAGTGGGTTAACACTGCTGTCTCACAGCGACACGGTGACACAGTGGGTTAACACTGCTGCCTCACAGCGACACGGTGACACAGTGGGTTAACACTGCTGTCTCACAGTGACACGGTGACACAGTGGGTTAACACTGCTGTCTCACAGTGACACGGTGACACAGTGGGTTAACACTGCTGCCTCACAGTGACACGGTGACACAGTGGGTTAACACTGCTGCCTCACAGTGACACGGTGACACAGTGGTTAACACTGCTGTCTCACAGTGACACAGTGGCACAGTGGGTTAACACTGCTGTCTCACAGTGACACGGTGACACAGTGGGTTAACACTGCTGCCTCTCAGTGACACGGTGACACAGTGGGTTAACACTGCTGTCTCACAGCGACACGGTGACACAGTGGGTTAACACTGCTGTCTCACAGTGACACGGTGACACAGTGGGTTAACACTGCTGTCTCACAGTGACACGGTGACACAGTGGGTTAACACTGCTGCCTCACAGTGACACGGTGACACAGTGGGTTAACATTGCTGCCTCTCAGTGACACGGTGACACAGTGGGTTAACACTGCTGTCTCACAGTGTCACGGTGACACAGTGGGTTAACACTGCTGTCTCACAGTGACACGGTGACACAGTGGTTAACACTGCTGTCTCACAGTGACACGGTGACACAGTGGGTTAACACTGCTGTCTCACAGTGACACGGTGACACAGTTGTTTAACACTGCTGTCTCACAGTGACACGGTGGCACAGTGGGTTAACACTGCTGTCTCACAGTGACACGGTGACACAGTGGGTTAACACTGCTGTCTCACAGCGACACGGTGACACAGTGTGTTAACACTGCTGCCTCACAGTGACACAGTGGGTTAACACTGCTGTCTCACAGTGACACGGTGACACAGTGGGTTAACACTGCTGTCTCACAGTGACACGGTGACACAGTGGGTTAACACTGCTTCCTCACGGTGACACAGTGGGTTAACACTGCTGTCTCACAGTGACACGGTGACACAGTGGGTTAACACTGCTGCCTCACAGTGACACGGTGGCACAGTGGGTTAACACTGCTGTCTCACAGCGACACGGTGACACAGTGTGTTAACACTGCTGTCTCACAGTGACACGGTGACACAGTGGGTTAACACTGCTGCCTCACAGTGACACGGTGACACAGTGGGTTAACACTGCTGTCTCACAGTGACACGGTGACACAGTGGGTTAACACTGCTGTGTCACAGTGACACGGTGACACAGTGGGTTAACACTGCTGCCTCACAGTGACACGGTGACACAGTGGGTTAACACTGCTGTCTCACAGTGACACGGTGACACAGTGGGTTAACACTGCTCCCTCACGGTGACACAGTGGGTTAACACTGCTGCCTCACAGTGACACGGTGGCACAGTGGGTTAACACTGCTGTCTCACAGTGACACGGTGACACAGTGGGTTAACACTGCTGCCTCACAGTGACACGGTGACACAGTGGTTAACACTGCTGCCTCACAGTGACACGGTGACACAGTGGGTTAACACTGCTGCCTCACAGTGACACGGTAGCACAGTGGGTTAACACTGCTGCCTCACAGCGACACGGTGACACCGTGGGTTAACACTGCTGCCTCACAGTGACACGGTGACACCGTGGGTTAACACTGCTGCCTCACAGTGACACGGTGACACAGTGGGTTAACACTGCTGCCTCACAGCGACACGGTGACACCGTGGGTTAACACTGCTGCCTCACAGTGACACGGTGACACAGTGGGTTAACACTGCTGTCTCACAGTGACACGGTAGCACAGTGGGTTAACACTGCTGCCTCACCGTGACACGGTTACACAGTGGGTTAACACTGCTGTCTCACAGTGACACAGTGGCACAGTGGGTTAACACTGCTGCCTCACAGCGACACGGTGGCACAGTGGGTTAACACTGCTGTCTCACAGTGACACGGTGACACAGTGGGTTAACACTGCTGCCTCTCAGTGACACGGTGACACAGTGGGTTAACACTGCTGTCTCACAGCGACACGGTGACACAGTGGGTTAACACTGCTGCCTCACAGTGACACGGTCACACAGTGGGTTAACACTGCTGCTTCACAGTGACACGGTCACACAGTGGGTTAACGCTGCTGCCTCACAGTGACACGGTGACACAGTGGGTTAACACTGCTGTCTCACAGCGACACGGTGACACAGTGGGTTAACACTGCTGCCTCACAGTGACACGGTCACACAGTGGGTTAACACTGCTGTCTCACAGTGACACGGTGACACAGTGGTTAACACTGCTGTCTCACAGTGACACGGTTACACAGTGGGTTAACACTGCTGTCTCACAGTGACACGGTGGCACAGTGGGTTAACACTGCTCCCTCACAGTGACACAGTGACACAGTGGTTAACACTGCTGTCTCACTGTGACACGGTGACACAGTGGGTTAACACTGCTGCCTCACTGTGACACGATGACACAGTGATTAACACTGCTGTCTCACTGTGACACAGTGGTTAACACTGCTGCCTCACAGTGACACAGTGACACAGTGGTTAACACTGCTGTCTCACTGTGACACGGTGACACAGTGGTTAACACTGCTGTCTCACAGCGACACGGTGACACAGTGGTTAACACTGCTGTCTCACAGTGACACGGTGACACAGTGGGTTAACACTGCTGCCTCACTGTGACACAGTGGTTAACACTGCTGCCTCACAGTGACACGGTGACACAGTGGGTTAACACTGCTGTCTCACAGTGACACAGTGACACAGTGGGTTAACACTGCTGCCTCGCAGTGACACGGTGACACAGTGGGTTAACACTGCTGCCTCACAGTGACACGGTGACACAGTGGGTTAACACTGCTGTCTCACAGTGACACGGTGACACAGTGGGTTAACACTGCTGCCTCACAGTGACACGGTGACACAGTGAGTTAACACTGCTGTCTCACAGTGACACGGTGACACAGTGGGTTAACACTGCTGTTTCACAGTGACACGGTGACACAGTGGGTTAACACTGCTGCCTCACAGTGACACGGTGACACAGTGGGTTAACACTGCTGCCTCACAGTGACACAGTGGCACAGTGGGTTAACACTGCTGTCTCACAGTGACACGGTGACACAGTGAGTTAACACTGCTGTCTCACAGTGACACGGTGACACAGTGGGTTAACACTGCTGCCTCACAGTGACACGGTTACACAGTGGGTTAACACTGCTGCTTCACAGTGACACGGTGACACAGTGAGTTAACACTGCTGTCTCACAGTGACACGGTGACACAGTGGGTTAACACTGCTGTTTCACAGTGACACGGTGACACAGTGGGTTAACACTGCTGCCTCACAGTGACACAGTGGCACAGTGGGTTAACACTGCTGCTTCACAGCGACACGGTGACACAGTGGGTTAACACTGCTGTCTCACAGTGACATGGTGACACAGTGGGTTCACACTGCTGCCTCACAGTGACACGGTGGCACAGTGGGTTAACACTGCTGTCTCACAGTGACACGGTGACACAGTGGGTTAACACTGCTGCCTCACAGTGACACGGTGACACAGTGGGTTAACACTGCTGTCTCACAGTGACACGGTAGCACAGTGGGTTAACACTGCTGTCTCACAGCGACACAGTGGCACAGTGGGTTAACACTGCTGCCTCACAGTGACACAGTGGCACAGTGGGTTAACACTGCTGTCTCACAGTGACACAGTGACACAGTGGGTTAACACTGCTGTCTCACAGTGACACAGTGGCACAGTGGGTTAACACTGCTGCCTCACAGTGACACGGTGACACAGTGGGTTAACACTGCTGTCTGACAGCGACACGGTGACACAGTGGGTTAACACTGCTGCCTCACAGTGACACGGTGACACAGTGGGTTAACACTGCTGCCTCACAGTGACACGGTGACACAGTGGTTAACACTGCTGCCTCACAGTGACACGGTGACACAGTGGGTTAACACTGCTGTCTCACAGTGACACGGTGACACAGTGGGTTAACACTGCTGTCTCACAGTGCCACGGTGACACAGTGGGTTAACACTGCTGTCTCACAGCGACACAGTGGCACAGTGGGTTAACACTGCTGTCTCACAGTGACACGGTGACACAGTGGGTTAACACTGCTGTCTCACAGTGACACGGTGACACAGTGGGTTAACACTGCTGTCTCACAGTGACACGGTAGCACAGTGGGTTAACACTGCTGTCTCACAGTGACACGGTGACACAGTGGGTTAACACTGCTGTCTCACAGTGACACGGTGACACAGTGGGTTAACACTGCTGTCTCACAGTGACACGGTGACACAGTGGGTTAACACTGCTGTCTCACAGTGACACGGTGACACAGTGGGTTAACACTGCTGTCTCACAGTGACACGGTGACACAGTGGTTAACACTGCTGTCTCACAGTGACACGGTGACACAGTGGGTTAACACTGCTGTCTCACAGTGACACGGTGACACAGTGGGTTAACACTGCTGTCTCACAGTGACACGGTAGCTCAGTGGGTTAACACTGCTGTCTCACAGTGACACGGTGACACAGTGGGTTAACACTGCTGTCTCACAGTGACACGGTGACACAGTGGTTAACACTGCTGTCTCACAGTGACACGGTGACACAGTGGGTTAACACTGCTGTCTCACAGTGACACGGTGACACAGTGGGTTAACACTGCTGTCTCACAGTGACACGGTAGCTCAGTGGGTTAACACTGCTGTCTCACAGTGACACGGTGACACAGTGGGTTAACACTGCTGTCTGACAGCGACACGGTGACACAGTGGGTTAACACTGCTGTCTCACAGCGACACGGTGACACTGTGGGTTAACACTGCTGTCTCACAGTGACACCGTGACACAGTGGGTTAACACTGCTGCCTCACAGTGACACGGTGACACAGTGGGTTAACACTGCTGTATCACAGCGACACGGTGACACAGTGGGTTAACACTGCTGCCTCACAGTGACACGGTGACACAGTGGGTTAACACTGCTGTATCACAGCGACACGGTGACACAGTGGTTAACACTGCTCCCTCACAGTGACACGGTGACACAGTGGGTTAACACTGCTGTCTCACAGTGACACGGTGACACAGTGGGTTAACACTGCTGTCTCACAGTGACACAGTGGCACAGTGGGTTAACACTGCTGTCTCACAGTGACACAGTGACACAGTGGGTTAACACTGCTGTCTCACAGTGACACGGTGACACAGTGGGTTAACACTGCTGTCTCACAGTGACACGGTGACACAGTGGGTTAACACTGCTGTCTCACAGTGCCACAGTGGCACAGTGGGTTAACACTGCTGTCTCAAAGTGACACGGTGACACAGTGGGTTAACACTGCTGTCTC
This sequence comes from Mustelus asterias, assembly GCF_964213995.1. Taxonomy (NCBI): domain Eukaryota; kingdom Metazoa; phylum Chordata; class Chondrichthyes; order Carcharhiniformes; family Triakidae; genus Mustelus; species Mustelus asterias. The sequence continues at coordinate 86,611 of NW_027590114.1, forward strand.
ACAGTGACACGGTGACACAGTGGGTTAACACTGCTGTCTCACAGTGACACGGTGACACAGTGGGTTAACACTGCTGTCTCAAAGTGACACGGTGACACAGTGGTTAACACTGCTGTCTCACAGTGACACGGTGACACAGTGGGTTAACACTGCTGCCTCACAGTGACACGGTGACACAGTGGGTTAACACTGCTGTCTCACAGTGACACGGTGACACAGTGGGTTAACACTGCTGCCTCACAGTGACACGGTGACACAGTGGGTTAACACTGCTGTCTCACAGTAACACGGTGACACAGTGGGTTAACACTGCTGTCTCACAGTGACACGGTGGCACAGTGGGTTAACACTGCTGTCTCACAGTGACACAGTGGCACAGTGGGTTAACACTGCTGTCTCACAGTGACACGGTGACACAGTGGGTTAACACTGCTGTCTCACAGCGACACAGTGGCACAGTGGGTTAACACTGCTGCCTCACAGTGACACGGTGACACAGTGGGTTAACACTGCTGTCTCACAGTGACACGGTGACACAGTGGGTTAACACTGCTGTCTCACAGTGACACGGTGATACAGTGGGTTAACACTGCTGTCTCACAGTGACACGGTGACACAGTGGGTTAACACTGCTGTCTCACAGTGACACGGTGACACAGTGGGTCAACACTGCTGTCTCACAGTGACACGGTGACACAGTGGGTTAACACTGCTGTCTCACAGCGACACAGTGGCACAGTGGGTTAACACTGCTGCCTCACAGCGACACGGTGACACAGTGGGTTAACACTGCTGTCTCACAGCGACACGGTGACACAGTGGCTTAACACTGCTGCCTCACAGTGACACGGTGACACAGTGTGTTAACACTGCTGTCTCACAGCGACACGGTGACACAGTGGGTTAACACTGCTGTCTCACAGTGACACGGTGACACAGTGGGTTAACACTGCTGTCTCACAGCGACACGGTGACACAGTGGGTTAACACTGCTGTCTCACAGCGACACGGTGACACAGTGGGTCAACACTGCTGTCTCACAGTGACACGGTGACACAGTGGGTCAACACTGCTGTCTCACAGTGACACGGTTACACAGTGGGTTAACACTGCTGTCTCACAGTGACACGGTGACACAGTGGGTTAACACTGCTGCCTCACCGTGACACGGTTACACAGTGGGTTAACACTGCTGTCTCACAGTGACACAGTGGCACAGTGGGTTAACACTGCTGTCTCACAGTGACACGGTGGCACAGTGGGTTAACACTGCACCCTCACAGTGACACGGTGGCACCGTGGGTTAACACTGCTGCCTCACAGTGACATGGTGGCACAGTGGGTTAACACTGCTGCCTCACAGTGACACGGTGACACAGTGGGTTAACACTGCTGTCTCACAGTGACACGGTGACACAGTGGGTTAACACTGCTGCCTCACGGTGACACGGTGACACAGTGAGTTAACACTGCTGTCTCACAGTGACACGGTGGCACAGTGGGTTAACACTGCTGTCTCACAGTGACACGGTGACACAGTGGGTTAACACTGCTGTCTCACAGTGACACGGTGACACAGTGGGTTAACACTGCTGCCTCACAGCGACACGGTGGCACAGTGGGTTAACACTGCTGTCTCACAGTGACACAGTGGGTTAACACTGCTGTCTCACAGTGACACGGTGACACAGTGGGTTAACACTGCTGTCTCACAGTGACATGGTGGCACAGTGGGTTAACACTGCTGCCTCACCGTGACACGGTTACACAGTGGGTTAACACTGCTGTCTCACAGTGACACGGTGACACAGTGGGTTAACACTGCTGTCTCACAGTGACACAGTGGCACAGTGGGTTAACACTGCTGTCTCACAGTGACACGGTGACACAGTGGTTAACACTGCTGTCTCACAGTGACACGGTGACACAGTGGGTTAACACTGCTGTCTCACAGTGACATGGTGGCACAGTGGGTTAACACTGCTGCCTCACCGTGACACGGTTACACAGTGGGTTAACACTGCTGTCTCACAGTGACACAGTGGCACAGTGGGTTAACACTGCTGCCTCTCAGCGACACGGTGGCACAGTGGGTTAACACTGCTGCCTCACAGTGACACGGTGACACAGTGGGTTAACACTGCTGTCTCACAGCGACACGGTGACACAGTGGGTTAACACTGCTGTCTCACAGTGACACGGTGACACAGTGGGTTAACACTGCTGTCTCACAGCGACACGGTGACACAGTGAGTTAACACTGCTGCCTCACAGTGACACGATGACACAGTGGGTTAACACTGCGCCCTCACAGTGACACAGTGGGTTAACACTGCTGTCTCACAGTGACACGGTGACACAGTGGTTAACACTGCTGTCTCACAGTGACACGGTGACACAGTGGGTTAACACTGCTGTCTCACAGCGACACGGTGACACATTGGGTTAACACTGCTGCCTCACAGTGACACGGTGACACAGTGGGTTAACACTGCTGTCTCACAGCGACACGGTGACACATTGGGTTAACACTGCTGCCTCACAGTGACACGGTGACACAGTGGGTTAACACTGCTGCCTCACAGCGACACGGTGAAAAAGTGGGTTAACACTGCTGCCTCACAGTGACACGGTGACACAGTGGGTGAACACTGCTGCCTCACAGTGACACGGTGACACAGTGGGTTAACACTGCTGCCTCACAGTGACACGGTGACACAGTGGGTTAACACTGCTGCCTCACAGCGACACGGTGAAAAAGTGGGTTAACACTGCTGCCTCACAGTGACACGGTGACACAGTGGGTTAACACTGCTGTCTCACAGTGACACGGTAGCACAGTGGGTTAACACTGCTGCCTCACCGTGACACGGTTACACAGTGGGTTAACACTGCTGTCTCACAGTGACACAGTGGCACAGTGGGTTAACACTGCTGCCTCACAGCGACACGGTGGCACAGTGGGTTAACACTGCTGTCTCACAGTGACACGGTGACACAGTGGGTTAACACTGCTGCCTCTCAGTGACACGGTGACACAGTGGGTTAACACTGCTGTCTCACAGCGACACGGTGACACAGTGGGTTAACACTGCTGCCTCACAGTGACACGGTCACACAGTGGGTTAACACTGCTGCTTCACAGTGACACGGTCACACAGTGGGTTAACGCTGCTGCCTCACAGTGACACGGTGACACAGTGGGTTAACACTGCTGTCTCACAGCGACACGGTGACACAGTGGGTTAACACTGCTGCCTCACAGTGACACGGTCACACAGTGGGTTAACACTGCTGTCTCACAGTGACACGGTGACACAGTGGTTAACACTGCTGTCTCACAGTGACACGGTTACACAGTGGGTTAACACTGCTGTCTCACAGTGACACGGTGGCACAGTGGGTTAACACTGCTCCCTCACAGTGACACAGTGACACAGTGGTTAACACTGCTGTCTCACTGTGACACGGTGACACAGTGGGTTAACACTGCTGCCTCACTGTGACACGATGACACAGTGATTAACACTGCTGTCTCACTGTGACACAGTGGTTAACACTGCTGCCTCACAGTGACACAGTGACACAGTGGTTAACACTGCTGTCTCACTGTGACACGGTGACACAGTGGTTAACACTGCTGTCTCACAGCGACACGGTGACACAGTGGTTAACACTGCTGTCTCACAGTGACACGGTGACACAGTGGGTTAACACTGCTGCCTCACTGTGACACAGTGGTTAACACTGCTGCCTCACAGTGACACGGTGACATAGTGGGTTAACACTGCTGTCTCACAGTGACACAGTGACACAGTGGGTTAACACTGCTGCCTCGCAGTGACACGGTGACACAGTGGGTTAACACTGCTGCCTCACAGTGACACGGTGACACAGTGGGTTAACACTGCTGTCTCACAGTGACACGGTGACACAGTGGGTTAACACTGCTGCCTCACAGTGACACGGTGACACAGTGAGTTAACACTGCTGTCTCACAGTGACACGGTGACACAGTGGGTTAACACTGCTGTTTCACAGTGACACGGTGACACAGTGGGTTAACACTGCTGCCTCACAGTGACACGGTGACACAGTGGGTTAACACTGCTGCCTCACAGTGACACAGTGGCACAGTGGGTTAACACTGCTGTCTCACAGTGACACGGTGACACAGTGAGTTAACACTGCTGTCTCACAGTGACACGGTGACACAGTGGGTTAACACTGCTGCCTCACAGTGACACGGTTACACAGTGGGTTAACACTGCTGCTTCACAGTGACACGGTGACACAGTGAGTTAACACTGCTGTCTCACAGTGACACGGTGACACAGTGGGTTAACACTGCTGTTTCACAGTGACACGGTGACACAGTGGGTTAACACTGCTGCCTCACAGTGACACAGTGGCACAGTGGGTTAACACTGCTGCTTCACAGCGACACGGTGACACAGTGGGTTAACACTGCTGTCTCACAGTGACATGGTGACACAGTGGGTTCACACTGCTGCCTCACAGTGACACGGTGGCACAGTGGGTTAACACTGCTGTCTCACAGTGACACGGTGACACAGTGGGTTAACACTGCTGCCTCACAGTGACACGGTGACACAGTGGGTTAACACTGCTGTCTCACAGTGACACGGTAGCACAGTGGGTTAACACTGCTGTCTCACAGCGACACAGTGGCACAGTGGGTTAACACTGCTGCCTCACAGTGACACAGTGGCACAGTGGGTTAACACTGCTGTCTCACAGTGACACAGTGACACAGTGGGTTAACACTGCTGTCTCACAGTGACACAGTGGCACAGTGGGTTAACACTGCTGCCTCACAGTGACACGGTGACACAGTGGGTTAACACTGCTGTCTGACAGCGACACGGTGACACAGTGGGTTAACACTGCTGCCTCACAGTGACACGGTGACACAGTGGGTTAACACTGCTGCCTCACAGTGACACGGTGACACAGTGGTTAACACTGCTGCCTCACAGTGACACGGTGACACAGTGGGTTAACACTGCTGTCTCACAGTGACACGGTGACACAGTGGGTTAACACTGCTGTCTCACAGTGCCACGGTGACACAGTGGGTTAACACTGCTGTCTCACAGCGACACAGTGGCACAGTGGGTTAACACTGCTGTCTCACAGTGACACGGTGACACAGTGGGTTAACACTGCTGTCTCACAGTGACACGGTGACACAGTGGGTTAACACTGCTGTCTCACAGTGACACGGTAGCACAGTGGGTTAACACTGCTGTCTCACAGTGACACGGTGACACAGTGGGTTAACACTGCTGTCTCACAGTGACACGGTGACACAGTGGGTTAACACTGCTGTCTCACAGTGACACGGTGACACAGTGGGTTAACACTGCTGTCTCACAGTGACACGGTGACACAGTGGGTTAACACTGCTGTCTCACAGTGACACGGTGACACAGTGGTTAACACTGCTGTCTCACAGTGACACGGTGACACAGTGGGTTAACACTGCTGTCTCACAGTGACACGGTGACACAGTGGGTTAACACTGCTGTCTCACAGTGACACGGTAGCTCAGTGGGTTAACACTGCTGTCTCACAGTGACACGGTGACACAGTGGGTTAACACTGCTGTCTCACAGTGACACGGTGACACAGTGGTTAACACTGCTGTCTCACAGTGACACGGTGACACAGTGGGTTAACACTGCTGTCTCACAGTGACACGGTGACACAGTGGGTTAACACTGCTGTCTCACAGTGACACGGTAGCTCAGTGGGTTAACACTGCTGTCTCACAGTGACACGGTGACACAGTGGGTTAACACTGCTGTCTGACAGCGACACGGTGACACAGTGGGTTAACACTGCTGTCTCACAGCGACACGGTGACACTGTGGGTTAACACTGCTGTCTCACAGTGACACCGTGACACAGTGGGTTAACACTGCTGCCTCACAGTGACACGGTGACACAGTGGGTTAACACTGCTGTATCACAGCGACACGGTGACACAGTGGGTTAACACTGCTGCCTCACAGTGACACGGTGACACAGTGGGTTAACACTGCTGTATCACAGCGACACGGTGACACAGTGGTTAACACTGCTCCCTCACAGTGACACGGTGACACAGTGGGTTAACACTGCTGTCTCACAGTGACACGGTGACACAGTGGGTTAACACTGCTGTCTCACAGTGACACAGTGGCACAGTGGGTTAACACTGCTGTCTCACAGTGACACAGTGACACAGTGGGTTAACACTGCTGTCTCACAGTGACACGGTGACACAGTGGGTTAACACTGCTGTCTCACAGTGACACGGTGACACAGTGGGTTAACACTGCTGTCTCACAGTGCCACAGTGGCACAGTGGGTTAACACTGCTGTCTCAAAGTGACACGGTGACACAGTGGGTTAACACTGCTGTCTCACAGTGACACGGTGACACAGTGGGTTAACACTGCTGTCTCACAGTGACACGGTGACACAGTGGGTTAACACTGCTGTCTCAAAGTGACACGGTGACACAGTGGTTAACACTGCTGTCTCACAGTGACACGGTGACACAGTGGGTTAACACTGCTGCCTCACAGTGACACGGTGACACAGTGGGTTAACACTGCTGTCTCACAGTGACACGGTGACACAGCGGGTTAACACTGCTGCCTCACAGTGACACGGTGACACAGTGGGTTAACACTGCTGTCTCACAGTAACACGGTGACACAGTGGGTTAACACTGCTGTCTCACAGTGACACGGTGGCACAGTGGGTTAACACTGCTGTCTCACAGTGACACAGTGGCACAGTGGGTTAACACTGCTGTCTCACAGTGACACGGTGACACAGTGGGTTAACACTGCTGTCTCACAGCGACACAGTGGCACAGTGGGTTAACACTGCTGCCTCACAGTGACACGGTGACACAGTGGGTTAACACTGCTGTCTCACAGTGACACGGTGACACAGTGGGTTAACACTGCTGTCTCACAGTGACACGGTGATACAGTGGGTTAACACTGCTGTCTCACAGTGACACGGTGACACAGTGGGTTAACACTGCTGTCTCACAGTGACACGGTGACACAGTGGGTCAACACTGCTGTCTCACAGTGACACGGTGACACAGTGGGTTAACACTGCTGTCTCACAGCGACACAGTGGCACAGTGGGTTAACACTGCTGCCTCACAGCGACACGGTGACACAGTGGGTTAACACTGCTGTCTCACAGCGACACGGTGACACAGTGGCTTAACACTGCTGCCTCACAGTGACACGGTGACACAGTGTGTTAACACTGCTGTCTCACAGCGACACGGTGACACAGTGGGTTAACACTGCTGTCTCACAGTGACACGGTGACACAGTGGGTTAACACTGCTGTCTCACAGCGACACGGTGACACAGTGGGTTAACACTGCTGTCTCACAGCGACACGGTGACACAGTGGGTCAACACTGCTGTCTCACAGTGACACGGTGACACAGTGGGTCAACACTGCTGTCTCACAGTGACACGGTTACACAGTGGGTTAACACTGCTGTCTCACAGTGACACGGTGACACAGTGGGTTAACACTGCTGCCTCACCGTGACACGGTTACACAGTGGGTTAACACTGCTGTCTCACAGTGACACAGTGGCACAGTGGGTTAACACTGCTGTCTCACAGTGACACGGTGGCACAGTGGGTTAACACTGCACCCTCACAGTGACACGGTGGCACCGTGGGTTAACACTGCTGCCTCACAGTGACATGGTGGCACAGTGGGTTAACACTGCTGCCTCACAGTGACACGGTGACACAGTGGGTTAACACTGCTGTCTCACAGTGACACGGTGACACAGTGGGTTAACACTGCTGCCTCACGGTGACACGGTGACACAGTGAGTTAACACTGCTGTCTCACAGTGACACGGTGGCACAGTGGGTTAACACTGCTGTCTCACAGTGACACGGTGACACAGTGGGTTAACACTGCTGTCTCACAGTGACACGGTGACACAGTGGGTTAACACTGCTGCCTCACAGCGACACGGTGGCACAGTGGGTTAACACTGCTGTCTCACAGTGACACAGTGGGTTAACACTGCTGTCTCACAGTGACACGGTGACACAGTGGGTTAACACTGCTGTCTCACAGTGACATGGTGGCACAGTGGGTTAACACTGCTGCCTCACCGTGACACGGTTACACAGTGGGTTAACACTGCTGTCTCACAGTGACACGGTGACACAGTGGGTTAACACTGCTGTCTCACAGTGACACAGTGGCACAGTGGGTTAACACTGCTGTCTCACAGTGACACGGTGACACAGTGGTTAACACTGCTGTCTCACAGTGACACGGTGACACAGTGGGTTAACACTGCTGTCTCACAGTGACATGGTGGCACAGTGGGTTAACACTGCTGCCTCACCGTGACACGGTTACACAGTGGGTTAACACTGCTGTCTCACAGTGACACAGTGGCACAGTGGGTTAACACTGCTGCCTCTCAGCGACACGGTGGCACAGTGGGTTAACACTGCTGCCTCACAGTGACACGGTGACACAGTGGGTTAACACTGCTGTCTCACAGCGACACGGTGACACAGTGGGTTAACACTGCTGTCTCACAGTGACACGGTGACACAGTGGGTTAACACTGCTGCCTCACAGTGACACGATGACACAGTGGGTTAACACTGCGCCCTCACAGTGACACAGTGGGTTAACACTGCTGTCTCACAGTGACACGGTGACACAGTGGTTAACACTGCTGTCTCACAGTGACACGGTGACACAGTGGGTTAACACTGCTGTCTCACAGCGACACGGTGACACATTGGGTTAACACTGCTGCCTCACAGTGACACGGTGACACAGTGGGTTAACACTGCTGTCTCACAGCGACACGGTGACACATTGGGTTAACACTGCTGCCTCACAGTGACACGGTGACACAGTGGGTTAACACTGCTGCCTCACAGCGACACGGTGAAAAAGTGGGTTAACACTGCTGCCTCACAGTGACACGGTGACACAGTGGGTGAACACTGCTGCCTCACAGTGACACGGTGACACAGTGGGTTAACACTGCTGCCTCACAGTGACACGGTGACACAGTGGGTTAACACTGCTGCCTCACAGCGACACGGTGAAAAAGTGGGTTAACACTGCTGCCTCACAGTGACACGGTGACACAGTGGGTGAACACTGCTGTCTCACAGTGACACGGTGACACAGTGGGTTAACACTGCTCCCTCGACATGACACGGTGACACAGTGGGTTAACACTGCTGCCTCACAGCGACACGGTGACACAGTGGGTTAACACTGCTGCCTCACGGTGACACAGTGGGTTAACACTGCTGCCTCACAGTGACACGTTGGCACAGTGGGTTAACACTGCTCCTTCATCATGACATGGTGACACAGTGGGTTAACACTGCTGCCTCACAGTGACACGGTGACAGTGGGTTAACACTGCTGTCTCACAGTGACACGTTGACACAGTGGGTTAACACTGCTGCCTCACAGTGACACGGTAGCACAGTGGGTTAACACTGCTGCCTCACAGTGACACGTTGACACAGTGGTTAACACTGCTGTCTCACAGTGACACGGTAGCACAGTGGGTTAACACTGCTGCCTCACAGTGACACGGTGACACAGTGGGTTAACACTGCTGTCTCACAGCGACACGGTGACACATTGGGTTAACACTGCTGCCTCACAGTGACACGGTGACACAGTGGGTTAACACTGCTGTCTCACAGTGACACGGTGACAGTGGGTTAACACTGCTGTCTCACAGTGACACGGTGACACAGTGGTTAACACTGTTGCCTCACAGCGACACGGTGACACAGTGGGTTAACACTGCTCCCTCACAGTGACACGGTGACACAGTGGTTAACACTGCTGCCTCACAGTGACACGGTGACACAGTGGGTTAACACTGCTGTCTCACAGCGACACGGTGACACAGTGGGTTAACACTGCTGTCTCACAGTGACACGGTGACACAGTGGGTTAACACTGCTGCCTCAACAGTGACACGGTGACAGTGGGTTAACACTGCTGTCTCACAGTGACACGGTGACACAGTGGTTAACACTGCTGCCTCACAGCGACACGGTGACACAGTGGGTTAACACTGCTCCCTCACAGTGACACGGTGACACAGTGGTTAACACTGCTGCCTCACAGTGACACGGTGGCACAGTGGGTTAACACTGCTGTCTGACAGCGACACGGTGACACAGTGGGTTAACACTGCTGTCTCACAGTGACACGGTGACACAGTGGGTTAACACTGCTGTCTCACAGTGACACGGTGACACAGTGGGTTAACACTGCTGTCTCACAGTGACACGGTGACACAGTGGGTTAACACTGCTGCCTCACAGTGACACGGTGACACAGTGGGTTAACACTGCTGTCTCACAGCGACACGGTGACACATTGGGTTAACACTGCTGTCTCACAGTGATACGGGGACACAGTGGGTTAACACTGCTGCCTCACAGTGACACGGTGACACAGTGGGTTAACACTGCTGCCTCACAGTGACACGGTGACACAGTGGGTTAACACTGCTGTCTCACAGTGACACGGTGACACAGTGGGTTAACACTGCTGCCTCACAGTGACACGGTGACACAGTGGGTTAACACTGCTGCCTCACAGTGACACGGTGACACAGTGAGTTAACACTGCTGCCTCACAGCGACACGGTGAAAAAGTGGGTTAACACTGCTGCCTCACAGTGACACGGTGACACAGTGGGTTAACACTGCTGCCTCACAGTGACACGGTGACACAGTGGGTGAACATTGCTCCCTCGACATGACACGGTGACACAGTGGGTTAACACTGCTGCCTCACAGCGACGCGGTGACACAGTGGGTTAACACTGCTGCCTCACGGTGACACAGTGGGTTAACACTGCTGCCTCACAGTGACACGGTGGCACAGTGGGTTAACACTGCTGCCTCACAGTGACACGGTGACACAGTGGGTTAACACTGCTGCCTCACAGTGACACGGTGACACCGTGGGTTAACACTGCTGTCTCACAGTGACACGGTGACACAGTGGTTAACACTGCTGCCTCACAGCGACACGGTGACACAGTGGGTTAACACTGCTGTCTGACAGCGACACGGTGACACAGTGGGTTAACACTGCTGTCTCACAGTGACACGGTGACACAGTGGGTTAACACTGCTGCCTCACAGTGACACGGTGACACAGTGGGTCAACACTGCTGTCTCACAGTGACACGGTGACACAGTGGGTTAACACTGCTGTCTCACAGTGACACGGTGACACAGTGGGTTAACACTGCTGTCTCCCAGTGACACGGTGACACAGTGGGTTAACACTGCTGTCTCACAGTGACACGGTGACACAGTGGGTTAACACTGCTGTCTCACAGTGACACGGTGACACAGTGGGTTAACACTGCTGTCTCACAGTGACACGGTGACACAGTGGGTTAACACTGCTGTCTCACAGTGACACGGTGACACAGTGGGTTAACACTGCTGCCTCACAGTGACACGGTGACACAGTGGGTTAACACTGCTGTCTCACAGTGACACGGTGACACAGTGGGTTAACACTGCTGTCTCCCAGTGACACGGTGACACAGTGGGTTAACACTGCTGTCTCACAGTGACACGGTGACACAGTGGGTTAACACTGCTGCCTCACAGTGACACGGTGACACAGTGGGTTAACACTGCTGCCTCACAGTGACACGGTGACACAGTGGGTTAACACTGCTGTCTCACAGTGACACGCTGACACAGTGGGTTAACACTGCTGTCTCACAGTGACACGGTGACACAGTGGGTTAACACTGCTGTCTCACAGTGACACGGTGGCACAGTGGGTTAACACTGCTGCCTCACAGTGACACGGTGACACAGTGGGTTAACACTGCTGTCTCACAGTGACACGGTGACACAGTGGGTTAACACTGCTGTCTCACAGTGACACGGTGACACAGTGGGTTAACACTGCTCCCTCACGGTGACACCGTGAGTTAACACTGCTGCCTCACAGTGACACGGTGACACAGTGGGTTAACACTGCTGCCTCACAGCGACACGGTGAAAAAGTGGGTTAACACTGCTGCCTCACAGTGACACGGTGACACAGTGGGTTAACACTGCTCCCTCGACATGACACGGTGACACAGTGGGTTAACACTGCTGCCTCACTGTGACACAGTGGTTAACACTGCTGCCTCACTGTGACACAGTGGGTTAACACTGCTGTCTCACAGCGACACGGTGACACAGTGGGTTAACACTGCGCCCTCACAGTGACACAGTGGGTTAACACTGCTGTCTCACAGTGACACAGTGGGTTAACACTGCGCCCTCACAGTGACACAGTGGGTTAACACTGCGCCCTCACAGTGACACAGTGGTTAACACTGCTGTCTCACAGTGACACGGTGACACAGTGGGTTAACACTGCTGCCTCACAGTGACACGGTAGCACAGTGGGTTAACACTGCACCCTCACAGTGACACGGTGGCACCGTGGGTTAACACTGCTGCCTCACAGTGACATGGTGGCACAGTGGGTTAACACTGCTGCCTCACCGTGACACGGTTACACAGTGGGTTAACACTGCTGTCTCACAGTGACACAGTGGCACAGTGGGTTAACACTGCTGCCTCACAGTGACACGGTGACAGTGGGTTAACACTGCTGTCTCACAGTGACACGGTGACACAGTGGGTTAACACTGCTGTCTCACAGTGACACGGTGACACAGTGGGTTAACACTGCTGCCTCACAGTGACACGGTGACACAGTGGGTTAACACTGCTGCCTCACAGTGACACGGTGACACAGTGGGTTAACACTGCTGTCTCACAGTGACACGGTGACACAGTGGGTTAACACTGCTGTCTCACAGTGACACGGTGACACAGTGGGTTCACACTGCTGTCTCACAGTGACACGGTGACACAGTGGGTTAACACTGCTGTCTCACAGTGACACGGTGACACAGTGGGTTAACACTGCTGCCTCACAGTGACACGGTGACACAGTGGGTTAACACTGCTGTCTCACAGTGACACGGTGACACAGTGGGTTAACACTGCTGTCTCCCAGTGACACGGTGACACAGTGGGTTAACACTGCTGTCTCACAGTGACACGGTGACACAGTGGGTTAACACTGCTGCCTCACAGTGACACGGTGACACAGTGGGTTAACACTGCTGCCTCACAGTGACACGGTGACACAGTGGGTTAACACTGCTGTCTCACAGTGACACGCTGACACAGTGGGTTAACACTGCTGTCTCACAGTGACACGGTGACACAGTGGGTTAACACTGCTGTCTCACAGTGACACGGTGGCACAGTGGGTTAACACTGCTGCCTCACAGTGACACGGTGACACAGTGGGTTAACACTGCTGTCTCACAGTGACACGGTGACACAGTGGGTTAACACTGCTGTCTCACAGTGACACGGTGACACAGTGGGTTAACACTGCTCCCTCACGGTGACACAGTGGGTTAACACTGCTGCCTCACAGTGACACGGTGACACAGTGGGTTAACACTGCTGCCTCACAGCGACACGGTGAAAAAGTGGGTTAACACTGCTGCCTCACAGTGACACGGTGACACAGTGGGTTAACACTGCTCCCTCGACATGACACGGTGACACAGTGGGTTAACACTGCTGCCTCACTGTGACACAGTGGTTAACACTGCTGCCTCACTGTGACACAGTGGGTTAACACTGCTGTCTCACAGCGACACGGTGACACAGTGGGTTAACACTGCGCCCTCACAGTGACACAGTGGGTTAACACTGCTGTCTCACAGTGACACAGTGGGTTAACACTGCGCCCTCACAGTGACACAGTGGGTTAACACTGCGCCCTCACAGTGACACAGTGGTTAACACTGCTGTCTCACAGTGACACGGTGACACAGTGGGTTAACACTGCTGCCTCACAGTGACACGGGAGCACAGTGGGTTAACACTGCACCCTCACAGTGACACGGTGGCACCGTGGGTTAACACTGCTGCCTCACAGTGACATGGTGGCACAGTGGGTTAACACTGCTGCCTCACCGTGACACGGTTACACAGTGGGTTAACACTGCTGTCTCACAGTGACACAGTGGCACAGTGGGTTAACACTGCTGCCTCACAGTGACACGGTGACAGTGGGTTAACACTGCTGTCTCACAGTGACACGGTGACACAGTGGGTTAACACTGCTGTCTCACAGTGACACGGTGACACAGTGGGTTAACACTGCTGCCTCACAGTGACACGGTGACACAGTGGGTTAACACTGCTGCCTCACAGTGACACGGTGACACAGTGGGTTAACACTGCTGTCTCACAGTGACACGGTGACACAGTGGGTTAACACTGCTGCCTCACAGTGACACGGTGACACAGTGGGTTAACACTGCTGTCTCACAGCGACACGGTGACACAGTGGGTTAACACTGCTGTCTCACAGTGACACAGTGGCACAGTGGGTTAACACTGCTGTCTCACAGTGACACGGTGACACAGTGGGTTAACACTGCTGTCTCACAGTGACACGGTGGCACAGTGGGTTAACACTGCTGTCTCACAGTGACACGGTGACACAGTGGGTTAACACTGCTGCCTCACAGTGACACGGTGACACAGCGGGTTAACACTGCTGCCTCACAGTGACACAGTGGGTTAACACTGCTGTCTCACAGTGACACGGTGACACAGTGGGTCAACACTGCTCCCTCACAGTGACACGGTGACACAGTGGGTTAACACTGCTGCCTCACAGTGACACGGTGACACAGTGGGTTAACACTGCTGTCTCACAGTGACACGGTGACACAGTGGGTTAACACTGCTGCCTCACAGCGACACGGTGACACAGTGGGTTAACACTGCTGTCTCACAGTGACACGGTGACACAGTGGGTTAACACTGCTGTCTCACAGTGACACGGTGACACAGTGGGTTAACACTGCTGCCTCACAGTGACACGGTGACACAGTGGGTTAACACTGCTGTCTCACAGTGACACAGTGGCACAGTGGGTTAACACTGCTGTCTCACAGTGCCACGGTGACACAGTGGGTTAACACTGCTGTCTCACAGTGACACGGTGGCACAGTGGGTTAACACTGCTGTCTCACAGTGACACGGTGACACAGTGGGTTAACACTGCTGTCTCTCAGTGACACGGTGACACAGTGGGTTAACACTGCTGTCTCACAGTGACACGGTGACACAGTGGGTTAACACTGCTGTCTCACAGTGACACGGTGACACAGTGGGTTAACACTGCTGCCTCACAGCGACACGGTGGCACAGTGGGTTAACACTGCTGTCTCACAGTGACACGGTGACACAGTGGGTTAACACTGCTCACAGTGACACAGTGGGTTAACACTGCTGTCTCACAGTGACACGGTGACACAGTGGTTAACACTGCTGACTCACAGTGACACGGTGACACAGTGGGTTAACACTGCTGTCTCACAGTGACATGGTGGCACAGTGGGTTAACACTGCTGCCTCACCGTGACACGGTTACACAGTGGGTTAACACTGCTGTCTCACAGTGACACATTGGCACAGTGGGTTAACACTGCTGTCTCACAGCGACACGGTGACACAGTGGGTTAACACTGCGCCCTCACAGTGACACAGTGGGTTAACACTGCTGTCTCACAGTGACACGGTGGCACAGTGTGTTAACACTGCTGTCTCACAGTGACACGGTGACACAGTGGGTTAACACTGCTGCCTCACAGCGACACGGGGACACAGTGGGTTAACACTGCTCCCTCACAGTGACACGGTGGCACAGTGGGTTAACACTGCTGCCTCACAGTGACACGGTAGCACAGTGGGTTAACACTGCTGCCTCACAGTGACACGGTGACACAGTGGTTAACACTGCTGTCTCACAGTGACACGGTGACAGAGTGGGTTAACACTGCTGCCTCACAGTGACACGGTGACACAGTGGGTTAACACTGCTGTCTCACAGTGACACGGTGACACAGTGGGTTAACACTGCTGTCTCACAGTGACACGGTGACACAGTGGGTTAACACTGCTGCCTCACCGTGACACGGTTACACAGTGGGTTAACACTGCTGCCTCACAATGACACGGTGACACAGTGGGTTAACACTGCTCCCTCACGGTGACACAGTGGGTTAACACTGCTGCCTCACAGTGACACGGTGAAAAAGTGGGTTAACACTGCTGTCTCACAGTGACACGGTGACGCAGTGGGTTAACACTGCTCCCTCGACATGACACGGTGACACAGTGGGTTAACACTGCTGCCTCACAGCGACACGGTGACACAGTGGGTTAACACTGCTGCCTCACAGTGACACGGTGGGTTAACACTGCTGCCTCACAGTGACACGGTGACACAGTGGGTTAACACTGCTCCCTCACGGTGACACAGTGGGTTAACACTGCTGCCTCACAGTGACACGGTGAAAAAGTGGGTTAACACTGCTGTCTCACAGTGACACGGTGACGCAGTGGGTTAACACTGCTCCCTCGACATGACACGGTGACACAGTGGGTTAACACTGCTGCCTCACAGCGACACGGTGACACAGTGGGTTAACACTGCTGCCTCACAGTGACACGGTGGGTTAACACTGCTGCCTCACAGTGACACGGTGACACAGTGGGTTAACACTGCTGCCTCACAGCGACACGGTGACACAGTGGGTTAACACTGCTGCCTCACAGTGACACGGTGACACAGTGGGTTAACACTGCTGCCTCACAGTGACACGGTGGGTTAACACTGCTGCCTCACAGTGACACGGTGGCACAGTGGGTTAACACTGCTCCCTCATCATGACATGGTGACACAGTGGGTTAACACTGCTGCCTCACAGTGACACGGTGACAGTGGGTTAACACTGCTGTCTGACAGCGACACGGTGACACAGTGGGTTAACACTGCTGCCTCACAGTGACACGGTGACACAGTGGGTCAACACTGCTGTCTCACAGTGACACGGTGACACAGTGGGTTAACACTGCTGTCTCACAGTGACACGGTGACACAGTGGGTTAACACTGCTGTCTCACAGTGACACGGTGACACAGTGGGTTAACACTGCTGTCTCACAGTGACACGGTGACACAGTGGGTTAACACTGCTGCCTCACAGCGACACGGTGGCACAGTGGGTTAACACTGCTGTCTCACAGTGACACGGTGACACAGTGGGTTAACACTGCTGTCTCACAGTGACACGGTGACACAGTGGGTTAAGACTGCTGTCTCACAGTGACACGGTGACACAGTGGGTTAACACTGCTGTCTCACAGTGACACGGTGACACAGTGGGTTAACACTGTTGCCTCACAGTGACACGGTGGCACAGTGGGTTAACACTGCTGCCTCACAGTGACATGGTTACACAGTGGGTTAACACTGCTGTCTCACAGTGACGCAGTGGCACAGTGGGTTAACACTGCTGCCTCACAGTGACACAGTGGCACAGTGGGTTAACACTGCTGCCTCACAGCTCCAGTGAATTGCGTTCGATTCTCGGCTTTGGTCACTGTCTGTGTGGAGTTTTCACGTTCTCTCCGTGTCTGCAGGGGTTTCCTCCGGGTGCAGCGTATAATGTGACCTCAGTCTTGTAATTTTGGAATTCTGCAATCACCCTGCGGACACAAAGATCACCAAAATAGTGGGATTTTAAAATTCAGCTTTCTCTCAGTGGATCTTACCTCTCTCAGTTTCTGCACGATTGCTGTCATGTCGAAAATGACAGCAGGCATATAAATTGGAAATATTTTATTTTTGAGTAAATGTTTACAGACATCGACACACCGAGAGAATGAGGCAGAGAGAAAGAGAATGCGACAAACAGAGATAGAATCAGACTGAGAGAGAGACTGAGACTGACAGAGAATCAGACTGAGAGAGAGATTGAGACTGACAGAGAATCAGACTGAGCGAGAGACTGAGACTGACAGAGAATCAGACTGAGAGAGAGACTGAGACTGACAGAGAATCAGACTGAGAGAGAGACTGAGACTGACAGAGAATCAGACTGAGAGAGACTGAGACTGACAGAGAATCAGACTGAGAGAGAGATTGAGACTGACAGAGAATCAGACTGAGAGAGAGACTGAGACTGACAGAGAATCAGACTGAGAGAGAGACTGAGACTGACAGAGAATCAGACTGAGAGAGAGACTGAGACTGACAGAGAATCAGACTGAGAGAGAGATTGAGACTGACAGAGAATCAGACTGAGAGAGAGATTGAGACTGACAGAGAATCAGACTGAGAGAGAGACTGAGACTGACAGAGAATCAGACTGAGAGAGAGATTGAGACTGACAGAGAATCAGACTGAGAGACAGACTGAGACTGACAGAGAATCAGACTGAGAGAGAGACTGAGACTGACAGAGAATCAGACTGAGAGAGAGACTGAGACTAACAGAGAATCAGACTGAGAGAGAGACTGAGACTGACAGAGAATCAGACTGAGAGAGAGACTGAGACTGACAGAGAATCAGTCTGAGAGAGCGTGGGAAAAAGAGACTGAGACACGATCCCAACACGACCCTCAGAATTAATTTGGAGGGTGTGTCCCTCATTGAAGCCCCCTCCCACTAACAGCCTCAGTTTAACCCACCACATCCAGCTGTTTCCACATCCGCCTCGTTTCTCCTCTCCCTCTCTCTCTCTCTCCACCTGTTTCTGCTGCATTTGTTGTCATGTTGGAATCTGTGAAGAAACCACATTTCCACCACTGTTTTCACAATCTCTCTCTCTGTCACCTTTCCTTCATCTCCTTCAATCACAAAGATACACAAAGGGACGCAGAGAGAGCGAGAGAGCGAGTAAAACCCTCAATAACATCCCAAAAGAAGAATTAAAGAGGCTGCTACAGTTTTTATTGAATCATTCATCCCATCCAATTGAGCACAGACACTGTTTGGGGATGAAGCAAATGGAGGAGGCTTCCTGAGGGCCCTGTGAGATTAGAGCTTGAATTGAGGCCTAGTCACAGAGGCTGCAATAAAACTTGGGCCAAAGAGCTGGATTCGCTCCACTCCAGTGAAACACAACAATCCTGAAAGCTGGAGTGACAGAGGCAGTGATATTAAACCCCTGCCCTGACCCCCTGCCCCTGGCCATTCTCCAATTCACACCACCCCATCTAAAAACACAATCCGGACTCTGGAATTGGGAACAAGCCATTTCCAAGGCCGGGGAATTTTAATTTCATCCCTCCCTCCTCCTTCCCAAGTGTTTTACAGTCACTGAGCCAGTTCCATTTTAAATTTGCATGTTTACAAGTTGGAGTTCAGGAAAGGCAGCTGGTTATTGATGCACAGCCAGATCCCATGGGCAATAATTTGACGATATCCGGATGGGAAAAAGGGGAGAAATTTAATTCTCCCAGCTTCATGCCTGGTGTAATCCTCCCACCCAGACGCTGAACGCCACGTATATTCCGAGTATGAATAGACAACATCTCAGTCACAGAAAGAGATAAACTCCCCTCTTTAAACTGGGAACAAGCTGTGTCCATTCCTTGGAGACTTTTGAAAATCAGCCTCCCAACATTTATTTATTTGTTTATTCAGTTGTTTAATTCTGTAAATCAGGAATCCCAGAGGGCTGTGACTGAGACTGTTCTCCAGAGACAGGGAGCTGGGCACTGAGTCCATAACTCCACAGGTCCTTAAAGGTGACGTCACAGGTGGAGAAGGTAGTGAATAAGGCATATGGCATGCTTGCCTTTATTGGACGGGGCATAGAGTATAAAAGTTGGGGTCTGAAGTTGCGGTTCTATACAACGTTGACTAGGCCACATTTGGAACACTGCATCCAGTTCTGGTCGCCACACTACCAGAAGGACGTGGAGGCTTTGGACAGAGTACAGAGGAGGTTTACCAGGATGTTGCCTGGGATGGAGGGTATTAGCTATGAGGAGAGATTGAGTAAACTGGGATTGTTCTCCCTGGAAAGACGGAGGTTGAGGGGCGACCTAGTAGAAGTTTTCAAAATTATGAAGGGCATTGATAGGGTGAACAGGTGGAAGCATTTTCCCAGGTCAGAAATGACAAACACAAGGGGTCACAAGTTCGGGTAAGGGGGGCAAGGTTCAAGACAGATATACGGGCGATGTATTTTACACAGAGGGTGGTGGGGGCCTGGAATGTTCGACCAAGCAAGGTGGTTGAGGCAGACACGCTCGGATCATTTAAGACTTATCTAGATAGCCAGATGATTGCTACCTGTGCCACGTGCCAGTGAGGGTAAGAGTAGGATGCTCGGACGGATGAACACGTGGCTGAGGAACTGGTGTAGGAGGTAGGGTTCCAGATTTCTAGGTCACTGGGACCTCTTCTGGGGCAGGTGGGACCGGTACAAGAGAGACGGGATGCACCTGAACTACAAGGGGACCAATATACTTGCAGGGTGGTTTGCCAGTGTTATTGGGGAGCGTTTAAACTAGATTTGCAGGGGGATGGGAACCAGAGTGCCAGAACAGATAGTGGAGCAGGGGTGAAAGTAAATGATGTTAATAGTTCATGAAATATCACAAATAGAAGGGTTGTGTGTGGTGGTAATAATCTTCTGAGGTGTGTCTATTTCAATGCCAGGAGTATTGTGGGGAAGGCAGATGAGCTGAGGGCGTGGAATGACACATGGAATTATGACATTATAGCCATCAGTGAAACTTGGCTGCAGGAGGGGCAGGACTGGCAGCTCAATGTTCCAGGGTTCCAATGTTTCAGGCGGGATAGAGGCAGAGGGATGAAGGGTGGGGGGTGGTATTGCTAGTCAGGGAAACTGTTACAGCAGTGCTCAGGCAGGACAGATTCGAGGGTTTGTCTCCCGAGGCCATATGGGTGGTATGACCACATTAATGGGGTTGTATTATAGACCACCCAATAGTCAGCGAGAATTGGAGGAGCAAATCTGCAGAGAGATAGCAGACAACTGCAGGAAACATAAAGTTGTGATCGGAGGGGATTTTAATTTTCCCCATATAGATTGGGACTCCCATACTGTTAAAGGTCTAGACGGATTAGAGTTTGTAAAACGTGTTCAGGAAAATTTTCTAAATCAATATATAGAGGTGCCAACCAGAGAGGATGCAAAATTAGATTTCCTTTTAGGAAACGAGTTAGGACAAGTGACGGAAGTGTGTGTAGGGGAACACTTTGGTTCCAGTGATCATAACGCCATTAGTTTCAACTTGAGATCCTAAATGAATACTTTGCGTCGGTATTCACAAAGGAGATTGATGTGTTGATTGGGAGTGTCTCGGAGGGGACTGTTGACCCGTTAGAGAAAATCTCCATTACAAGAACATAAGAACATAAGAACATAAGAAATAGGAGCAGGAGTAGGCCATCTAGCCCCTCGAGCCTGCCCCGCCATTCAATAAGATCATGGCTGATCTGACGTGGATCAGTACCACTTACCCGCCTGATCCCCATAACCCTTAATTCCCTTACCGCTCAGGAATCCGTCCATCCGCGCTTTAAACATATTCAGCGAGGTAGCCTCCACCACCTCAGTGGGCAGAGAATTCCAGAGATTCACCACCCTCTGGGAGAAGAAGTTCCTCCTCAATTCTGTCTTAAACCGACCCCCCTTTATTTTGAGGCTGTGTCCTCTAGTTTTAACTTCCTTACTAAGTGGAAAGAATCTCTCCGCCTCCACCCTATCCAGCCCCGCATTATCTTATAAGTCTCCATAAGATCCCCCCTCATCCTTCTAAACTCCAACGAGTACAAACCCAATCTCCTCAGCCTCTCCTCATAATCCAAACCCCTCATCTCCGGTATCAACCTGGTGAACCTTCTCTGCACTCCCTCCAATGCCAATATATCCTTCCTCATATAAGGGGACCAATACTGCACACAGTATTCCAGCTGCGGCCTCACCAATGCCCTGTACAGGTGCATCAAGACATCCCTGCTTTTATATTCTATCCCCCTCGCGAGAGAGGCCAACATCCCATTTGCCTTCTTGATCACCTGTTGTACCTGCAGACTGGGCTTTTGCGTCTCATGCACAAGGACCCCCAGGTCCCTTTGCACGGTAGCATGTTTTAATTTGTTTCCATTGAGATAGTAATCCCACTTGTTATTATTTCCTCCAAAGTGTATAACCTCGCATTTCTCAACGTTATACTCCATTTGCCATATCCTCGCCCACTCACTCAGCCTGTCCAAATCTCTCTGCAGATCTTCTCCGTCCTCCACACGATTCACTTTTCCACTTATCTTTGTGTCGTCTGCAAACTTCGTTACCCTACACTCCGTCCCCTCCTCCAGATCATCTATATAAATGGTAAACAGTTGCGGCCCGAGTACCGATCCCTGCGGCACGCCACTAGTTACCTTCCTCCAACCGGAAAAACACCCATTTATTCCGACTCTTTGCTTCCTGTCGGATAGCCAGTCCCCAATCCACTTTAACACACTACCCCCAACTCCGTGTGACCGAATCTTCTTCAGCAGCCTTTTATGGGGCACCTTATCAAACGCCTTTTGGAAATCCAAAAACACCGCATCCACCGGTTCTCCTCCATCAACCGCCCTCGTCACATCTTCATAAAAATCCAACATGTTCGTCAAGCACGACTTTCCCCTCATGAATCCAAGAGAGGAAGTGTTAGGTTTTTTAGGGAACATTAAAACTGACAAAGCCCCAGGGCCTGATGGCATCTATGCTCGACTGCTCAGGGAGACGAGAGATGAAGTAGCTGGGCCTCTGACGGAAATCTTTGTCGCTTCTTTGGACACGGGTGAGGTCCCTGAGGATTGGAGGATAGCGAATGTGGTCCCGTTGTTTAAGAAGGGTAGCAGGGATAACCCAGGAAATTATAGGCCGGTGAGCTTGACGTCCGTGGTAGGGAAGTTGTTGGAGAGGATTCTTAGAGACAGGATGTATGTGCATTTAGAACTGAACAATCTCATTAGTGACAGACAGCATGGTTTTGTAAGAGGGAGGTCGTGCCTTACAAATTTGGTGGAGTGTTTTGCGGAAGTGACAAAAACGGTTGATGAAGGAAGGGCCGTGGATGTCGTCTATATGGATTTCAGTAAGGCATTTGACAAAGTTCCACATGGCAGGTTGGTTAAGAAGGTTAGGGCTCATGGGATACAAGGAGAAGTGGCGAGATGGGTGGAGGACTGGCTTGGCCACAGGAGACAGGGGGTAGTGGTCGAAGGGTCTTTTTCCGGCTGGAGATCTGTGACCAGTGGTGTTCCGCAGGGCTCTGTACTGGGGCCTCTGCTATTTGTGATAAAAATAAATGATTTGGAAGAAGGTGTAACTGGTGTAATCAGCAAGTTTGCGGATGACACGAAGATGGCTGGACTTGCGGACAGCGAAGAGCATTGTCGGGCAATACAGCAGGACTTATCTAGACAGCTATATGAATGGAGTGGGAATGGAGGGATACAAAAGAGTGGTCTAGTTTGGACCAGGGAGCGGCGCGGGCTAATTGTTCCTGGTTTCTCGTTTCAAGGCTTCATTCTATGATCATCTTGCTGGTGCCAGTACAGAGTGAGACTGCGGATAGTTGGGAACCTGTCTCGGGGGCAGGGAATTCATATGGTGTTCGTGGAAGTGGAAATGACTAGGGTTGGGAAGCATTTTCCGATCGGGGCCATTGTGATCTCCTGGACTCGTTTCGATCGCCTCAGGGGGTCGGAGAGGAATTTCCCAGATTTTCTTTCCCCATATTGGCCCTGGGGTTTTTCACTCTGGGTTTTCGCCTCTCCCTGGAGATCACATGGTCTGGAATTGGGGGGTGGGGGTAAGTTAATAGGTTGTAATGAACAAAGCATCGTAGCTGTGAGGGACAGCTCGGTGGATAGGATATTGGTATGTAGATAGGCTGGAAAATTGGGCGGGGATCCTGGATTCAGGATTCAATCCTGGACCGGGGA
This sequence comes from Mustelus asterias, assembly GCF_964213995.1. NCBI lineage: Eukaryota > Metazoa > Chordata > Chondrichthyes > Carcharhiniformes > Triakidae > Mustelus > Mustelus asterias. The sequence goes on from NW_027590114.1 coordinate 110,586, forward strand.
GCGGCGCGGGCTTGGGGGGCCGAAGGGCCTGTTCCTGTGCTGTATTGTTCTTTGTTCTTTGTTCTTTGATATAGATAGGCTGGAAAATTGGGCGGAGAGGTGGCAGATGGAGTTTAATCCGGATGAATGCAAAGTGATGCATTTTGGAAGAAATAATGTAGGGAGGAGTTATACAATAAATGGCAGAGTCATCAGGAGTATAGAAACACAGAGGGACCTAGGTGTGCAAGTCCACAAATCCTTGAAGGTGGCAACACTGGTGGAGAAGGTGGTGAAGAAGGCATATGGTATGCTTGCCTTTATAGGACGGGGTATAGAGTATAACAGCTGGAGTCTGATGATGGAGCTGTATAGAACGCTGGTTAGCCCACATTTGGAGTACTGCGTCCAGTTCTGGTCGCCGCACTACCAGAAGGACGTGGAGGCGTTAGAGAGAGTGCAGAGAAGGTTTACCAGGATGTTGCCTGGTATGGAGGGTCTTAGCTATGAGGAGAGATTGGGTAAACTGGGGTTGTTCTCCCTGGAAAGACGGGAGAATGAGGGGAGATCTAATAGAGGTGTACAAGATTATGAAGGGTATAGAAAGTGTGAACAGTGGGAAGCTTTTTCCCAGGTCGGAGGTGACGATCACGAGGGGTCACGGGCTCAAGGTGAGAGGGGCGAAGTATAACTCAGATATCAGAGGGACGTTTTTTACACAGAGGGTGGTGGGGGCCTGGAATGCGCTGCCAAGTAGGGTGATGGAGGCAGGCACGCTCACATCGTTTAAGACTTACCTGGATAGTCACATGAGCAGTCTGGGAATGGAGGGATACAAACGATTGGTCCAGTTGGACCAAGGAGCGGCATAGGCTTGGAGGGCCGAAGGGCCTGTTTCCTGTGCTGTACTGTTCTTTGTTCTTTATGACTACATTAATGGGGTTGTATTATAGACCACCCAATAGTCAGCGAGAATTGGAGGAGCAAATCTGCAGAGAGATAGCAGACAACTGCAGGAAACATAAAGTTGTGATCGGAGGGGATTTTAATTTTCCACATGTAGATCGGGATTCCCATACTGTTAAAGGTCTAGACGGGTTAGAGATTGTAAAATGTGTTCAGGAAAATTTTCTAAATCAATATATAGAGGTACCAACCAGAGAGGATGCAAAATTAGATTTCCTTTTAGGAAACGAGTTCGGACAAGTGACAGAGGTGTGTGTAGGGGAACACTTTGGTTCCAGTGATCATAACGCCATTAGTTTCAACTTGAGATCCTAAATGAATACTTTGCGTCGGTATTCACAAAGGAGAGGGATGTGTTGACTGGGAGTGTCTCGGAGGGGACTGTTGACCCGTTGGAGAAAATCTCCATTACAAGGGAGGAAGTGTTAGGTTTTTTTAGGGAATATAAAGACTGACAAATCCCCAGGGCCTGATGGAATCTATCCAAGGCTGCTCAGGGGGACGAGAGATGAAATCGCTGGGCCTCTGACGCAAATCATTGTCTCGTCACTGGACACAGGTGAGGTCCCAGAGGATTGGAGGATAGCTAATGTGGTCCTGTTATTTAAGAAAGGTAGGAAGGATAAGCCGGGAAATTATAGGCCGTTGAGCTTGACGTCCGTGGTAGGGAAGTTGTTGGAGAAGATTCTTAGAGATAGGATGTATGCGCATTTAGAAAGGTATAAACTCATTCACGATAGTCAGCATGGTTTTGTGAGAGGGAGGTCATGCCTCACTGACCTGGTGGAGTTTTTTGAAGAAGTGACTAGAATGGTTGACGAGGGAAGGGTCGTGGATGTCGTCTATATGGACTTTAGTAAAGCGTTTGAAAAAGTCTCTCATGGCAGGTTGGTGCAAAAGATTGTATTTCATGGGATAAAGGGGGAGGGAGGTGGCTCGATGGGTGGAGAACTGGCTGGGTCACAGAAGACAGAGGGTGGTCGTGGAAGGGCCTTTTTCCGGCTGGAGGCCTGTGATTAGTGGTGTTCCGCAGGGCTCTGTATTGGGACCTCTGCTGTTTGTGATTTATATAAACGATCTGGAAGAAGGTGTAACTGGGGTGGTCAGTAAGTTTGCGGACAACACGAAAATGGCTGGACATGCAGATAGTGAGGAACATTGTCAGAGGCTACAGAAGGATATAGATAGGCTGGAAATTTGGGCAAAGAAGTGGCAGATGGAGTTCAATCCTGATAAATGCGAAGTGATGCATTTTGGTGGAACTAACGTAAGGGGAGCTATATGATAAATGGCAGAACCATAAAGGGTGTAGATACGCAGTAGGACCTGGGTGTGCAAGTCCACAGATCCTTGAAGGTGATGTCACAGGTGGAGAAGGTAGGGAATAAGGCATAGGGCATGCTTGCCTTTATAGGACAGGGCATAGAGTATAAAAGTTGGGGTCTGATATTGCAGATGTATAGAACGTTGGTTCGGCCGCATTTGGAATACTGCATCCAGTTCTGGTCGCCACACTACCAGAAGGACGTGGAGGCTTTGGAGAGAGTACAGAGGAGGTTAACCAGAATGTTGCCTGGTATGGAGGGGCTTAGCTATGAGGAGAGATTGGGTAAACTGGGGTTGATCTCACTGGAAAGATGGAGGATGAGGGGTGAACTGATAGAGGTGTATAAAATTATGAAAGGATTAGATAGGGTGAACGGTGGGAAGCTTTTTCCCAGATCGGTGCTTACGTTCACAAGGGGTCATAGGTTCAAGGTGAGGGGGGGGGGGTGGAGGTTTAACAGGGATATCCGAAGGACGTATTTTACACAGAGGGTGGTGGGGGCCTGGACTGCGCTGCCGGGCAAGGTGATGGAGGCGGACACACTGGGAATGTTTGAGACTTATCTAGACAGACATATGAACGGAGTGGGAATGGAGGGATACAAAATAATGGTCTAGTTTGGACCAGAGAGCGGCGCGGGCTTGGAGGGCCCACGGGCCTGTTCCTGTGCTGTATCGTTCTTTGTTCTTTGTTTTGTTCTTGGTCATGGATGAAGATAGATCTGGTCCTCGGGTTGAGGTTCTAAACCGGAAAAAGGCCAAATTTGAAGAAATGAGAAAGGATCTAAAAAGCGTGGATTGGGACAGGCTCTTCTCTGGCAAGGATGTGATTGGTAATTGGGAGGCCTTCAAAGGAGAAATTGTGAGAGTGCAGAGTTTGTATGTTCCTGTCAGGACTAAAGGCAAAGTGAATAAGAATAAGGAACCTTGGTTCTCGAAGGATATTGGAACTCTGATGAAGAAGAAGAGAGAGATGTATGACATGTATCGGCAACAGGGAGCAAATAAGATGCTTGAGGAGTATAAAAAGTGCAAGAAACTACTTCAGAAAGAAATCAGGAGGGCTAAACGAAGACATGAGGTTGCTTTGGCAGACAAGGTGAAGGAAAATCCTAAGAGCTTCTGCAGGTGTATTAAGAGCAAAAGGATAGTAAGGGATAAAATTGGTCCTCTTGAATATCAGAGTGGTCGGCTATGTACGGAACCGAAAGAAATGGGGGAGATATTAAATGGGCGTTTTGCATCCGTATTTACTAAGGAAACTGGCATGGACTCTCTGGAAATAAGGCAAATAAGTAGGGAGGTCCTGGAACCGATACAGATTAAAGGGGAGGAGGTGCTTGCTGTTTCGAGGCAAATCAGAGTTGATAAATCCCCAGGACCGGACAGGTTATTCCCTCGGACCTTGAAGGAGTCTAATGTTGAAATTGCAGGGGCCCTGGAAGATATATTTAAAATGTCGGTATCCACGGGGTGAGTTGTTGGATGATTGGAAGATAGGTCATGTTGTTCCGTTGTTTAAAAAAGGCTCAAAACGTAATGCGGGAAATTATAGGCCGGTAGGTTTGACGTCAGCAGGAGGTAAATTAATGGAAGGAGTACGAAGAGATAGGATCGACAAATAATTGGATAGACAGGGACTTATTAGGGAGAGTCAACATGGCTTTGTGCGTGGTAGGTCATGTTTGACCAATCTATTAGAGTTTTTCGAGGAGGTTACCAGGAAAGTGGATGAAAGGAAGGCAGTGGATGTTGTCTGCATGGAATTCAGTAAGGCCTTTGACAAAGTCCCACATGGGAGGTTAGTTAGGAAGTTTCAGTCGCGAGGGAAACATGGAGAGGTCGTAAACTTGCTTAGACACTGGCTCAATGGAAGAAGCCAGAGAGTGGTAGTGGAGGATTGCTTCTCTGAGTGGAGGCCTGTGACTAGTGGTGTGCCACAGGGATCAGTGCTGGGTCCATTGTTGTTTGTCATCTAAATCAATGATCTGGATGATAATGTGGTAAATTGGATCAGCAAATTTGCTGACGATACAAAGATTGGAGGTGTCGTGGACATTGAGGAAGGTTTTCAAAGCTTGCAGAGGGATTTGCTCGCAAAATGGGCTGCAAAATGGCAGATGGAGTTTAATGCAGACAAGTGTGAGGTGTTGCACTTTGGAAGGACAAACCAAGGTAGAACATACAAGGTAAATGGTAGGACACTGAAGAGTGCAGTAGAACAGAGGGATCTGGGAATATAGATACATAATACATAAAAGTGGCGTCACAGGTAGTTAAGGCCGGAAAGAGTGCTTTTGGTACATTGGCCTTTACAAATCAAAGTAATGAGTATACGAGTTGGAATGTTATGGTGAGGTTGTATAAGACATTGGTGAGGCCGAATTTAGAGTATTGTGAGCAGTTTTGGGCACCTAATTACAGGATGGATATTAATAAGGTTGAAAGAGTGCAGAGAAGGTTTACAAGGATGTTGCCGGGACTTGAGAAACTGAGTTACAGAGAAAGGTTGAATAGGTGAGGACTTTATTCCCTGGAGCAGAGACAAATGAGGGGAGATTTGATGGAGGTGTATAAAATTGTGATGGATATAGATAGAGTGAATGGAAGCAGGCTTTTTCCACTGAGGCTAGGGGAGAAAAAAACTAGAGGATGTGGGTTAAGGGTGAAGGGGGAAAAGTTTGAAGGGAACATCAGGGGGCAGGGGGCTTCTTCACACAGAGAGTGGTGCGAGTGTGGAATGAGCTGTCAGATGAAGTGGTGAATGCGGGCTCACTTTTACCATTTAAGAAAAACTTGGACATGTACATGGATGAGAGGTGTGTGGAGGGATATGGTCCAGGTGCAGGTCAGTGGGACTCGGCAGAACAATGGTTCGGCACAGGCAAGAAGGACCAAAAGGTCTGTTTCTGTGCTGTAATGTTCTATGGTTCTCGGTTCTAACAGACTGGGAATAGATCGGGGCAGGCTTGGAGGGCCGAAGGGCCTTTTCCTGTGCTTAATTGTTATTTGTTCTGAGCCCACACTGGACACCGCCCCCCCCCCCCCCCCCCAGATCCTGCGTCTCATCCCACCATCTCACTTCAACCCTCTGTTTTGCTGTCAATGTCTGTATTCCCCTTACCCCCGCTCTCGATTTCTTTGTTCTGTAATCTCCCCAACGCCCTACCATTAACTCAGTAAATCCTGCCCTGATTCGATCAACAAAAATGCATCATCTCGCATTTATCTAAATTAAACTTCATCTGCCATTTGTCAGCCCACTGGCCCAATTGATCAAGATCCCGTTGCAATCGGAGATAACCTTCACTGTCCACTATGCCACCAATCTTGGTGTCATCTGCAAACTTACGAACCATGCCTCCTAAATTCTCATCCAAATCAATGTAACACGGGACATGGAGAAATCAGACATTGGTATAGTTAATGCTGGTATTTAGCATCATGCTTCAACGCCGCTACCTTTCCCTGACCTGAAATAGATGCTCTATTCAGAAATTATTTAACACTCGGCTAGTCCTGGAGGAACAGATGGACGGTGCACAGTGAAACTTTATGCTGTTGATGGCAGCCTAGAATCAGAAAGATTGAAGGAACTCACAAGATCAATCCTATTTTTGATGTGAGTGGGGTGAGAGAGAGAGTGTTGAGGTGAAGGGGAATTTTGAGGTAAGAGGGTCAGTGTTGAGGTGAGGGTGTTGCTGTGGACGTTGGGAGTGGAGGTGAGAGGCGGTTACTGAGGTGAGAGGGAGTGTGTTGATGTGAGGAGGGAGCTTTCAGATGAGAGGGGAACAACATGGTGTTATATCAATACACACTGATCCAACAAACACTCCCAGGATATTTACTGCAGGGATTAGGTGCGAAGTCAGTCTGTCCCCTCACGCTGCCAGCCAGAGTGCGGAGGGAACGGTGACAGCCCTTAAACACGGAGCAAACATCATCTGCAACATCCCATCAAACACTCCAATGTCAGCGACAGAGGTCCAGTGTCACTCCCACCCCATCTTAACTGTGTGACCAGGCTGTCTCATGGCTGCTAAAGTGAAGGTTCAACTTTGTCAGGCAACCTTCAGGCTCGATATCCGTAAGCTTGCGCCCATCAGACATTTACAAGGATAAGCTGCCTCTACACTCCCATCAAATACCCTCATTGTAGATGCAGCACAGGCCCAGATACACAAACTATCTCCCTCTACACTGTCCAAACACGAATCTCCAGTGCAGGTATAGCAGAGGGTGAGATACACAGTGTGTACAGGTGAGAGGGGGAGAGGGCTCAGGCGAGAGGGGGAGAGGGTTGAGGCGAGAGGGGGAGAGCGTTGAGGCGAGAGGGGGAGAGGGTTGAGGCGAGAGGGGGAGAGGGTTGAGGCGAGAGGGGGAGAGCGTTGAGGCGAGAGGGGGAGAGGTTTGAGGCGAGAGGGGGAGGGGGTTGAGGCGAGAGGGGGAGAGGGTTGAGGCGAGAGGGGGAGAGGGTTGAGGCGAGAGGGGGAGAGCGTTGAGGCGAGAGGGGGAGAGCGTTGAGGCGAGAGGGGGAGAGCGTTGAGGCGAGAGGGGGAGAGCGTTGAGGCGAGAGGGGGAGAGCGTTGAGGCGAGGGGGGGAGAGCGTTGAGGCGAGGGGGGGAGAGCGTTGAGGCGAGGGGGGAGAGCGTTGAGGCGAGGGGGGAGAGGGTTGAGGCGAGGGGGGGAGAGGGTTGAGGCGAGGGGGGGAGAGGGTTGAGGCGAGGGGGGGAGAGGGTTGAGGCGAGGGGGGAGAGGGTTGAGGCGAGGGGGGAGAAGGTTGAGGCGAGGGGGGGAGAGGGTTGAGGCGAGGGGGGGAGAGGGTTGAGGCGAGGGGGGGAGAGGGTTGAGGCGAGGGGGGGAGAGGGTTGAGACGAGGGGGGAGAGGGTTGAGGCGAGGGGGGGAGAGGGTTGAGGCGAGGGGGGGAGAGGGTTGAGGCGAGGGGGGAGAGGGTTGAGGCGAGGGGGGGAGATGGTTGAGGCGAGGGGGGGAGAGGGTTGAGACGAGGGGGGAGAGGGTTGAGGCGAGGGGGGGAGACGGTTGAGGCGAGGGGGGGAGAGGGTTGAGGCGAGGGGGGAGAGGGTTGAGGCGAGGGGGGAGAGGGTTGAGGCGAGGGGGGGAGAGGGTTGAGGCGAGGGGGGAGAGGGTTGAGGCGAGGGGGGGAGAGGGTTGAGGCGAGGGGGGGAGAGGGTTGAGGCGTGTTTGGAGAGGGTTGAGGCGAGGGGGGGAGAGGGTTGAGGCGAGTTCGGAGAGGGTTGAGGCGAGGGGGGAGAGGGTTGAGGCGAGGGGGGGAGAGGGTTGAGGCGAGGGGGGAGAGGGTTGAGGCGAGGGGGGAGAGGGTTGAGGCGAGGGGGGGAGAGGGTTGAGGCGAGGGGGGGAGAGGGTTGAGGCGAGGGGGGGAGAGGGTTGAGGCGAGGGGGGGAGAGGGTTGAGGCGAGGGGGGGAGAGGGTTGAGGCGAGGGGGGAGAGCGTCGAGGCGAGGGGGGGAGAGGGTTGAGGCGAGAGGGGGGGAGAGGGTTGTGGCGAGGGGGGGAGAGGGTTGAGGCGAGGGGGGGAGAGCGTCGATGCGAGGGGGGGGGGGAGACCGTCGAGGCGAGGGGGGAGAGCGTCGAGGCGTGGGGGGGAGCGTCGAGGTGACAGTGGGAGTGTGGAGGTGAGAGGGGAATTTTGTGGTGGCGGTGAGGTTCTGTAACACACTGGTTGACGCTGCTGCCTCATGGCGCCAAAGACCCGGGTTTGATTCCAGCCTCGGCTCACTCTCTGTGTGGAGTGTGCACGTTCTCCCCTGTCTGTGTGGGAATCTATCCCAGATTTTGGTAAAGAAAAGTTCAATACAGATACATCTCCTCTTGATACTGCCCTCTGAAACCCTCCCAGAACAGTTACACATGGGATTGCAGACAGAGCAAAGCTCACTCTGCAGTGTCCCATTGAATAGTTCACTGCAAAGGGTGTTTAGTCTGTGTCGAACCCCATTCTGAACCATGTTTCTGTATTTGCCATTGGGTTACTGTAAATTGTGCTTCCATTGAACATTTCCAAGGATAGGGACAGCACTGGGTAAAGTATACGGTCTTGCTGCACTGCCAATTCAAACAGGCTGATAAAAGGGACGTGTATCTTCTGTATCAAACACGTTTCCATCACTGTCCATGAAGTAATCCCAAAACAGCCCCACTGATATTGATATTTTCCATTTGTGCTTTTATAATAACGGTCTTCTGTTAATTTGTTGTTATAGTTTGTGAATTACTCCTTCAGATCTTTCCGAAATACAGTTCAGACATTTGGGAATTCGAATGAATTAATTGCAAACATTTTCTGTTGTATAGAACATAGGAAAGCTACAGCACAAACAGGCCCTTCGGCCCACAAGTTGCGCCGGTCATGTCCCTACCCACCTAGGCTTATATATATAGAACATAGAACATAGAACATTACAGCGCAGAACAGGCCCTTCGGCCCACGATGTTGCACCGACCAGTTAAAAAAAAAACAAACTGTGACCCTCCAACCTAAACCAATTTCTTTTCGTCCATGAACCTATCTACGGATCTCTTAAACGCCCCCAAACTAGGCGCATTTACTACTGATGCTGGCAGGGCATTCCAATCCCTCACCACCCTCTGGGTAAAGAACCTACCCCTGACATCGGTTCTATAACTACCCCCCCTCAATTTAAAGCCATGCCCCCTCGTGCTGGATTTCTCCATCAGAGGAAAAAGGCTATCAAAATCCACCCTATCTAAACCTCTAATCATCTTATATGTTTCAATAAGATCCCCTCTTAGCCGCCGCCCTTCCAGCGAAAACAATCCCAAATCCCTCAGCCTCTCCTCATAGGATCTCCCCTCCATACCAGGCAACATCCTGGTAAACCTCCTCTGCACCCTCTCCAAAGCCTCCACATCCTTCCTGTAATGTGGGGACCAGAACTGCACACAGTACTCCAAGTGCGGCCGCACCAGAGTTGTGTACAGTTGCAACATAACGCTACGACTCCTAAATTCAATCCCCCTACCAATAAACGCCAAGACACCATATGCCTTCTTAACAACCTTATCTACTTGATTCCCAACTTTCAGGGATCTATGCACACATACACCTAGATCCCTCTGCTCCTCCACACTATTCATAGTCCTCCCGTTAGCCCTATACTCAACACATCTGTTATTCCTACCAAAGTGAATTACCTCACACTTCTCCGCATTAAACTCCATCCGCCACCTCTCGGCCCAACTTTGCAACCTGTCTAAGTCTTCCTGCAAACTACGACACCCTTCCTCACTGTCTACCACACCACCGACTTTGGTGTCATCAGCAAATTTGCTAATCCACCCAACTATACCCTCATCCAGATCATTAATAAATATTACAAACAGCAGTGGCCCCAAAACAGATCCCTGAGGTACACCACTTGTAACCGCACTCCATGATGAATATTTACTATCAACCACCACCCTCTGTTTCCTATCCGCTAGCCAATTCCTGATCCAATTTCCTAGATCACCCCCAATCCCATACATCTGCATTTTCTGCAGAAGCCTACCATGGTGAACCTTATCAAACGCCTTACTAAAATCCATATATACCACGTCCACTGCCTTGCCCCCATCCACCTCCTTGGTCACTTTCTCAAAAAACTCAATAAGGTTAGTAAGGCACGACCTACCTGCCACAAAACCATGCTGACTATCACCTATCAATTCATTACTCTCCAAATAACTATAAATCCTATCCCTTATAATTTTTTCCAACATCTTGCCGACAACAGAAGTGAGACTCACCGGTCTATAATTCCCGGGGAAGTCTCTGTTCCCCTTCTTAAACAATGGGACAACATTCGCTAACCTCCAATCTTCTGGTACTATACCAGAGGCCAACGACGACCTGAAGATCAGAGCCAGAGGCTCTGCAATCACTTCTCTTGCCTCCCAGAGAATCCTTGGATAAATCCCATCCGGACCAGGGGATTTATCTATTTTCAGACCCTCCAGAATATCCTGCACATCCTCCTTATCAACTGTAATACTGTCTATTCTACTCCCTTGCAACCCAGTGTCCTCCTCAGCTATATTCATGTCCCCTTGCGTGAACACCGAAGAGAAATATTGGTTCAATGCTTCACCAATCTCCTCCGGTTCCACACATAACTTCCCTCTGCCATCTATAACTGGCCCTAAACTTGCCCTAACCAACCTTCTGTTCTTGACATACCTATAGAACGCCTTAGGATTCTCTTTAACCCTATCCGCCAAAGTCTTCTCATGTCCCCTTTTAGCCCTTCTAAGCTCGCTCTTCAACTCCCTCTTAGCCAATCTAAAGCTTTCTAGTGCACTACCCGAGTGCTCACGTCTCATCCGAACATAAGCCTCCTTTTTCTTTTTAACCAACAAAGAAACTTTTTTGGTGCACCACGGTTCCCTAGCCCTACCAATTCCTCCTTGCCTGACAGGGACATACCTATCACAGACTCGCAGTAGCTGCTCCTTGAAAAAACTCCACATGTCGGACGTTCCCAGTCCCTGTAATCTCCTAGTCCAACCTATGTTTCCTAATTCTCTCCTAATAGCCTCATAATTACCCTTCCCCCAGCTAAAACCACTGGCCCGAGGTTCATGCCTATCCCTTTCCATCACTAAGGTGAACGTAACCGAATTGTGGTCACTATCACCAAAATGCACACCAACTTCCAAGTCTAGCACCTGGTCTGGCTCATTTCCCAGCACCAGATCCAATATAGCCTCACCTCTAGTGAGGCTTACCTAGAACCCTCAATCCTATTAAGTCCCATGTACTCATCCAGGAGTCTCTTTAAAGACCCCATCAAGTTTGCCTCCACCACCACTGACGGCAGCCGATTCCACTCACCCACCACCCTCTGAGTGCAAAACTTACCCCTCACATCTCCTCTGTACCTATTCCCCAGCACCTTTAACCTGTGTCCTCTCGTAGCAGCCATTTCAGCCCTGGGAAAAAGCCTCTGTGAGTCCACCTGATCTATACCACTCAACATCTTATATCCCTCTATCAGGTCACCTCTCATCCTTCTTCTCTCCAAGGAGAAAAGACCGAACTCTCTCAACATATCCTCATAAGGCATGCCAACCAATCCAGGCAACATCCTTGTAAATCTTCTCTGCACCCTTTCAATAATTTCCACGTCCCTCCTGTAATGAGGCGACGAGAACTGAGCACAGTACTCCAAGTGGGGTCTGACGAGGGTCTTATATAGCTGCATCATTATCCCCGGACTCCTAAACTCAATCCCTCGATTGATGAAGGCCAGGTGAAAACTGCCCCAGTTAAGTAAATCAGATTGATCAACTGGTTGCAATCAATGCCAAATGGGGAATAATTGTCCCGTGTAGAAGTGAGAACCCGTTCCATATTGTGATTGTTTGCAGTATTGGGACAGTGAGATGACCCGATCCAACACAAGAACACTTTGCAATATCTCCCAGTAACAGTGAGTCTGTGTGTCAGCGTTAACCAAGCGGGGTGACATTCCCGGTGGTGCTGACATCTCACGCAGAGTGAAAACCAGAATTCAATTGGTGGGGATTGCCTTGTTAAATTCAGCTGGGGATTTATTGAGGGAATTTGTGAAAATGCATGTGGAGATCTTATACAATCTAATTGAAAAACATTTCGAAATCCGTTTCTCGAACTGACTGTACAGAACAGAAGAGGTACATTTATAGAGATCTCAAGGTGAATAACATTAGTTGCAGTCACTGAACACCAGCAGTAACTTTTTAATGCATATCATTTTATACATGTTTCACATGCAGTGAATATATTTATTTTAATTCCGGTCTCTGAGCAGTCAGATATTGATACAGATAATTCTGATATTTAGCACCATGCTCCCACACTGCCACCTCTGCTTGACCTGAAATAGATGCTCTGTTCCGCAATTATTTAAACCAAGTGTATTCGTGGAGGAACAAACTTACATTCTGCATTCAAACTTTATGTTGTTGAGATCAGCCCAGGATTAGAATGATTGAAGGAGCGGAAGGTTTTTGAGACAGTTTGTGTGACGCTGCTGCTGTGTTGCCTTTATTCGTTTTGTAACGTGGGGGTCGCAGGGAATCAGTAGCGACAATAAGAGTGAGGTCAGTGATGTATCTGTTTGTCAGTTGGTAATAAGAATGAAGTCGGTGATACACCTGGAAGGTAAAGGCAGTAGGGATGAGGTTAGCCATGCACCTGGATGTGTATTGACAATCAGAGCAATTCAGTAATGTATCTGTACAGGTTGTGAAAGGAGAGTGCGGTCACTGCTGTTCCTAAATACCTGGTTCCAATAAGAATCAGGTTATTTCTGTATCTGCAGGGACAGGTGTAGCATCGGGGAAACACAAGATAAAACTCCATCTGCAATTTCCCCAGCAAACACACCCAGGGCAGGGACAGCGGACGGATGTTTGAGTTGTGTGGAGTGGGGGGGCTGTGTGTGGAGTGAAAGTTTATTTTGGAAGTGAGGGGGAGAGTGATGAGTTGAGAGGCGGTGTATTGAGATGAGGGGGAGTTTGTTGAGGTGAGGGGGAAAGTTAAAATGAGATGGCGGGAGCTGAGGCGAGACAGAGTGCTGAGATGAGAAGAGAGAGCTGATATGAGAGAGGGAGAATGTTGATGTGAGACAGAGTGTAGGATTTGGCCCCGCGCTCTCCCCAAATTCGGATAATCCCACCAGAGGTAATTGGATCTTGACACGGTCTGTGCCCATCTGCTCCGACTCCCATGCGGTGTGGGACGGGAAATTCATATCTTGGGGATCTTGAGGTGAGCAGCGTCGAGATGAGATGGGTAGTGTTGTGGTGCGTGGGGTAATGTAGAGGTGAGTGGGAGGATTGATGTGAGGAGGGAACATGTTAAGGTGAGAGGGGGAGAGTTCTGTTGATTGGGAGAGTGTTGAATTGAGAGCACGTGTTCTGGTGAGAGGAATTGATGTTAACCCTCTATGGGACAATGTAAATGTGAGAGGGAGAACTTAGAAGCGAGACGGATCGTGTTGAGGAGAAAGGGTGTAATGTCTGTGTGATGGAGATTGTGTAGAGATGGGAAGGGGAGTATTGAGGTGAGCGGGAGTGTGTTGAGGTGAGGGAGTGTGTTGACGTGACAGGATAGTGTTGGTGTGAGAGAGAGAGTGTTGGGGTAATGGGGAGTGCTGAGTTGAGAGTGAGAGTGTTAATGTTGTCATGTGAGTGGACCTTTAAGCAATTTTGTTTAAATCGTGCAGCTTCCATGGAGGTGTAGATAAGCTGTGGGCAGTCAGGTGGTGGTTTTCTTTTGGTCTTTTAGTTTTGTTTTGGGAAGCAGTTTAGCAGCAAGCTCAGAAGCAATCTCTCTCCCTCTCCCTGTCCTTCTCTTTTGAAAAGGCTGTGTTTTGTGGAACAGACTCGACTGCAACTTCTGCTGAGTTTCTCAAGGGATTTTGAGCATTCAGCCCAGGAGGCTGGACACGTGTAATAATTCGGCATTAACCTCTGTTGTATTGTGGTGATTTGGAGGGTTTTGTGGATTGGATGTTGGCTTTGGTTGGAACACACCAGAGATATTTCCTTCAGAGTTGTATATTATCGAGGTTGTTGTGTTTCTTATTTGTAATTGTTAAAAGTTCTTGCTAATTGTCTTACTATACATGTCAACAATATTCTCAATTAAACTTTGTATTGAATAAGAGTTCTTCCTGGGTCAGGTCACTCCCACCTGAAGTGAAACCTCCCATGCTCCTTCTAGCCAGATTCAAGGTAAAGAGTTACAGGTCACTCGAGCTTCATGGAACAACTGGGAGTATCCAACCTGACTGAGTACAACTGGGGGCTCCGGGATTGAAACCTGTATTTCTTGATTGATTTGGGATTTTTGAACTCAAAGACAGTGAGCGGTGAGCAGATTTGTGTTTCCTTTTCAGGTGTTGTATTCCAGTTTAAATAGGGAGTGTGGTTTGGATTAATGTCTCTTTCAGAGGCTCAGAAGTTTCTGCGGGTGGAGGAAGTCACGCAAGTTACCTGACAGATAGTGACTAAAGCAAAGCTTTTGGAATTGGAAACACATTCCAGTTGACATTGCCTGACAGGGTACAGAAAGGAGAGATAATTGTGGCAATAGCACAACATTTGGAATTGTCAGAAGCTCAGTCAGAACCGTTGGAAATTCAGTTACAAATGAAACTGACTCAATATAAAAAATAATTAAAACTATTTGAATTACAGGGAAAAGAAAAGGAAAGGGAGGAACAGCAAGCAAAATAATTGAATCAATCTGAATTACAGGCAAAAGGGAAAAAGGAGGCAAGGGAAAAATAGAGAGACTTTGAACATTGGAAACTGGCCTTCAAATGTAAACATCGTGTCTGATTGGCGGAGGTAAAGGGTAAAGTACAGTCTGAGGGTAGGGATGAGGATAGTGAGAGAATGAGGGGCAGAAAATACATCAGGAGATAGAAAAGGCAATGTTACAATAATTATGGGGGACTTCAATATGTCGGTTTCTAAGATTCTAAGGTGGACTGGGAAAATCAGGTAGGTCGTGGATCCCAAGAAAAGGAATTTGTGGAATGTCTAAGAGATGGTTTTTGGAGCAGCTTGTGACAGAGCCTACTACGAAACAGGCAATTCTGGATTTGGCGATGTGTAATGAGACAGACTTGATTAGGGAACTTAAGGTGAAGGAACCCTTAGGGAGGAGTGACCACAATATGATAGAATTTACCCTGCAGTTTGAGAGGAAGAACCTGGAATCAGATGAAAAGATATTTGAATTAAATAAAGATAACTACAAGGACATGAAGGTGGAGCTGGCCAGAGTTGATTGGAAAGGGAGCCGAGCAGGGAAGACAGTGGAACAGCAATGGCAGGAGTTCTTGTGAGTTATTTGGGAGGCACAACAGGAATTCATCCCAAGGAGGAGGAAACATGCCACAGGGAGGACGAGGAATCCATGGCGGACGGGGAAGCCAAGGACAGCAAAAACACAAAAGGGAAAGCATCCTTAGTGGCAAGGATTAGTGGGAAGGCAGAAGATTGGGAAGCTTTTGAAAGCAAGGAGAGGACAACTTAAAAAAGCAATAAGAGGGGAGAAGATGAAATATGAGTGTAAGCGAGCTTGTATTATAAAAGAGGAGAGGAGGAGGTTTTCCAATATAAGTTAAGAGAGAGGCAAAAATACCCATTGGATCACTGAAAAATGAGGCTGGAGAAGGAATAATAGGAAACAAAGAAATGACAGAGGAACTGAATAGTTTGCATCAGTCTTCACGGTTGAAGACACCAGTGGGATGCCAGAGCTCCAGGAGAGTCGGGGGACACAGGTGAGTGTAGTGGCCATTACTCAGGAGAAGGTTCTGGGGAAACTGAAAGGTCTGTGGGTGGATAAATCACCTGGACCGGATGGAGTACACCCCAGGTTTCATAAAGACATAGCTGAGGAAATTGTGGTGGCATTGGTGGTGATCTTTCTTTGATAAGGCGCAGCATCGGAGACTGTTATATAAGTTAAGTGCCAATGGTGTTGAGGGTAAGATCCTGGCATGGATAGAGGATTGGCTGACTGGCAGAAGGCAGAGAGTGGGGATGAAGGGATCTTCTTTCAGGATAGCAGCCGGTGACAAGTGGCGCGCCTCAGGGGTCGGTGCTGGGACCACAACTTTTCACAATACACATTAATAATTTGGAAAAACGAAATGAAGGCACTGTTGCTAAGTTTGGTGATGATACAATGATATGCAGAGGGACAGGGAGTATTGCGGAAGTGGGAGGGGGAGGAGGAGGGCTGCAGAAGGACTTGGACAGGTTAGGACAGTGGATAAAGAGGGGGCAGATGGAATACAATGAGGAAAAGTGTGAGGTTATGCTCTTTGGAAGGAGGAATGGAGGCAAAGACTATTTTCTCAATGGGGATATGCTGAGAAAATCAGATGCACAAAGGAATTTGGGAGGCCTTGTTCAAGATTCTCTAAAGGTTAACCTGCAGGTTGAATCGGCAGTTAGGAAGGCAAGTCGAATGCTGGCAATCATGTCGAGAGGCCCCGCACCAGGTTCAGACCCACCCAGGTTCAGACAGAGACGCTGTTCAGATTCACACAAGGTTTGGACTCGGATCATGTTCAGATTCACACCGTGTACAGACTCACCTCAGCTTCACAATCATAGAAACATTGAAATATAGGAACAGCAGGAGCAGGCCATTCGGCCCTTCGACCCAGTTCCGACATTCAGTTTGATCATGGATCATCATCAACTTCAATATCCTGACCATCCCTTGTTCCCATATCCCGTGATCACTTTAGCCCCAAGAGCGATACATAATTTCTTCCTGAAATCACGAAAGGTTTTGGCCTCAGCTACTTTCTGTGGTAGCGAAGTCCATAGATCATCAGAGTGGAGAAATTTCTCCTCACCTCTGTTCTAAAAGGTTGATGCTTATCCTCAAACCATGAACCCTAGTCCTCAACTCCCTAATCATCAGGAACATTCTTTCTGAATCTACCCTGTCTAAACATGGTCCAATAATATATGTTTCACTCGAATGAACTGCAATGAATAAAGCCCTAACCGACTGAGTCTCTCTTCATATCACAGACTTGCCATCCCAGGAATCAGCCTGGTAAACATTCGCTGTACTCCCTCTATAGCGAGGATATCCTTCCTCAGATAAGGACACCAGAACTGCACACAGTACTCGAAGTGTGGCCTCAGCAATGCCCTGTACAACTGCAGTGACACATCTCTCTTCCTGTACTCCAATCTTATCCCTATAAAGGGCAGCATTACAGTTGTCTTCTTTACTGCCTGTTGTACATGCGCGCTTACTTTCACTTCCTGATGCATACGGACACCAAGGCCTCTCTCAATTTACACCCATTCAAATAATAATCTGTCTTCCTATTATTGATGCTAAAGTGGATAACCTCACATTTACCCACATTTTACTGCAACTGCTTTGCACATGCCCACACATTGAGCCTGTTCAAATCACACTGAAGCATGTCTGCATGTTTCTCACAGCTCACCCTCACACACCTTTTATCATCTGCAAATTTGGAGATGATACATTTATTTCCATTTTCAGAATAATTAATATATAATGTGAGCAGTTGGGGTCCGTGCACAGATTCCTGCAGAACCCCACTAGACACTGACTGCTAATCAGAAAAAGGCCCATTTATTGCCAACTCTTTGCTTTCTATCTGCGAACCAGCTTTCTATCCGTCTCAAAACATTGCCTGTAATCCCATGTGCTTTCACTTTACATGGCAGTCTGCGATGTGAGACCTTGTCGAAAGCCTTCTGAAAGTCTCAATAAACACATCTGCTCACGTCACTTTCTGAACTGTAATGTCTGGGGGACACCTACCCGCCCTGGACCTGGCCGTAAGGGACCGGGCAGTAAGGGACACAAGACACAGCAATACCTCTCCACCCACTTCCCTAAACTCCCACACTTAGCCCAGCTCTCAGTGCTTCACTCTCTGCAGCTTGCACTCTGTGGAGCTCCCTGAGTGGGCACATTTCACAGGCCTCAGTTTGGTAGTTTATATTTGCCCGTGTCCAACACATGAACCTGATTGAAGTCACTGCACCCCCTCCCCCTCTAGGTCTGAGTAACCGCCGAGGGCTGACCACCTTGGAAGCCTTTTTTGGAGTTTCAATGCTGGGTCCAGTTCCTGCTGCTCAGCCTCGGAAGTGAGTGGGGTTCAGCAGACCGGAGCTCGCCTCTTCCACCATGAGCGTGTGGCCCGAGTTCCCTTTATCGGGTGACAATGTGATCGAGAGGCTAAACCCACTGTGTCCATTTCAGACTCCGAGGTTCCCACTGGCGGAGATGGGGAACAGGAGCCGGAGAGCCTGGAATTCTTTCCAAAGTTCCCGGTCTGCTGGGAATTGATTTTTCCTGCACGGCTTGGGGCTTCATGGCTTGCAGATGATTGAAGCATTCCCATAGGATGGTATCTCCCAAGCGGACTTGATAGGAAACTGGCCCTGTTCCAGACTCGACCGTGCCTCATAACCACGTGGATCCATTGCCATGATTCTTTAGCAATAACCTATCACCTGCCTTTCGGTGCCTCTCCCGGCTGGTGGGAACGGCACTGGGTGTCAGCTCCCGCCCTCAGAAGGTCAGACTTAACACTGGGTGGAGTGAACTTCCTATGACCAACTCTGCTGGGGCTATTCCAGTTATTGAAGAGGGGAGGTCGGGGGGAGGTTGGAGGGTGTCATTCTGTAATTGAAGATGAAATCTGGATGGTTTGGTGTCCAAAGAGACTGAGGGATGGAATTTTGAACCTGCTTTTACTGTTTGGGCCGCTCTTTCTGCCAGGCCGTTGGATGATGGGTAATATGACACTGCCCTAACGTGTCAAATTCTGTCCAACTTCATCGAATGCACAAATTCCTGACTGATGAAGGTTGGTCCATTTTCAGAAACAAACACCTGCGGGATCCCGGGTGTCATGAAAGAGGTGTGAAGTTTCTCCACTCTTGTCCTTGTGTTTGAGTAACTCACCCTGTGTACGGCCATTCATTTTGAATCAGCATCTACCATTATCAGGAACATAGACCCCATGAACGGACCGGCACTCTCCGTGTGCAGCCACGTCTATGGATGTCCTGGCCATTCCCAAGTGTGAAGAGTAGTAATTGGTGGTACTTCTGCCCTTGTTGATATTGTCAACACTGACCCACGGGCAAATATTCGTAGCCATACCTGGCCACCAGACATGACAACTTGGAGGATCTTCAGTTTGCCACTCCTGGGTGGCCATGGTAAAGTTCACCATGGGATGGTGACCCTGGCTCAGGATGACACTCTTGAACCCCAAAGGCGTGTGCCATCTTCCACAGTCAGCTGCTGTCTGCCATTCCAATATGGGTGCAATTCAGGCTGTAACGGCCTTGTGGATTCCCCCATCAGCACTCGCTGCTTCAATTCATTCAGGAATGGGTAATCTTACGTCCACAGCCGAATCTTATTGGCTGCCACTGGGAGAGTTTTGAGAAAGTTCATGATTACCGTCTCTTCCATTGGGAATATGACGAGTGTCTGTTAATCGTAGCCAACTCAAGGCACCTACCTGAACGACTCGGCCTCCTGGAAGATGTTCCAATCAATAATGATAGGCGGACAGTAATAAAGCCCACAGCTGGATATGGGCCAATATTATGGGCTGCACTGTCATGCAGTTCCTTCTGGAATTTCTTTGCCCAAACGATCACCGTAGACGAGGTGTCACAGTGGTTAGCGCTGCTGCCTCATAACGCCAGAGACCTGGGTTCAATTCCTGGTTTGGGTCATTGTCTGTGCGGAGTCTGCACATTCTCTCCGTATCTGCGTGGGTTTACTCTGGTTTCTCTGATTTCCTCCCACTGTCTGAAAGACGTGCTGGGTAGGTGCAGTGTCCATGCTAAATTTTCCCTCAGTGTTACTCGAACAGGCACCAGTGAGTGGCGACTAGGCGATTTTCGCATTAACTTCATTGCAGTGTTAATGTAAGCCTACATTTGACACTTTATAAATGTTAAACTTCCTCTGAGTATGAATTGTTGAATATCGCTGGGAATCCTCATCTCGCTGTCAGTATAAGTGCACGTGAATAAGTTCATAAATGGAAACAAGAATCCTCCTGCCAGCTTTGAGTTTAGGTGCTCGATCAGAGGGATTGGGTATTTATCCAGCTGTGAGAAACAGTTTACCGTTTGTTTAAAATTTCCCAGTACAAAGTATTTGTATTCACTCTTGGGACTTGTGTGTCACTGGCCGGCCAGCATTTATTGCCCATCCCTAGTTGCCCATGTTCAGAGGGCAATGAAGTGTCAACCACTTGGAGTCACATTTAGTCCTGACCACATAAGGACGACAGATTTCCTTCCCTGGGACATTGGTGAACCAGATGGGTTTTTCCGAAAATCGACAATGCTTTTATGGTCACCAGCTGATTCTGAATTCCAGATATATTTATTCAAATTCCACCATCTGCTGTGACGGGATTCGAACCCGGATGCACAGAACTTTAGCTGAGTTTCTGTATTAGTAGTCTAGTGATAAAACCACCAGTCCATCACATCCACACCCAGAGTGTACACACCCTGACTTCCGGTAACCGAGACACACCATATTATACACGTCTGCAGGGCTCCCGGATTGGACAGCATTAACTGTCTCAATCAGGGTGCTCATATTCCAATAACTCCACCTGATGGTTATCGTTAAAGTCATTCAGTATGTCTCTCTGTCTGTCTCTTTCTGTCTTTCTGTGCATGCCTCTCTCTGTATCTCACTCTCTGTCTCTCTCTCTCTGCCTGTTCCTCTGTGTCTCTTACTGTCTCTCTGCATCTCCCTCATTCACCTCTTTACACTCTTCCTCCGTGTCTCCTCCTCCCTCTCAGTCTCACTCTCCTCCTCCCTCTCCTTCTCTGTCCCCCTTTTCTTATTTCTCTGTCTTTCTCTCTCTCTCTACCTCGCTCCGTCTTTTGCTCTTGCTGTGTCCATTGTACTCATTCAGTCTCACTGTTTCAAATTCGCTGACGCTCTCTGTCTCTGTCTCTGTTTCTCTCTGCCTCTCTTTCTGTCTCCCTTTCCGTTTTAGTCTCCCTCTCTCGTTACATCCTTCCATCTGTATCCCTTTCTCATTCCCTGTCCGTCTCCCTCCCCATTTCCCCCAATCTCTATCCCTGGTGTTCTCGCTCTGGGAGAGTCCCTATCTGTCTCTGTTCTTTCTCTCTCTCTCTCGCTCTCTCTGCTTCTCTCCCTGTATCTGTTAGAAACTCTTTCAAACTGTGTCACGCTCCATGTATTTGTACCCTTCCCTCTCTCTGTCAACCTCCGTCTCTCTGTCACTCCCAGTTTTGCTCTCACTGCCCTCTCTCTCTCTTTATCTGTCACTCTCTCTGTCTCTGTGAGGCTGTTTGTGATTTATTTTTGAAAGTCCAATAGAAAGAGTCAGGGGTCTTGTAGTTGTAGTTTCCTGTCAGGGTCTAATGAGTTGAAGAATTGCAGTCAGGGGATATTTCAGCAGATTTATGAGCTGCTGCCTGAAGTGAGTCTGTGTCACAGCATAAATGGCAGTGTTTGTACAACAACTTGTGAGTTGCAACATGAAACCAAATTCCAGAACATAGTAATCTAACCATACCGACCGATAGCCCAAATTATACATCCGACTCCATATTGAATAAACCATGAATGTCGACCATAAGAGGATGAAATTGGCTGAGATCACAAACAGTAAAATGATGGATTTCCTGCGACTCTCCATCTCAGGGTCTCTGGGATTCTCCCCACTGCTGTGAGTCCGGAGTCTCCTGCGGGCTCTGCTGCTCATTAAAATGTGTCTGACGGTGAAAACGTTGAGCAGCAGAATCAGGACGAACGGGACAGTCGGGGTTAGAATGTTGTGGAGGAACTCGATTGTTGTCCAGACCGGAGATTCCACAACATCCCCTGTGTATTCACAAAACCAGGGGACGTTCCCCAGCAGATATCTATTAAATAAAATAAAATACCAGAAAATGTTCTTTAAACAGCTCAGCACCGTCACTGTTCCCAGAACCACAGCCGCCGATTTCTCACTGCAATATTTACTTTTCAGCTTGGGGCAGCAAATGGCCACAAATCGATCAAAGGTGAAAGTGACGGTGAACCAGACAGAACAGTCAGTGGCTGCAAAAAGCAGGACGGCGTGGATGTTACACACGGGGACCCAGTAGAGGAAATAAAACTGTTCCCGATAAAGAATGGGAATGTGTCTGAATATCAGGTCGAGGACAACGACCAGCAGATCCCCCGCTGACATGGCCACCAGGTAACGAGTCACACATTTGGACAGACCACAGTTTCTGCTCGTCAGAGTCACAATTGTGATTATGTTCACTGTCAGGAAGGGAAATAAAGAATAAAATTAGACAGGAGTCAGGGAAAGAAGTTACCATTTGGACTGAGGATGGGTTGAAATAAAAAAGAATGGACACACATAAAATCACTTATTGTTTTTAAACCAGCACGTCTTTTGCAGTGTGAGAGGAAAGTGGAGCATCCGGAGGAAACCCACACAGACACGGGGAGAAGGTCCAAACTCCACACAGACAGTGACCCAAGCCTGGAATTGAACCCAGGTCCCTGACGCTGTGAATCAGCAGTGCTAACCACTGTGTCACCGTGCTGCTCCATGGTAGCAACACAGTGGTATACATTTGGGAGGGAGCTTTCCGGAGAGTCCACAACATTGACCCTCACTCAGCTACAAGGATGAGGGAGTAAACCCTGACAGAAAATCCAGACTGGAGTCCTGTAGATGG
Source organism: Mustelus asterias (assembly GCF_964213995.1). Classification (NCBI taxonomy): domain Eukaryota; kingdom Metazoa; phylum Chordata; class Chondrichthyes; order Carcharhiniformes; family Triakidae; genus Mustelus; species Mustelus asterias. Next base: position 133,164 of record NW_027590114.1, read on the forward strand.
TAATCTGTCGTCTCTCAGACAGTTTACTGACAACCCCTGCAACAGAGCTGGTACCAAAGAGGGCTGGTTTGACCCTTGCCTCTGGACAACACTAACAATTGGCAGAGGGAGATCCTGATGCCTTGACAGCACATAATCTCTATTATATTTACACAGAACTGTACCCTGGAGAGGAGATCACAGCATTGTGGCCACTGTTAGCACAACACAGGAAAAATTAGTAATCTCACACTCGATTGGCACAGAACACAACTTCCAGTGTTTGCTTTCAAGAGTGGGAGAAAGCTTCAGGGTTCAGCGAATCGCTATCGTCCATAATGCTCAGTGCGATTACTGCTGTCCCACGTTGGTCTACTGGACCAGTGCAGCTGCATCAGTCCTCTCTCGGCAGGAAGGTTGCCAATCTATGCACCAGGTAAAACTCAAACAAAGGCCAGTACCAAAGGAAAAGCCAAGCAGGCTGCCTTAATGCCTATCGTCCGGTGACTCTGATGTCCAATATGATGAAATGCAGCAAAAGGTTAGTCATGGCATGAATCAGTTCCGGCTTCCCAGATTGCCTGGATCCACGACAGTTCACCGACATCCACAACAGGTCCACAATGCCATCTCCCTGGCCCGACAGTGAATCCTGGAACACAGACTCGTGTTTATCAACTACAGCTCAGCCTGCAACACCATTAGTCCTCCGAAACTCATGTCCAAAGTCCGTGGCCCTGGGCTTGGCTCCTGCCTCTGCAATTGGATCCTGAACTTCCGAATCCATAGACAGCAAAATTAAGGACAATCAACTACATCTCCTCCACAATCATCCTGAACAGCGGTCGCCGTAAGGCTGCGTCCTCAGCCCCTTACTGTACTCCTTATACACTGGTGACTGTGTGGCCAAATTCCCCTCCAACTCGATTTCCAAGTTTGCTGATGACACCTGCAGTGGGTCGGAGGAAGAGACAGAGAATCTGGTGAACTGGGGCGACAACAACAATCTCTTCCTCAATGTCAACAAAGCAAATTGACTTCTGGAAGCCTAGTGGAGTACATGCCACTATCTACATCAATGGGATGAAGTTGAAATAGTCGAGAGCTTCACGTTTTAGGGTCCACATCACGAAAAACCTTTCCTGGTTCCTCCATGATGTCCCTATCATTAAAGAAGTATCCGAACGTCTCTATTTTCTCAGAGGTTTACAGACATTTGGCATGTCAGCTGCGACTCTCACCAACTTTTACAGATGCACCATAAATAACATTCTAGCTTGGTATGGCTCCTGCTCTGTCCAAGACTGCAAGAAACTTCAAAGCTTGATGAATGCAGACCAGTCCATCACTCAAACCAACCTCCCACTCATTAACTCTGTCTAAACTTCCCGTTGCCTCACAAAAGTAACCAGCCTAATTCAGGAATAGCACAACACAGACATCAACTCTTCCCACTTGTTCCATTGGAGAAAAAGATAAAAAATGTGTGAGGACATGGACCAACCGACTCATAGAATCATAGAAACACTACAGTGCAGAAGGGGGCCATTTGACCCATCGAGTCAACACCGACAACAATCCCACCCAGGCCCTATCCCCGAAATCCCACATATGTAGCCTGCTAATCCCCCAAACATACATATCCCAGGACGCTAATGGGCAGTTAACATGGCCAATCAACCTAACCTGCACATTTTGGACTGTGGGTGAAAACCGCAGCATCCAGAGCAAACCCATGCCGACACGGGTAGAATGTGCAAATTCCACACAGACAGTGATCCAAGCCGGGATTCGAACTCAGGTTCCTGTGAGACAGCAGCGCTAACCATTGTGCCACCATGCTGCCGACTCAGGAACAGCTTCTCTGCTGCCATCTGACGTTTGAATGGACCCACATTGCATTAAAATGATCTTTTAGTACACCCGAGCTATGACTGCAACATTACATTCTGCCCTCTCTCCCTCTCTATGTACAGTATGCTTTGTCTGTATGGCACTCAAGCAACAACACTTTTCACTGTATATCCAATGTTATGAAATGCATCAAAAGGTTAGTCATGGCATGAATCAATTCCGGCCTCCCAGATTGCCTGGATACACTACAGTTCACCTACCTCCCCAACAGGTCCACATACACTATCTCCCTGGCCCAACACTGAACTCTGTAACACTGTAACCCTGAACATAGAGAAGGAGAGAGTGCAGAATGTAATGTTGGACTCAGAGCTGGGGTGTAGAATAAGATCATCTGAATGCGATGTGGGTCCATTAAAACGTCAGATGGCAGCAGAGAAGCTGTTCTTGAGTCGGCAACATGGTGGCACAATGGTTAGCACTGCTGTCTCACAGGGACCTGAGTTCGATTCCCGGCTTGGATCACATATTTATTATATGTGAAAATAATAAACCAAATCAAATCAGTCTTTCGCATCTCAAGCTGAAACATCAGCACGATGTGCCCTGACCTTACCAATGAACTTATGCAGGTTGATGATGTAGACGGGACGGCTGTGATCGAGACTGAATTTACAAGGCTGAATGTGGACATTGGGGAGCTGCGAGAAACTGGACTTGCTCACAGTGGATTCTTTCCAGAGGAACACCACACGTTCTTGTAATAGGAGAAATCCCAACAGGCGAGATGTGAGAATGGAACAAAGTTTAAAAAGAAGCTTCACTGGTGCTGATGGAATCCCAGGAATTGAAATGGGATCCCTGATGCTGTGAGGCAGCAGTGCTAACCACTGTGCCATACTGCCATCCTGCAAGGTGCCCTGGAGATACCCAAGATCACGGCCAGGACACCACCATCACCATCTCCGTGTTCGGGAAATGATTGGAAAACAACCTGAGGGACAGAATTAATCTCCACTTCGAGAGGTAAGGATTTATGAACAATAGTCAGCGTGCCTTTGACAGGGGGAGATCATGTCTAACAATTCGCTGGAATATATTGAGGAGGTGACTGGATGAGGAGATGAGGGAAGTGCAGTCGATGTAGCCTACGTGTTCTTCAGAAAAGCTTTTGACAAATATGGAAGACTGAACAAGGAAGTGATTCCGATTGGAACCAGGTCAATTTGGTAAATTATATTCAAAATGGCTGAGTGGCAGAGGGCAGAGGGTGATGGTGGAAGGTTGTTTTTGTGACTGCTCGCCTGTGTTCAGTGGGGTTCCACAGCGATCGATGTTGGGTCCCTTGCTGTTTGTAGTGTACATTGATGGTCTGGACATGAATGTGTGAGGTGTGATCAGTAAGTTTGCAGATGATACAAAAATTGGTGGTGTGGTAAATATTGAGGAGGAAAGCCTTAGATTTCAGGAATCATAGAATCCTACAGTGCAGAAGGAGGCCATTCAGCCCATCGAGTCTGCACTGAGCACAATCCCACCCAGGCGATATCCCCTGAACCCCATACATTTACCCAAGCAATTCTCCCTGACAGTAAGTCCAGTGTATCCTGGCCAATCCACCTAACCCACAAGTCTTCCGACTGTGGGCGGAAACTGGAGCACCCAGAGGAAACCCATGCAGACACGGGGAGAATGTGCAAACTCCACACAAATGTGGTCCAAGCCAGAAATGGAACACACGTCCCTGGCGCTGTGGGGCAGCAGTGCTAACCACTGTGCCACCGTGCTGAGGGAACTGAAAGGCTGGGCAAATGGGCAAATGTAATTTACACCTGACGAATGTGAGGCCATGCATTTGGGACGACTATCCGGGCAAGGAAATGCACCATGTCCGGTCGAGTGTGAGGAAGTGCAGAGGACCAGAATGAATTTGGGGTGCAGATATGTGGATCCTTAAAAGCAGCAAGACAGGTAGATGAGGTGGTTAAGACGACATGTAGGATACTTGCCTTTAGCAGCCGCAGCATAGAATATAAGAGCCGGGAGGTGATGATGGAAGTTTATAAAACGCTGGTTAGACCAGAGCAAGAGAACTGTGTGCAGCTCTGGTCATCACACTACAGGAAGGATGTGATTACACTGGAGACGGTGGAGAGGAGATTCACCAGGATGCTGCCTGGGCTGGAGAGTTTCAGCTATGAGGAGAGGCTGGTTAGGCTGGGTTTATTACCTTAGAGCAGAGACGGCTGGAGGTGGAGTGGGTGTAGTGGGTGGTGGTGGGGAATGCTTTCAGGTGGGGGCGGGGGGGGGGGGGCGGGGGGAACTGAGTGATATGAACAAAATTATGTGTCACACGGATAGGAAGAAACCTTTTCCCTTTCGTAGAGGTGTCAATAACCAGAGGGGCGTGGATTTAAGGTAAAGGGCAGATTTTTGTGTGGATTTGAGGGAAAATGTTTCCATCCACAGGGTGCTGGGATCTACAGCTCACGGCCTGAAAGGATGGTAGAAGCGGGAACAACCACAATAGGCATTTAGATCAGCAATTCAAACGCCAGAGCATATAATTATTAAACTAGAAAGAGTGCAGAAAAGATTTACTCGGATGCTACTGGGACTTGATGGATTGAGTTATAAGGAGAGTCTGAATAGACTGGGACTTTTTCCCCTGGAGCGTAGGAGGCTGAGGGGTTAACTTATAGAGGACTATAAAATAATGAGGGGCACAGATCAGCTCGATAGTCAATATCTTTTCCGAAAGGTAGGGGAGTCTAAAACTAGACGGCATAGATTTAAGGTGAGAGGGGAAAGATACAAAAGGGTCCAGAGGGGCAATTTTTTCACACAGAGGGTGGTGAGTGTCTGGAACAAGCTGCCAGAGGCAGTAGTAGAGGCGGGTACAATTTTATTTTTTAAAAAGCGTTTAGATAGTTAAATGGGCACGATGGGTATAGAGGGATATCGGGCAAATGTGGGCAATTGGGATTAGTTTAGGAGTTTTAAAAGAAAGGGCAGCATGGATAAGATGGGCCGAAGGGCCTGTTTCCATTCTGTAAACTCTATGACAAGGCTGTGGATCGAGTGCTGGAAAATGGGATTCGATTGGATAGGTGTTTGATGACCAGTTCAGACATAATGGCCGAATGGCCTCATTTTGGGCTGTTAAAACTCGATGGCTGTTAGGCCACCCACAGCAGTGGCCCCATCACTTGCAGCTCTCGCAGCGCTGGCTGGGATACCGACCATGTACCAAACCTATCTGGTTGCAAATGCGCAATTGCAGCCAGCAGTGAGCTGCCTGGTCTGAGAGAGACAGCTGTCAGCTCTCTGCTGCTGCAGCTCGCTTCAACAGAGCAGCTGCCCCCAGGTAGTCCGGGGCTCCTCAGCTCTTTCTGAGCAGCCCCCGACCAGATATAGACCCAGCCCCCCCCCCCACCACCTGGACCAATCACCCTCCATTCCCCCATACCAATTGCATGCAGAGTGTCAGCAGGGCACGTCTCCCTAACCCACTGTGCATGCAGAGAGGCAGCGAGGACACTTCCTACCCCACTGTGCATGCAGAGAGGCAGGGAGAACCCTTCCTACCGCACTGTGCATGCAGAGAGGCAGCGAGAACCCTCCCTACCCCACTGTACATGCAGAGAGGCAGCGAGACCCCCTCCCTACCCCACTGTGCATGCAGAGAGGCAGCGAAACCCGCTCCCTACCCCACTGTGCATGCAGAGTGGCAGCGAGACCCCCTCACTACCCCACTGTGCATGCAGAGAGGCAGTGATGCCCCCTCCCTACCCCCACTGTCCATGCAGAGAGGCAGCGAGAACCCCTCCCTACCCCACTGTGCATGCAGAGAGGCAGCGAAACCCACCCCCACCCTACCCCACTGTGCATGCAGAGTGGCAGCGAGACCCCCTCCCTACCCCACTGTGCATGCAGAGAGGCAGTGATGCCCCCCTCCCTACCCCCACTGTCCATGCAGAGAGGCAGCGAGAACCCCTCCCTCCCCCACTGTGCATGCAGAGAGGCAGCGAAACTCCCTCCCTACACCACTGTGCATGCAGAGAGGCAGCGAAACCCCCTCCCTACACCACTGTGCATGCAGAGTGGCAGCGAGATCCCCTCCCTACCCCACTGTGCATGCAGAGAGGCAGTGATGCCCCCCTCCCTAACCCCACTGTCCATTCAGAGAGGCAGCGAGAACCCCTCCCTAACCCACTGTGCATGCAGAGAGGCAGCGAAACCCCCTGCCTACCCCACTGTGCATGCAGAGAGGCAGCGAGACCCCCTCCCTACCCCTACAGTCCACGCAGAGAGGCAGTGATGTCCCCCTCCCTCCCAACACCAATCACGTGCAGAGTGGCAGCGGGGACCACCCCACCCCACAGACAGCGGGCAGAGTGGTAACGGGACCCTCTCCGACCCAGCAACTCCGTTCAGAGTCGGCCCCGCTGCCTTCAGGCTCCGCCCCTGTAGACCACGCCACCTCATGCCCCACTCTCTGGTACTGCCCGGTGGGCATTGCCCAAGGGGCACCTACCTTTGCCCTCGACCTTGCCCGGTGTCCTCAATGGCCTTCAGTTCTCCCGGTGAGGTCATCATGACTCGTCCTCATACATGTGGCCAGCTGTTTTCCTCACCGGACCCAACCTCTCCCGGTGAGGCTGCGAAGGCAAGTGTGGCGCACAATTCCATCCCAGGCTCGCTAATTTCATTTAAATTTGTTTTAATATTAATTGAAATAATTTATTCAGCCTCTTGCCGGAAATGGGCTGAATTCAGGAGACTGAATCCGCTGTTTATCCATTGCCGGTGAAGGTTGCAAGAGGTGAGAAATGGGACGTGGACCTGAGTTCCAGGCTGTCACGCGGTTTTACTTGATCACCCCACCATCAATGGACAGGGAGTAGCTGTTATCCTGCCCCCCTACCGTGTGTGTGTTGCGTGTGTCTATATTGTCTGTACCAGTATGCATGTGTGTGTGTGCGTGTTTGTGTGTGAGCAACAGAGTACCTGACGAGTGTTCCTAAGTGTGCGTTATTCTGGAGTGTTGCAGCAATTTTGGTTCTTGAATTTGTGTGAGTGGGAGTAAGTGTCTAAGTCTGATTGCTTCTATCAACAAATGTGTGCATTAATGTATGTGCGTTTGGGGGTGTCTGTGTGTTTGTGTTCCTGTTGCTCTCGGAGAGCTTGTGGTGGCACACGGGATAGCATTGCTGCCTCACAGCACCAGAGGTCCTGGTTCAATTGCAGGCTTGGCCACTGTCTGTGCAAATTCTGCATGTTCTCCCCATGTCTGCGTGGGTTTCCTCCGGGTGCTCCAGTTTCCTCCCACTATCTGAAAGTTGTGCTGGTTGGGTGCATTGGCCGTGCTAAATTCTCCCTCAGTGTACCTGAACAGGCGCTGGAGTGTGGTGACTCGGGGATTTTTATAGTAACTTCATTGCAATGTTAATGTTCGCACACTTGTGACACTGATGAATAAATTTCAAATTTAATGAAATATGTTCTCTCTCTGTGAGATCCTGCTGTGCAGATATGACCAATAAAATTGATTCTGCGGCCTGGTGATTGGGTGGGTGAACTGGTGTTATATGCAGAGGGTGAAAAGGATTCTGTCTCAATCTTTTACGCACGAAGGAATAGTGTTTGAGGTCGCATGTCAATGGAAAATCACAGCACTCAGAAGACATCCCAGCCCATAGACACTGAGACAATTGTCAGTGGCTGAAAGAATTAATAACCGGATACAGAGATTCAACAAGAGCAGCAAACACAGGACAGTAAATGACAGGAAAATCAATACAGTTAAGCAGCCTTTCTAGAATTAGGAACTGGACACAGGGGACGGGAGTTTACAGCCTCACTCTTCCCCAAGCTGCAAAATCCCACCCGTGTTCAACAGACCTTCCCATTCTCCGCCCTTCGTCTGCACCGATTCCCGTGGCGGTCGGGCCGGTCCAATTCCAGCCAGAGACTTACCCGGAACACCAACAATCGCCAGGAGGGGATAGTAAAAGCATTGAATCACCCTCAGTAGAGATTCAAAGCGATCAGCTGATGTCAACCACCAATAATCATCAGTAAACTCCGAAATCCAATAGAATAAACTCCTGTCCTTGGTTGGAACATTCCGGTTCATTGTTCCCAGATTCTGATCCATTGTTGGAAGATTCCAATCAATTGTTCCCAGATTCTGATCCATTGTTGGAACATTCCGGTTCATTGTTCTCAGATTCTAGAGGGCACAGGTTTAAGGTGAGACGGGAGCGATACAAAAGTGTCCAGAGGGGCAATGTTTTCACACAGAGGGTGGTGAGTGACTGGAACAAGCTGCCAGATGTAGTAGTAGAGGCGGGTCCAATTTTGTCTTTTAAAAAGCATTTAGATAGTTACATGGGTACAGAAGGATATGGGCCAAATGCGGGCAATTGGGGTTAGTTTATGAGTTTAAAAAAAAGGGTGGCATGGACAAGTTGGGCCGAATGGCCTGTTTCCATGCTGTAAACCTCTATGACTCTGTTCTGATCCATTGTTGGAAGACTCCAATCCATTGTTCCCAGATTCTGATCCATTGTTGGAAGACTCCAATCCATTGCTCCCAGATTCTGATCTCTCCTCTCCCTCCCTCTCTCTCCACAGCCGCTGATCTCTGTTGCTGTCGGAGTTGCCGCTCCCGCTGACTCAATCGGGCAACACATTGAACGGAATCCCTCATTAATAGAAGAGGGGAATCCCTCCAGGCACACTAATCGGATCCATGGAGACTCACATCAATTCCAGTCACTAAACAAACAGCTTCACTTAACCCCCTTCAATCCAACACTTTTTTATCCCCAACGTAGAATAGTTACAGCCTCGATGGGGTGTTGAGGGTCAGGGAGGGATGGAAAGTTGGAAATAATGTAGGGTCAATATTAATTCGATATAGCAGAGATCACTCTGCTAGTGTTAATTTCGAGACGACGAGAATACAAAAGCAGGGGTGTACTGCTGAGGGTTTATAAGACACTGGTCTGACCGCATTCAGAATATTGTCAGCAATTTTGGTCCCGGTATCTAAGGAAGGATGTGCTGGCCTTGGAGAGGGTCCAGAGCAGGTTCACAAGAATGATCCGGGGAATGAAAGACTTGACGCATGAGGAGCGTCTGAGGACTGGGGGTCCATACTCGATGCAGTTTGGAAGTATGAGGAAGGGGATCACATTGAAACTTACAGAATAATGAAAGGCCTGGATAGAGTGCACTTGGGGAAGATGTTTCCATGAGGAGGGGAGACTTGGACCCGAGGGCACAGACTCAGAGGAAAGGGACGGCCCTTTAGAAATGTGATGTGGAGATGGCGGTGTTGGACTGGGGTGTGCGCAGTAAGAAGTCTCACAACACCAGTTTCCCACTCACCTGATGAAGGAGCAGCGTTCCGAAAGCTCGTGATTCGAAATAAACCTGTGGGACTTTAACCTGCTGTTGTGAGACTTCTTAGTTCAGAACTGAGACGAGGAGGAATTTCTTCAGCCAGAGGGTGGTGAATCCGGCACGGTAGCACAGTGGTTAGCACTGCTGCTTCACAGCTCCAGGGACCTGGGTTTGATTCCCGGCTCGGGTCACTGTCTGTGTGGAGTCTGCACGTTCTCCCCGTGTCTGCATGAGTTTTCTCCGGGCGCTCCGGTTTCCTTCCAAAGTCCCATAGAAGTGCTGGTTAGGTACATTGGCCATGCTAAATACTCCCTCAGTGTTATCCAAACAGGCGCCGGAGTGTAGCAACTGTGGGATTTTCACAGTAACTTCATTGCAGTGTTGATGTAAGCCTACTTGTGACACGAATAAATAACCTTTATACTTATTCACTGATGCTTGAGTGTTAAACCTCCCGATACAATCAACACTTGTTTACACAGCAAAATCAATCCCATTCCAAGAGATACATGGGAGAGTGAACATCGAAGGGTCTGTTCCTCTGCAGCACTTTTCTTTGTTCTTAAGGCATAAATATCTTTAAGCATGTTGATTTTGAAATAATTTTACCCAAGATTTAACATAAATCTGTCTTCTTCACATCAGGTTATGGATCTGACTTTTATGGTAAGAAAAACATCCTTCAGTTCAGTTCCTGTTGTTCAACTCCTCCAAAACAGTCATGGGGGCGATGGGTTATTCACTCAGACATTTCCCTAAGATGCTTTTAATGTGATAATCCTTGGAAATTTAAACAGATAGTGAAAAAATCATGACAGTTCAATGAATCCGATCACATTGCAGAATGCCAGGACTAAAATAACCTGCTGCCTGGCTAATTGGATTAGCTATGTTGCCTCACAGCACCAGGGACACAGGTTCGATTCCCGGCTTGGGTCACTGTCTGTGCGGAGTCTGCATGTTCTCCCCATGTCTGCATGGGTTTCCTCCGGCTGCTCCGGTTTCCTCCCACAGTCTGAAAAACGTGCTGTTAGGTGGATTGGCAATGCTAAAGTGTCCTTAGTGTCCACAGATGTACTGGATAGGTGGATTGGCCATTCTACATTGCCCCTTAGTGTCCACAGATGTACTGGATAGGTGGATTGGCCATTCTACATTGCCCCCTAGTGTCCACAGATGTACTGGATGGGTGGATTGGCCATTCTACCTTGCCCCTTAGTGTCCACAGATGTACTGGTTCGGTGGATTGGCCATTCTACATTGCCTCTTAGTGTCCACAGATGTACTGGTTCGGTGGATTGGCCATTCTACATTGCCCCTCAGTGTCCACAGATGTGCGGGTTAGGTGTATTGGCCATGCTAATTGCCCCTTACTATCCAAAGATTTGCAGGTTAGGTGAATTGGTCATGCTAAATTTAGCACTCATGCCACGCTGAATCGTATAATTCTAGTGCAGAAGGAGGCCATTCAGCCCATCGAGTCTGCACCGGCCACAATCCCACCCAGGCCCTGTCCCTGTAACCCCATGCATTTACTCTAGCAAGTCTCCCTGACACTAAGGGGCAATTTAGCATGGCCAATCCACCGAACCTGCATATCTTTGGACTGTGGGAAGAAACCGGAGCACCCGGAGGAAACCCACGCAGACACGGGGAGAACGTGCAAACTCCACACAGACAGTGACCCGAGGCCAGGAATCGAACCAGGGTCCCTGGCGCTGTGCCACCCCACGAAGTATCAATCTATTTCTGAATATGAAGATTAATTAATGTTGGGGGTACAGAGTGTGAGCAGAATAAGAGGATTTTCGGGCACCTTCGTGTTGAGCTGGGCCAGAGAACGGGGCTTTAAACATTTCAATTCAGTTTGTAAAATCTGGAAATAAGTCAGTGAAAATAGCGGTGAAGTTGATGGGTTGTTTTAAAAACCTGACCAGTTCACTGATGTACTTCAGGAGAGGTCCTTACCCAGGCTCAGCTCTACGTGACTCCAGCCCCACACCAATGTGGTTGACTCAACTGTCCTCTGAAGTGACTGAGTCTGCCCTGTGTTTGTAAGAAAGCTCCAACGATGAATTTCCAAGGATGGACACTAAAGTCAGCAATGCCCACACACTGAGAATGAACAATACTGATTTTGGCACGAAACATCGGTTATGTTACACCACACTAAGGGCCTCATGGTCTGATTTGCCAGCGGGATAAAGCCTCAGAACAGCAGGTTGTGTAGTGTCCAAAGATGTGCAGGTTGGGTGGATTGGCCATGCTAAATTGCCCCTTCGTGTCCAAAGATGAGAAGGATAGGTGGATTAACCATGCTAACTTGCCCCTTCGTGTCCAAAGATATGGAGGATCGGTTGATTGGCCATGTTAAATTGCCTTAACGGGCGCGAAAAATTGGTAAAGTCAGGTGTGAGGCGATTAGTACAATCCGTGCAGATGTCCACTTTACCAAGGCCCGAAAATGGCCGCGATCCGAACCGCGCCCGAAATGGGTGATGCATTTAAATTGACTTAATGAGCTGGATGCCCAATCTTACCTGCATTTCCCCCCTTACCATCGCGTTCGCCCGTCCAGATTCGGCACGGAACAGATGTGCTCGGGAAAGGTCTGTTTCGGGCAGTCCAGCTCTGAGGAGGTAAGATCAGAGCTTCTGGCGGCTCTCTGACTCAGATCAGTGGTGGGGGGAGAGGGGGGTGGGGGTGCGGGAGGCTGGAGGTGGATCAGATCATTCTCTGGTCATGGGGGGAGGGGAGGGAGGTGGATCAGATAATTCTCTGGTGAAGGGGGCAGGGGTGGGAGGGTTGCTGTTGCCATTCTGCGGGTGATCGGTGCGGGGGTGGGGGGGTAAGGGGTCGCGATCGGTCTGGGTAGTGGGGGAGGTGGGTGTAAAGGGGGACAGTTATGGTGTGGGGTGGGGCGATGTCTGTGGGGGCCATCACTCCCACTTTTCGCTCCCAGGTCACTTTATCCGCTTGTTGCTCCCCGGGAGCGATGTGACAGGGGCGCCCATTTCAGATGTATTTCTCACTGCGCACGCGCAGTTCAGAGCTCCGATCGGAGTTGCAGCGTTTCGAGAGCGAGAAGCCCCGCCCACAGAGCCATTCAGACTCACAATGTTTTTTTCCAGGGTAAGTGCGTATGGGGCCCCCGGAGAACAGATTTCCAAGTCAGATCTGAATTGCGTCCAGATTCAGCGCTTGGAATCAAAATGGTAAAAGCGGGCCTTTAGTGTACAAAGGTGTACAGGTCAGGGGGATTGGCCATGCTAAATTGCCCCTTAGTGTCCAAAGACATGCTGGTCAGGCGCATTGGCCATGCTAAATTGCCCCTTAATGTCCAAAGACATGCTGGTCAGGTGCATTGCCCATGCTAACTTCTCCCGAAGTGTCCAAATACATGCTGGTCAGGTGCATTGACCATGCTAAATTCTCCCTAAGTACATGCGAACAGGTGCCGGAGTGTGGCGACTTGGGGATTTTCACAGTTGATTCATAGAGATTTACAGCATGGAAACAGGCCCTTTGGCCCAACATGTCCACACATCCCAGTTTTCACCAATAAGCGAGTCCCAATTGCCCGCATTTGGCCCATACCCCTTTATACCCATAGAAATCATAGAATCCCTAATGTGCAGAAGGAGGCCATTTGGCCCATCGTGTCTGCACCAATCACAATCCCACCCAGACCCTATCCCTGTAACCCCACCCATTTATCATGCTCGTCCACCTGACACTAAGGGGCAATTTACGATGGCCAATCAACCTAACCTGCTCACCTTTGGACTGTGGAAGGGAACTGGAGCACCCGGAGGAAACCCACGCAGACACGGGGAGAATGTGCAGACTCCACACAGCCAGAGACCTGAGGCTGGAATTGAACCCGGGTCCCTGGCGCTGTGAGGCAGCAATGCCAACCACTGTGCCACCGTGCAGCCCATCTTACCCATGTAACTGTCTAAATGCTTTTTGAAAGGCAAAATTGTACCCGTCTCCACTACTGCCTCTGGCAGCTCGTTTGCGTTAAGTGACTTTTCAACAAAAATAACTTAATTGCAGAGTTAATATAAGCCTACTTGTGACCAATAAATAAACTTTAATCTGTAAACGGTGGCATCTTTGATGAAGAGTCAGATAAAAGCAAAATACCGTGGATGCTGGAATCTGAAATAAAAACAGGAAATGCTGGAAAAACTCAGCAGGTCCGACAGCATCTGTGGGGAGAGAATTGAGCAAATGTTTCAACTCTGGATGACCCTTCGTTCGACTCAAAGCGTTGTCTCTATTCTCTCTTCTTTCTGTGTGAAGTTTGCACATTACCTCCGTGTCTGTGTGGGTTTCCTCCGGGTGCTCCGGTTTCCTCCCGCAGTCCAAAGATCTGCAGGTTAGGTGGATCGACCATGACAAATCGTCACTTAGTGTCAGGGGGACTAGCAGGGGAAATATGTGGGGCTACGGGGATAGGGCCTGGGTGGGATTGTTGTTGGTGTAGGCTCGATGGGCCAAATGGCCTCCTTCTGCACTGTCGGGATTCTATGATTCACAGATGCTGTCAGACCTGCTGAGATTTTCCAGTATTTCCTGTTTTTGAGAAAGTTATACCTCCCAAAGTAAACAGACAGTGGAAACAGAAGGTCCCTTATTTCATAACAAAATGGCGATTCTCGAACCACTGCCCAGAATCGACAGTCAGAAAAGGAACTTTGCTGTTAAATTAAAGTACTGTGTTCAGTGACGCACGTTAAAATAATCTGGGTCAAATACCTTCAATTCACAATATTGATTATACAATATTGATTACACAATACTGATTACACAATATTGATTACACAACATTGATTACACAATATTGATTGCACAACATTGATTCCACAATATTGATGACACAATACTGATTACACAATATTGATTGCACAACATTGATTACACAATATTGATGACACAATACTGATTACACAGTATTGATTACACAACATTGATTACACAGTAATGATTACACAACATTGATTACACAGTAATGATTACACAACATTGATTACACAGTAATGATTACACAACATTGATTACACAACATTGATTAGACAGTAATGATTACACAACATTGATTACACAATATTACAAAGAACAAAGAACAATACAGCACAGGAACAGGCCCTTCGGCCCTCCAAGTCCGCGCAACTCCCTGGTCCAAACTAGACCATTCTTTTGTATCCCTCCATTCCCACTCCGTTCATGTGGCTAACCAGATAAGTCTTAATCGTTCCCAGTGTGTCCACCTCCACCACCTTGCCTGGCAGCGCATTCCAGGCTCCCATCACCCTCTGTGCAAAATACGTCCTTCTGATATCTGTGTTAAACCCTCCCCTCCCCCCTCACTTTGAACCTATGACCCCTCGTGAATTTCACCACCGGCCTGGGAAAAAGCTTCCCACCGTTCACCCTAAGAATGCTTTTCATAATTTTATACACCTCGATTAGGTCACCCTCATCCTCCGTCATTCCAGTGAGAACAACCCCAGTTTCCCCAATCTCTCCTCATAACTGAGCCCTTCCATACTAGGCAACATCCTGGTAAACCTCCTCTGCACTCTCTCTAAAGCCTCCACGTCCTTCTGGTAGTATGGCGACCAGAACTGGGCGCTGTATTCCAAATGCGGCCAAACCAACGTTCGAGACAACTGCAACATCAGACCCCAACTTTTATACTCTGTGCCCCTTCCAATGAAGGCAAACATGCCATGTGCCTTATTCACTACCTTCTCCACCTGTGACGTCACCTTCAAGGATCTGTCGACTTGCACACCCAGGTCCCTCTGCGTTGCTACACCCTTTATGGTTCTGCCATTTATCGTATAGCTCCCCCCTACGTTCGTTCTACCAAAATGCATCACTTCGCATTTATCTGGATTGAACTCCATTTGCCATTTCTTTGCCCAAATTTCCAGCCTATCTGTATCCTTCTGTAGCCTCTGACAATGTTCATCACTATCTGCAAGTCCAGCCATTTTCGTGTCATCCGCAAACTTACTGATCACCCCAGTTACAAAGAACAAAGAACAGTACAGCACAGGAAACAGGCCCTTCGGCCCTCCAAGCCTGTGCCGCTCCTTGGTCCAACTGGACCAATCGTTTGTATCTCTCCATTCCCAGGCTGCTCATGTGACTATCCAGGTAAGTCTTAAACGATGTCAGCGTGCCTGCCTCCACCACCCTACTTGGCAGCGCATTCCAGGCCCCCACCACCCTCTGTGTAAAAAACGTCCCTCTGATATCTGAGTTATACTTCGCCCCTCTCACCTAGTGCCCGTGACCCCTCGTGATCGTCACCTCCGACCTGGAAAAAAGCTTCCCACTGTTCACCCTATCTATACCCTTCATAATCTTGTACACCTCTATTAGATCTCCCCTCATTCTCCGTCTTTCCAAGGAGAACAACCCCAGTCTACCCAATCTCTCCTCATAGCTAAGACCCTCCATACCAGGCAACATCCCGGTAAACCTTCTCTGCACTCTCTCCAATGCCTCCACGTCCTTCTGGTAGTGCGGCGACCAGAACTGGACGCAGTACTCCAGATGTGGCCTAACCAGCGTTCTATACAGCTGCATCATCAGACTCCAGCTTTTATATTCTATACCCCATCCTATAAAGGCAAGCATACCATATGCCTTCTTCACCACCTTCTCCACCTGTGTTGCCACCTTCAAGGATTTGTGGACTTGCACACCTAGGTCCCTCTGTGTTTCTATACTCCTGATGACTCTGCCATTTATTCTACAACTCCTCCCTACATTATTTTTTCCAAAATGCATCACTTCGCATTTATCCGGATTAAACTCCATCTGCCACCTCTCTGCCCAATTTTCCAGCCTATCTATATCCTGATGTATTGCCCGACAATGCTCTTCGCTATCCGCAAGTCCATCCATCTTTGTGTCATCCGCAAACTTGCTGATTACACCAGTTACACCTTCTTCCAAATCATTTATATATATCACAAATAGCAGAGGTCCCAGTACAGAGCCCTGCGGAACACCACTGGTCACAGACCTCCAGCCGGAAAAAGACCCTTCGACCACTAGCCTCTGTCTCCTATGGCCAAGCCAGTTCTCCACCCATCTTGCCACTTCTCCTTGTATCCCATGAGCCTGAACCTTCTTAACCAACCTGCCATGTGGGACTTTGTCAAATGCCTTACTGAAATCCATATAGACGACATCCACGGCGCTTCCTTCATCAACCGTTTTTGTCACTTCCTCAAAAAACTCCACCAAATTTGTAAGGCACGACCTCCCTCTTACAAAACCATGTTGTCTGTCACTAATGAGATTGTTCCGTTCTAAATGCACATGCATCCTGTCTCTAAGAATCCTCTCCAACAACTTCCCTAACACGGACGTCAAGCTCACCGACCTATAATTTCGTGGGTTATCCCTGCTACCCTTCTTAAACAACGGCACCACATTCGCTATCTTCCAATCCTCAGGGACCTCACCCATGTCCAAATAAGCGACAAAGATTTCCGTCAGAGGCCCAGCAATTTCATCTCTCGTCTCCCTGAGCAGTCGAGGATAGATGCCATCAGGCCCTGGGGCTTTGTCAGTTTTAATGTTCCCTGAAAAACCTAACACTTCCTCTCTTGTAATGGAGATTTTCTCTAACGGTTCAACACCTCCCTCCGAGACACTCCCGGTTAACACGCCCCTCTCCTTCGTGAATACCGATGCAAAGTATTCATTTAGGATCTCCCCTATTCCCTTGGGTTCTAAGCATAATTCCCCTCCTTTGTCCCTGAGAGGTCCGATTTTCTCCCTGACAACTCTTTTGTTCCTAACGTATGAATAGAATGCCTTAGGATTCTCCTTAATCCTGCCTGCCAAGAACATTTCGTGACCTCTTTTTGCCCTTCTAACTCCCCGTTTGAGTACTTTCCTACTCTCTCTGTATTCCTCCAGAGCTCCATCTGTTTTCAGTTGCCTGGACTTAACGTACGCCTCCCTTTTCATTTTAATCAGATCCTCAATTTCCCTGGTTATCCACGGCTCTCGAATCCTACGTTTCCTATCTTTCCTTTTTACAGGCACATGCCTATCCTGCAGCCTTATCAATAGTTCCTTAAAAGACTCCCACATGCCAGACGCGGACTTACCCTCGAACATCCTCTCCCAATCAACATCCACCAATTACTGCCTAATCCGGCTATAGTCAGCCTTCCCCCAATTTAGCACCCTGCCCGTAGGACAGCACTCATCCTTGCCCATTACTATCCTAAAGTTAACAGAGTTGTGGTCACTATTTACCACATGTTCCCCTACAGAAACTTTGACGACCTGACCGGGCTCATTTCCCAGAACTAGGTCCAGTATAGCCCCCTCTCTCGTCGTGCTATCTACATACTGTTCCAAAGAACCTTCCAGTACGCATTTAACAAATTCCTCCCTGTCCGGACCCCCAGCTCTAAGCACTTTCCAGTCTGTGCCAGGGAAATTAAAGTCCCCCACTACAACAACCCTATTTTTTCTGCACCTATCCAGAATCTCCTGACATATCCTTTCCTCCACTTCCCGTGGGCTGTTGGGTGGTCTGTAGTACACCCCCAGCATAGTGACTGCACCCTTCCTGTTTCTGAGTTCCACCCACAGCGACTCAGTACATGACCCCTCTAAGTTGTCTACCCTCTGCACCGCGGTAATATGCTCCCTAACTAATATCGCTCCTCCCCCACCTTTTTTAGCCCCTCCTCTGTCTCGCCTAAAACACTTATACCCTGGAATATTCAGCTGCCAGTCCTGTTCTTCTTTTAACCAAGTTTCCGTCACCGCAACCACATCCAAATTCCGCATAAGCATTAAGGCCCTAAGTTCGTCTGTTTTACCCGTTACGCTCCACGCATTGAAGCAGATGCACTCCAGACCTCCAGGCCCAGTCAGGACATCCTCCTCCAGAGTGCTCCTCTTCTTAGCTAGCCTTGCCCTGGCCCCCAGCTCAACCCCAGCCTCAGTATTTACTGACCTCCTGTTTTGTTCCCCACCCCCCTGCCACACTAGTTTAAATCCTGCTGAAACACTCTAGCAAATCTCCCAGCCAGGATATTTGCGCCCTTCCAGTTAAGGTTTAACCCATCCTTTCTGTACAGTTGCCATCCTGACTTGAAGATTTCCCAGTTATCTATGAATTTAAAACCCTCCCTCTTGCACCAGTCCTTTAGCCACGCGTTCAACTGTAGAATCTCCCTGTTCCGAGCCTCACTTGCACTAGACACCGGGAGCAGTCCAGAGATTGCTCCCCTGGAGGCCTTACTTTTTAGCCTAGCACCCAACTCCCGGAATTTCTCTCGTATGACCCCCCTGCTCTTCCTACCTACATCATTTTCACCAATGTGTACAATCACATTCGTTTAACTACCTTCCTTTTTAAATATGCTTCCTACCCTCTCGGAGACATCCAGTACCCCGGCACCAGGGAGGCAGACTACCATCCTGGATTCTCGTTCAGTCCCACAGAACCGCCTGTCCGTGCCTCTAACCATTGCGTCCCCCACAACTATCGCTCTCCGAAACCCCTTCTTTCCCTTCTGGACCCCTGAGCCTGTCTCCGTGGAGGCGATCTGGTCCTCGTGGCTTACCCCTGGAGGGTCATGCCCCTCCACAGAATCCAAAACAATATACCTATTTTGGAGGGGGACAAAAACAGGGGTTCCCTCCACAGACTGCTCACTCCCTTCCCTTCTCCCATCTGTTGCCCATCCCTTTCTTTTATGGGAGACTGCCACTGCGGTACTTTCTGGCACATCACCCTTCTGACTATTACCCCTCCTAACTGTGACCCACGTGTCTTCCT
This sequence comes from Mustelus asterias, assembly GCF_964213995.1. Classification (NCBI taxonomy): domain Eukaryota; kingdom Metazoa; phylum Chordata; class Chondrichthyes; order Carcharhiniformes; family Triakidae; genus Mustelus; species Mustelus asterias. The sequence goes on from NW_027590114.1 coordinate 152,248, forward strand.
TCCGAGACCCTGGTGTCACTACCTGACTATAACTTTTATCTATTAATCTCTCATTTTCCCTAACTAAACTGAGTTCATCGAGCCTCAGCTCCAGCTCCCTTACACGATCCTTCAGGAGTTGCAGTTCCACACATCTGGCACAGATATGGACTTCCGGGAGGCAAGTTGTCTCCAGGAACTCCCACATCCAACACTGAATGCAGTATACTGGCCTCCCACTCATACCAGCCATGTCCTTTTTAGTTTTTGGGAGATAAAACAAAAAAGGGGGTGTAACAGAAGAAAAACAAACAACCTTCCTCGCCTTCGCCGAAGCCCTGTGAGCCAAAGCCCTTCAGCTCTCACTCTGTCCCCTGCTCACTCCGCTGCCCGCTCACGACGCTGCCCGCTCAAAGGTGCGGCCTACTTTTAAACCCTCCAAAACCTTCCCAGGCTGCTGCTGGGCCTATTTCCTGTTTTGAAAAAAAACCTCCGATTTTTTTCACAAATTTAACTGAAAAATAATTAAATAAATTAGTGCACAAACAAGCTCCCTTACCCTCAGCCTGCTCCTGTGGAACAATTACACCTTCTTCCAGATCGTTTATACACATCACAAATAGCAGAGGTCCCAATACAGAGCCCTGCAGAACACCACTAGTCACAGGCATCCAGCCGGAAAAAGACCCTTCCACTACCACCCTCTGTCAGCAGAGTTGCTGAGCAGAAACTGATAGCCAAGTTCCGAACACATGAGGATGGCCTAAACCGGGATGTTGGATTTATGTGACATTATCAGTAACCCCCACAGCTCGCCACAGCTTTCCCCCTGATCTTGCATAATATCACTGGCTGTTCTGTCTGGAGACAATACACATCTCTTTAACCTGTGTTTAATGTTCCCTCCACCCATATTATCTGTACCTTTTAAGACCTGGCTGGCTGTAGAGATTTGCATTCTAATTAGTATTCTGTAACTTGATTTTTGTGTCTGTGTACTGTTGGAGGACAGATAACTACTCCATCTGATGAAGGGGCATCGCTCCGAAAGCTTATGGTATTTGCTACCAAATAAACCTGTTGGACTTTAACCTGGTGTTGTGAGACTTCTTACTGTGCTTACCCCAGTCCAACGCCGGTATCTCCACTTCTGTGACCAAGCCAGTTCTCCACCCATCTAGCCACCTCCCCCTTTATCTCATGAGATCCAACCTTTTGCACCAACCTACCATGAGGGACTTTGTCAAACCCTTTACTAAAGTCCATATGGACGACATCCATGGCCCTAACCTCGTCAACCATTCTCGTCAATTCTTCAAAAACCTCCACCAGGTTAGTGAGGCATGACCTCCCTCTCACAAAACCATGCTGACTATCGTTAATGAGTTTATTCCTTTCTAAATGCGCATACATCCTATCTCTAAGAGTCCTCTCCAACAACTTCCCTACCACGGATGTCAAGCTCACTGACGTATAATTTCCCGGGTTATCCTTCCTACCCTTCTTAAATAACGGGACCACATTAGCTATCCTCCAATCCTCTGGGACCTCACCTGTGTCAGTGACGAGACAAAGATTTGCGTCAGAGGCCCAGCGATTTCATCTCTTGTCTCCCTGAGCAGCCTTGGATAGATCCCATTTGGCCCTGGGGATTTGTCAGTCTTTATATTCCTCCCTTGTAATGGAGATTTTCTCCAACGGGTCAACACTCCCCTCCGAGACACTCCCAGTCAACGCATCCCTCTCCTTTGCGAATACTGGCGCAAAGTATTCATTTACGATCTCCCCTACTTCTTTGGGCTCTAAGCATAATTCCCCACTTTTGTCCATGAGAGGTCCGATTTTTTCCCTGACAACCCTTTTGTTCCTAACGTATGAATAAAATGCCTTGGGATTCTCCTTAATCCTGTCTGCCAAGGACATTTCGTGACCCCTTTTTGCCCTTCTAATTCCTCGTTTGAGTTATTTCGTTCTTTCTTTGTATTCCTCCAGAGCTCCCTCCGTTTTTAGCTGCCTGGACCGAATGTACGCCACTCTTTTCTTTTTGACCAATCCCTCAATTTCCCTGGTTATCCACGGTTCTCGAATCCTACCCTTCCTATCCTTTTTCACAGGCACATGCCTATCCTGCAGCCCTAACAAATCTTCCTTAAAAGACTCCCACATGCCAGATGTGGATTTACCCTCAAACAGCCTCTCCCAATCAACAGCTGCCAATTTCTGCCTAATCCCACTTAAGTTAGCCTTCCCCCATTCCAACACCTTACCCTTGGGACACCACTCATCATTTTCCATCACTATCCTAAAGCTAACAGAATTGTGGTCACTATTTGCCACATGTTCCCCTACCGAAACTTTGAAGACCTGACCGGGCTCATTCCCCAGTACGAGGTCCAGTATAGCCCCCTCTCTAGTCGGGCTATCTAAATATTGTTCCAAAGAACCTTCCTGTACACATTTTACAAATTCCTCCCCATTCAGACTCCCAGCCCTTAGCGATTTCCAGTCTATACCAGGGAAATTGAAGTCTCCCACTACAACAACCCTATTTTTCCTGCACCTATCCAGTATCTCCTGACATATCCGTTCTTCCACTTCCCTTGGGCTGTTGGGGGGTCTGTAGTATACCCCCAAAACCGTGACTGTGCCCTTCCTGTTTCCAAGCTCCACTCACAGTGACTCGTTACACGACCCCTCTGAATTGTCCTCCCTCTGCACCGCTGTAATATGCTCTCCAACTAATACTGCTACTCCCCCACCTCTTTTGGTCCCTCCTTTGTCTCGCCTAAAACACTTGTACCCCGGAATATTCAGAATATTGATTACACAATACTGATTACACAGTATTGATTGCACAATATTGATTCCACAATATTGATTACACAATATTGATTAAACAATATTGATTACACAACTTTGATTACACAGTATTGATTACAGTACTTTGATTACAGAATATTGATTACACAACTTTGATTACACAATATTGACGATCCAACATTGATTACACAACATTGATTACACAACATTGATTACACAATACTGATTGTACAATATTTATTGCACAATATTGATTTCACAACATTCAGACAGACAGTGAAGAAATATAAACGGCATCATAATCTCTGTAAACTACTCAGTTTCCTTTAATTGACTGGTACTGGAGTGTGAAAAGACGACAATGTGACCAGCACATATTCACTTAGCAAAAGCGAGTCACAATCTAAGAGATGAATCTTAAAGAGTGCATTATACATGCTGAATTCCAAGATCACACCATTCCCGTGAACCATCGAACCCACGGCAGTGCAGAAGGAGGCCCTACGGCCCATCGAGTCTGCACCGACTCTCTGACAGAGCATCTCATCTGCATTGGAATGATCCGCGGACATGTTTTCTTTTAAGACCAAAGTTAATATTTAAATGTGAAGACCTGAACGCCTCTCAATGCACAAATATTGTTCGTTTCAACATCATTTCCTGCAAACTTTAACATAAATCTGTTTGTTCTGTATCAGGATATGTCCCTAAATATTACAGTGAGGATAACAAACTTCATTGAACATTTTGCCATTCATCTCCTCCAATAAATTCGTGAGGTGATTGATTAAGCGCTAAAATAATTCACTCAGTTTGTTTCAAGTTTGAGAATACTTGAAACATAGAGTGCAAAATCACTGGGGACTTCATTGGGGCAGCACAGTGGTCAGCACTGCTACCTCACAGCGCCAGGGACCCAGGTTCGATTCCCGGCTTGGGTCACTGTGTGGAGTTTGCATGTTCTCCCCCATATCAGCGTGTGTTTTGTCCGGGTGCTCTGGTTTCCTCCCACAGTATGAAAGACATGCCGATTGCAGTGCAGAAGGTGTCTATTCGGCCCGTCACGCCTGCACTGACCACAAACCCACCCAGCCCCCATGCCGGTAATCCCTCTTTACCCTTGCTAGTGCCCCCTGGCACTGAGGGGGAATTTAGGCATGGCCAATCCACCTAACCCGCACATCTTTGGAGTGTGGGAGGAAGCTGAGGCACCCTGAGGAAACCCACGCAGACATCACACAGACAGTGACCCAAGTTGGGAATTGAACCCGGGTTCCTGTGCTGTGAGGCAGTAGTGCTAACCATTGTGTCACCGTGTGGCCCAGTCATTCACTGGCGCTTGAGACCTTGCAATGTAATCAGAACCTGTCTGATACAGTAAACAATAAATCACATTCTAAAAGATTTATCACAAACTGTGCATCAAATGCTGCTATCCCAGAGTGGTTAGCACTGCTGCATCACAGCGCCAGGGACCTGGTTTGATTCCTGGCTTGGGTCAATGTCTGTGCTGAATCTGCATGTTGATATAGAATAGTCATAGAATCCCTACACAGCAGAAGGAGGCCATGCAGCCCATCACATCTGCACCGACCACAATCCCACACAGACCCTGTCCCCGCAACCCCACATATCTATTCTGCTAGTCCTCCTGACACTCAGGGGTAATTTATCATGGCCAATCCACGTAACCTAGACATCTTTGGCGTGTGGGAGGAAAGCGGAACACCCAGAGGAAACCCATACAGACAGGGGGAGAACATGCACACTCCGCACAGAGAGTGACCCAAGGCTGGAATTGAACACGGGTCCCTGGTGCTGTGAGACGGCACTGCTAACCACTGTGCCACCGTGCCGCGTTGTCCCCATGTCTGTGTCTCCATGGGTTTCCTCCGGGTGCTCTGCTTTCCTCCCACAGTCCGACCGACGTGCTGGTTAGATGCATTGGCCATGCAAAATTGTCCCTCAGTGGAAGAACAAATGTAGGGGTGACGTATACAATAAATGGCAGAGCCATTAAGAGTATAGAAACACAGAGGGACCTCGGTGTGCAAGTCCATAAATCCTTGAAGGTGGCAGTAGAGGTGGAGAAGGTGGTGAAGAAGGAATATGGTATGCTTTCCTTGATAGGACGGGGTATAGAGTATAAAAGCTGGAGTCTGATGATGCAGTTGTACAGAACGATGATTAGTCCACATTTGGAGTACTGCATCCAGTCCTGGTCGCCGCACTGCCAGAAGGACGTGGAGGCTTTAGAGAGAGTGCAGAGAAGGTTTGCCAGGATGTTGCCTGGTATGGAGGGTCTTAGCTCAGAGGGGAGATTTGGTAAACCATAGAACCATAGAACCCTAGAAAATTACAGCTCAGAAACAGACCTTTTGGCCCTTCTTGTCTGTGCCGAACCATTTTTTGCCTAGTCCCACTGACCTGCACTTGGACCATATCCCTCCACACCCCTCTCATCCATGAACCCGTCCAAGTTTTTCTTAAATGTTAAAAGTTTACCACTTTATCCGGCAGCTCATTCCACACTCCCACCACTCTCTGCGTGAAGAAGCTCCCCCTAATATTCCCTTTAAACTTTTCTCCTTTCACCCATAACCCATGCCCTTTGGTTTTTTCTCCCCTGGCCTCAACAGAAAAAGCCTGGTTGCATTCACTCTATCTATACCCATCAAAATCTTATGTACCTCTACCAAATTTCCCCCCAATCTTCCTCGCTCCAGGGAATAAAGTCCCAACCTATTTGATCTCTCGGGCTTGTTCTCCCTGGAAAGACGGAGAATGAGGGGAGACCTATTAGAGGTGTACAAAATTATGAAGGGTATAGATAGGGTGAACAGTGGGAAGCTTTTTCCCAGGTCGGAGGTGACGATCACGAGAGGTCACGGGCTCAAGGTGAGAGCGGCGAGTGTTTCATTGTCCAGAACACCAACAACCTGTCCTGATCCCCACATGCCGACACTATAGTTCAGAAAGCCCACCAACGCCTCTTACTTTCTCAGAAGACTGAGGAAATTTGGCATGTCAGCAACGAATCTCAGTAACTTTTACAGATGCATTATTTCTGGTTGGGTCACAGCTTGGTATGTCTCCTGCTCTGCCCAAGACTGAAAGGAACTCCAAAAGGTTTTGAATGGAGCCCAATCCATCACGCAAACCAGCCTCGCATCCATTGACTCTGTCTATACTTCCCGCTGTCTCGGCAACGCATCCAGCATTATTAAGGACCCCACGTGCCTCGGAAATTCTCTCTTCTACCTTCTTTCTTCGGGAAAAAGATACAAAAATCTGAGGTCACGTACCAATCGACGAAAGAACAGCTTCTTCTCTGCTGCTGTCAGACTTTTGAATTGACTTACCTCGCATTTAGTTGATCTTTCTCTGCACCCTAGCTATGACTGTGACACTACATTCTGCACTCTCTCCTTTCCTTCTCTATGTTTTGTCTGGAAAGCGCGCAAGAAACAATACTTTTCATTATATGTTAATAAATGTGACAATAATTAATCAAATCCAGATAAGCTGAAAATTAAGCTCACATCAATTTTGTGAAGCCCTTTCAGTCCCAGCAAGTCATTTGCAGTTGTCTTATTTACCAAACGGTTGCTACTTATCCGTTTGAGACATTAATATTCAAAAGAAAACAAGAATAAATGACCTTCTTGTTGCGAGGATCTGAGATTTAGTATTGATCTAAAAGGTAACTAAGTAAAAAGAAAGGTAATTCGACAAGAAAACCAGATGAATGGGAAATCGAATAGCTTTTTCCATAATTCACACAGACCCATAATTTGCAAAATCGTGGTTATATGATGCAGTCATATAACAAAGTGAATTTTAAATTGTATCTCTGCAAATCATCTTAATTTGGATTGCTCATCCACACAGACCACAATTCCAGCTGTGGAAACTCTTTTAATTCATATCATTCATTCTCTCTCTCTCTCTATATTTGTTTACCCAACAATAATAAGATCAGATAGTCTGAGACTAGGTGACACAGTGGTTAGTGCTGCTCCCTCACAGCGTCAGAGACCAGGGTTCGCTTCCCGGCTTGGGTTACTGTCTGTGCGGAGTCTGACCGTTGTCCCCCATGTCATAGAGTCAGAGAGGTTTACAGCATGGAAACAGGCCCTTCAGCCCAACTGGTCCATGCCACCTTTTTTTAACCACTTAGCTACTCCCAATTGCCTGCATTTGGCCCATATCCCTCTCTACCCATCTTACCCATGTAACTGTCTAAATGCTTCTTAAAAGACAAAATTGTATCCGCCTCTGCTACTGCCTCTGGCAGCTTCTTCCAGACATTCACCGCCCTCTGTGTGAAAAAATTGTCCCTCTGGGCCTTTTTGCATCTCTCCCCTCTCACCTTAAAGCTATGTCCTCTACTTTTGGAGTCCCCTACCTTCGGGAAAAGATGTGGACTATCTGGGGCGGCACGGTGGCACAGTGGTTAGCACTGCTGCTTCACAGCACCAGGGACCCGTGTTCAATTCTGGTCTCGCATCACTGACTGTGTGGAGTTGGCACATTCTCCCTGTGTCTGCGTGGGTTTCCTCCGGGTGCTCCGGTTTCCTCCCACAGTCCAAAGATGTGTGGGTTAGGTTGATTGGCCATGCTAAATTGACCCTAGTGTCAGGAGAATTAGCAGGGATATGTGGGGTTATGGGAATAGGGCCTGGGTGGGATTGTGGTTGGTGCAGACTTGATGGGCCGAATAGCCTACTTCTGCACTCCAGGGATTCTGTGATTTGATGTTTAACACAGAAGTGAATTTGAAACATTATTTCTGTTTTCCTCCCCAGACAAACACGTTCTTTCCTGGCTGGTCTTTCGGGGCGTGGTTGTTGTTTGCGCTTAGAATCTGCTCCAGCACTTGATGTAACATCAATCCAGTAGTTGCATAAGCAGTAACACCGAAAATATCATTGCAGAGGACATCAACTCACTTCCTGCGAGCTTCATTGCAGCTGAATATCACATGAAGCAACTAGAGCAGCATCACCTTCTGAGAAATGAAGACAAGAGTGCGATTGTAAACTATCAACATTTTTTAAATCTGAAGGAGACATTCGACCTCCGGCATTTGTTGAAACTTCTTTTTGTAAAATTCTTTGAAGAACAATGAGCCAAACTGTCGTGGAAACTGCATTTTATTTCAGGATTTGAATATTTCAAGCAGCCTCATTGGAAGGTATACTAGTTCCTCAACAGAAAACAGAAGATTCATTCCTGAAACATTACACTGTGCATCACATCATTGAGTTGACAGCAAATTAGCATCATGACATTACTGTTTTAACGGGGGAATCTGGCCGAAAAATCTCTTATTTATAATATTGTGCGGAATAAAAAAAGACATTCCTTCTCATTTTAAACATCGCCATTCTGTGAAACATGGGAGCTAAAAAAAACATAGCACGGGAGTTATTCATGACGATGCTTTGTCCGTCAGGCTCCCTTCTCATTTCTCATTCTGAAACCACCCAGTAAATCCCGGTGGCCACATGATGGTTTTGCGTTGTTTAATGTTGCATTATTTTGGGTTGAATGGAATCCAGTGGTTCAGTTCCGTTTTTGCATTGGCTTCAAGCGGATCGAGTTTATACAGCTTTACATTCCATGGCATGACTTGAGCTGAGCTCAAAGCTGGTTGGACGGTTGAGTTCAGTTGAACGCTGAGATGTCACAGTAATTTCATTGCAATGTTAATGTAAGCTGACTTGTGACACGAATAAATAAACTTTTAAACTAACATTTTTATCAAAGACAACCTTTCTTGACTAGTGCCCTGCACCCTAACAGCCTCTCCACCTACAGGGAAACATCTACACTCGAGATACAGAATTTCAGTGACTCCCTATTCACAGGATAATATATCGACATATCGATTGTCGTACTTCAGTACTTTTCCATTCACAGAGATGTACATTCTAAATATGTCTCTTTGCGCATCTCTATCCACACCTCCCATCTCTACACCCTAGATATGACTGTAACATTCAGCACCCTCTCCTTTCCCTGGAATCATTGAAACCCTACAGTGAAGAAAGAGGCCATTCGGCCCATCGAGTCTGCATTGACAACAATCCCACCCGGGTCCTATCCCCATAGTCCCAAATATTTACCCTGCTAATCCCTCTAACCTACATATCCCAGGACACTAAGGGGCAATTTATCATTGCCAATGCACCTAACCCGCACACCTTTGGATTGTGGGAGGAAACCAGACCCGGAGGAAACCCACGCAGACACAGGGAGAATGTGAAAACTTCACACAGACAGTGGCCCAAGCCGGGAATCAAACCCAGTTCTCTGGAGCTGTGATGCAGCAGTGCTAACCACCATGCCATTGTGCTGCTCACCACTGTGCAATATGCATTGTCTGTATAGCGTGCAAGAAACAATACCTTTCACTGTATACTAATACATGTGACAAGAATCAAATCAAATCAAAACAAATCATCACAAAATTAAATAATTTAATTTATTCCTCCATCTGCCAACTTGTTCCCCATTCTGTTATTTTGTTTCTATCTCTGTGCAGTCCCTTTGAATCCTCCTCATAGCTTTAATTCACAATCAGTTTAGAATCAAATTGGAAATCTGGTAGCTTACTCCCAGCATCTTCAGTTATTTTGTTGACATATATTGGCCTAGTGGTATTATCGCCAGACTATTAATCCAGAAACTCAGCTAATGTTCCAGGGACCCGGGTTCGAATCCCGCCACGACAGACGATGGAATTGGAATGCAATAAAAGATATCTGGAATTAAGAATCTACTGATGACCATGAAACCATTGTCGACTGTCGGAAAAACCCATCTGGTTCACTAATGTCCTTCAGGTAAGGAAATCTGCCGTGCGTACCCGGTCTGGCTCACATGTGACTCCAGAGCCGCAGCAATGTGGTCGACTCTCAACTGCCCTCGAGCAAGTAGGGATGGGCAATAAATGTTGGCCCAGCCAGTGACGCCCATGTACCACGAACAAATAATAAAAAAAACATAAACAGCGACATCCCCAATACAAATTTTTGCAACATTTCATAAGTTACAGCCAACCAGCCTGAATGTGCTTCAGTATCCCGACTCACTGTTCCGTGCCTGCTGACGAATTATCTATCCAATCCAGGCTGACAACCTGAGCCACAATCGGACACCTCGACTCTTTGTGCTGCACGCTATGGGATTGTTGTAATCCAAATCTATGACATCAACTGGCCCCATCGTGTAGGGCGGTGAACTCACTTGCCTACATGACAAGGGTGTGATTCAGTATACTACCAATGATGTGAGTTCAATCTCCCTACAGGCTGCAGTGATTTGTAAATATTGTCTCCACAACTTGTCCAAGAGTGGCATAGACAGAGTGGATAGTCAGAGGCTCTTTCCTAGGGTAGAAACGTCAAGTACGAGGGGACATAGGTTAAAGGTGCGTGGGGAAAAGATCAGAGGAGATCTGTGAGGCAAGTTTTTTACACAGAGGGTGGTGAATTGCTGGAACGCGCTGCCCGAGGAGGTGGTGGGAGCAGGTACGATAGCGGCATTTAAGGGGCATCTAGATGAATACATGAATAGAATGGGAATGGAAGGATACGGATTCTGTAAATGCATACGGTTTTAGTTTAGGCAGGCATTATGATCGGCGCAGGCTTGGAGGGCCGAAGGGCCTGTTCCTGTGCTGTACTGTTCTTTGTTCTTTGAGTGGTGAACTGAAATGGGCAGCACGGTGGTACAGTGGTTGGCACTGCTGCCTCACAGTGCCAGGGACCCGGGTTCGATTCCTGGCTTGGATCACTGTCTGTGCGGAGTCTGCATGTTCTCTCCGTGTCTGCATGGGTTTCCTCCGGCTGCCCCCGTTTTCTCCCACAGTCTGAAAGACGTGCTGGTTCGGTGCGTTGGCCATGTTAAATTCTTTCTCTGTGTACCCAAACAGGCACTGGAGTGTGGGGACTAGGAGATTTTCACAGTAACTACATTGCAGTGTTAATGTAAGCCTACTTGTGACACTAATAAAAACAGCACATTTACTATATCAGCAGTTATCTATTTCAGAGCACTAAAGTCAGCTTTAAGTTTTGGCGATGTTATATGGTTTAAATCCCTCGACTTATACTTATACTTCCACCTCCAGATACTGAGAGCTCCTTGCTCTTATGAGTAAGTCCATTGGTTATCCTCTATTCCTGCTATGGAAATGACGTGTTCCACTGTGAAAACAGGTGCAGAATACAGAATCCTCAATATAAACATTCAAAAGGGTCCAGAGGGGGAATTCTTTCACATGGAGTGTGGTGAGTGTCTGGAACAAGCTGCCAGAGGCAGTAGGAGAGGGGGGTACAATTTTGTATTTTAAAAAGCGTTTAGTCAGTTCCATGGGTACGATGGGTATAGAGAGACATGGGCCAAATGCGGGCAATTGGGACGAGCTTAAAGGTAAAAACTGGGCGGCACGGACAGGTTGGGCCGAAGGGCCTGTTTCCATGCGGTAAACCTCAATGACTCGATAACATAGGAACAGGAATTAAGAGCAGAAGTCGGCAAATTCAGCCCTTCGAGCCTGATCCGCCATTCAATCAGATCATGGCTGATCTCTCCCTGGTCTCAAATCCCCCTCCCCACCTGTTCCCCATATCCCCTTATCCCTTTTTTATTAGAAATATATCCATCTCCTTCTTGAAACCATTCAATGATTCAGACTCCACCGCGCGATGGGGCAGCGAGTTCCACAAACTCACCACCTCTGCGAGAAGTAGTTCGTCCTCATCTCAGTATTAAATCTACCGCCTCTCAACCTATACCTGTGACCTCTTGTTTGAGATTGCCCCATAAGAGGAAACATTTGGTCTACAGTTACTTTATCAATCCCTTTTAAAATTTTATATACCTGCATCAGATCCCCTCTCATCCCTCTGAACTCCAGTGAGTACAAGCCCAAAGTGATTAATCTCTCCTCATACGTCAATCCTCTCATCCTAGAGTCAATCTGGTGAACCTCCTCTGAACTGCCTCCAATGCAGCAACATTCCTCCTCAAATAAAGTGACCAAAACTGGACACAACACTCCAGATACTCTGTGGGATTTTCATAGAATCATAGATAAAAAGATTCTTATCACTTGGAAAGGTTTCATCAGTAATGAGGGGGCCTTAGTACATTTTGTTTTACCCGAAGTGGGAGGCAGCCATTCCTGATCGAAACTGGACGATCTTAATATCTTGGAACAGTGGAGTTCAAAGAGGCGCGCGAGACAATGAAATGGGAGATGGGTGGGAAGGAGGAAATGTAAGGAAAGTCACTGAGCTAAGTAATATGATTAGAGATAGAGGTGAGAGGGGAAAGATTTCAAAGGGAACTGAGGGGCAACTTCTTCAAACGGAGGGTGGTGTGTGTATAGAATGAGCTGCCGGAGAAAGTGGTTGAGGTAAGTTCAGTACCAACATTTAAAAAGCATTTGGATAGAGGGAAAGGATTATAGGGATATGGACTGAACGCGGGCAATTGGGACCAACTGGGAGGGCACCATGGTCAGCATGGACTGTTTGGGCCGAAGGACCTGTTTCCATGCTGTATTGCTCTGTGACTCGATATAGGCTGCGTGAAGAGATATTCTGTGACTAGCACGATGCTGAGTGAAGTTGTAAAACTTGAAGTGTCCTTCCAGAAACCAAGAAAGATTTATGTTTCAAAATACACCCCTGTTTCTGAATATTTTGGATTTCCACAGTGCAGTGGAAGAGTGTCAGAATTCATGTGGTTTGCCTTGAATATTGTGATAGCAGTTTTGCCTTGAGTATTATTTCTGGAATTTGATCTATCAACAGCTGTAAGAGATAATTGAAAAGAAATTAGCAGGGGGGTAGGAGGGTAAATATGTGGGGTTATGGGGATAGGGCCTGGTTGGGAATGTGGTCAGTGCGGACTCGATGGGCCAAATAACCTCCTTCTGCACTGCAGGGATTCTATGATCTTGGTTTCAGATAAAACGCGGCACAACATCGTGGGCCGAAGGGCGTGTTCTGTGCTGTTCTATCTATGAAAGTGATTATAAGACTATTCTCACCAACTGGAATTTTAATAAGACTGTCCATAATATACCACCTGAATCTCCCACACCTCATTTTTAAATTTTGCCTCCTCGTAACTGACCCTTCAGCTCAGGGGAACAGCTGCTCCCTCTCCACCCTGTCCATGTCCTTGATAATCTTGTACACCTCGATCAGGTCGTCCCTCAGTCTGCTCTGCTCCAGAGAAAACAAACAATACCTATCCAACCTCTCTTCATTCCTTAAATGTCCCGTCCCAGGCAGCATCTTGGTGAATCTCCTCTGCACCACCTCCAGTGCAATCACATCCTTCCTATAATGTGTCGACCAGAACTGCACACAGTACTCCAGCTGTGGCCAAACCAACGCTCTATACAACTCCATCAAGACCTCTACGTTTTTGTAATTTATATCCCGATTGACAAAGTTGAACAATAATATTCCAGCAAAGACGAATCGCTGGCAACCCCTCATCACACCTCAGCAGCTATAGACGCTGGTCGGGTCTGTGGTCCCGTGAGCCGTCCCTCTGGTCAGGAGGGAACCACTGCCGTTCCATCAGCCCAGGTATTCTGCTGCGGGGAAGCAACTTCACTTTCTCCGGAGTTAGGAGGTGGTGGGAAGAAGCCTCCTCATAGCAGACGTTATGTCCAATCTATTTAGGGTGTAGCGGTGACGGAGTGATTAGCACTGCTGCCTCACAGAGCGAGGGACCCGGGTTCGGTTCCCGGCTTGTGTCTCTGCCTGTGTGGATTCTGCATGTTCTCTCCGTGTCTGCGTGGGTTTCCTCTGGTTTTCTCCCACAGTCTGAAAGACGTGCTGGTCAGGTGCATTGGCCATGCTAAATTTTCCCTCAGTGTACCCGAACAGGAACCGGAGTGTGGTGACTAGGGGATTTTCACAGTAACTTCATTGTAGTGGTAATGTAAGCCCGCTTGTGACGACACGAATAAATATATTTTAATCGGTTACAATCACCGACCAGGAACTCCAATGGCAGCGAGAATAGGATAGTAACTGGCTCCAGCTTGACCGATAGTGGATCAGTGTGTTTTCTGAGAGAAGCGATGATGTCTGCCTATGACATAAACCGTGGCCATTTACTGAGGTCTCACACTGAAGGTCTTCTCTTTAATACACAGCAGAAACACTCCTGAGACTCGGCAGAGCAACCTATTAGAGTAATCAATTACAGGTGAGAAAACAAACAACACACTGCAATGCTGGCACTGAGAAGGAGCAATGATTGGATTTGATTTACATAAGAACATAAGAAATAGGAGCAGGAGTAGGCCATCTAGCCCCTCGAGCCTGCCCCGCTTATCTTCAATAAGATCATGGCTGATCTGACGTGGATCAGTACCACTTACCCGCCTGATCCCCATAACCCTTAATTCCCTTACCGATCAGGAATCCATCCATCCGCGCTTTAAACATATTCAGCGAGGTAGCCTCCACCACCTCAGTGGGCAGAGAATTCCAGAGATTCACCACCCTCTGGGAGAAGAAGTTCCTCCTCAACTCTGTCTTAAACCGACCCCCCTTTATTTTGAGGCTGTGTCCTCTAGTTTTAACTTCCTTACTAAGTGGAAAGAATCTCTCCGCCTCCACCCTATCCAGCCCCCGCATTATCTTATCAGTCTCCATAAGATCCCCCTTCATCCTTCTAAACTCCAATGAGTACAAACCCAATCTCCTCAGCCTCTCCTCATAATCCAAACCCCTCATCTCCGGTATCAACCTGATGAACCTTCTCTGCACTCCCTCCAATGCCAATATATCCTTCCTCATATAAGGGGACCAATACTGCACACAGTATTCCAGCTGCGGCCTCACCAATGCCCTGTACAGGTGCATCAAGACATCCCTGCTTTTATATTCTATCCCCCTCGCAATATAGGCCAACATCCCATTTGCCTTCTTGATCACCTGTTGTACCTGCAGACTGGGCTTTTGCGTCTCATGCACAAGGACCCCCAGGTCCCTTTGCACGGTAGCATGTTTTAATTTGTTTCCATTGAGATAGTAATCCCATTTGTTATTATTTCCTCCAAAGTGTATAACCTCGCATTTGTCAACGTTATACTCCATTTGCCATATCCTCGCCCACTCACTCAGCCTGTCCAAATCTCTCTGCAGATCTTCTCCATCCTCCACACGATTCACATTTCCACTTATCTTTGTGTCGTCTGCAAACTTCGTTACCCTACACTCCGTCCCCTCCTCCAGATCATCTGTATAAATGGTAAATAGTTGCGGCCCGAGTACCGATCCCTGCGGCACGCCACTAGTTACCTTCCTCCAACCGGAAAAACACCCATTTATTCCGACTCTTTGCTTCCTGTCGGATAGCCAGTCCCCAATCCACTTTAACACACTACCCCCAACTCCGTGTGCCCTAATCTTCTTCGGCAGCCTTTTATTGGGCACCTTATCAAACGCCTTTTGGAAATCCAAAAACACCGCATCCACAGGTTCTCCTCCATCAACCGCCCGAGTCACATCTTCATAAAAATCCAACATGTTCGTCAAGCACGACTTTCCCCTCATGAATCCATGCTGCGTCTGATTGATCGAACCATTTCTATCCAGATGCCCTGCTAGCTCCTCTTTAATAATGGATTCCAACATTTTCCCTACTACAGACGTTAATTTGATTTATTATTGTCACATGTGTTAGTATAAAGTGAAAAACATTGTTTCTTGCGCGCTACACGGAGAAAGCATACCATTTATAGAGAAGGAAAGGAGAGAGTGCAGAATGTAGTGTTACAGTCATGGCTAGCGTGTAGAGAAGGATCAACTTCACATAATAATAAAGTATTATATAATATATATATTATGTGTTGTATGCGGCTACCTGAATATAAGGTAGGTTCATTCAAAAGTCTGACGGCAGCAGGGAAGAAGCTGTTCTTGAGTCGGTTGGTACGTGACCCCAGACTTTTGTATCTTTTTCCCGATGAAAGAAGGTGGAAGAGAGAATGTCCGGGGTGTGTGGGGTCCTTGATTATGCTGGCTGCTTTTCCCCGAGGCAGTGGGAAGTGTAGACAGTGTCAATGGGTGGGAGGCTGGTTTGAGTGATGGACTCGGCTTCGTTCACAACCCTTTATAGTTTCTTGCAGCCTTGGACAGAGCAGAAGCCATATCAAGCTGTGATACAACCAGAAATAATGCTTTCTATGGTGCATCTGTAAAAGTTGGTGAGAGTCAGAGCTGACATGCCAAATTTCCTTAGCCTCCTGAGAATGTAGAGGCACCGGTGGGTTTTCTTAACTTTTGCATCGGTGTGGGGGGATCACGGCAGGTTGTTGGTGATCTGGACACCTAGAAACCTGAAGCTCTCGATCATTTCCACTTCATCCCCAATTTTCAATGAAAATAGTGTTCCATTGTGATGAGAAATTCAGATCAGAAATAAGTTTCATGTTTTTCATTACGGTCTGTTTCACTACATTAAAGATACAATATAATTGCAATTTATTCAGGCTGTCAGTGGGGTGAATTATAGGCTAAATTTCCCCTTCGTGTCCCGGAGTGCGTCGGTTCGAGGTGTTGGTGGGGTAATTATGTGGGGTTATGGGGATAGGGCCTGGGTGGGATTGTTGTTGGTGCAGACTCGATGGGCCGAATGGCCTCTTTCGCACTGTTGGGTTTCTATGATATAATTTATGATGAGTCTGTACTGACCACAAACCCACCCAGGCCCGAATTCCGTAACCCCACGCATCCACCCTGATAGTCTCCCTGACAATAACGGGCAATTTTTAGCACGGCCAATGCAACTTACCTGCACATCTTTGGACTGTGGGAGGAAAGTGGAGCACCTGGAGGAAACCCATGCAGTCACGGGGGGAATGTGCGGTCTCCACACAGACAATGACCCGAGGTCGGAATCAGACCAGGATCCCTGACGCTGTGAGGCAGCACTAACCCCATGGTGCAAAGCTCAATCCAGGAGCCTTTCTGACAAAGAATGCAGTTGTGTTCTGTACTTTCGGCTTCCATGAATTATCGAGTCAGATGTTACTTGTTCCATGCGCTCTGATGAAAGCAATAACAGCAACATCAGCACGAGGGGTGCTGAGGGAAGCCCTGTTGCCAATCTGTGCAGCAGAGTCTGATGTCCCAGCTTAGTCACTGGACTGTTTCGTTTTGTGTAAAAGCTGTACAATTTTTAGTAAAGCTTATATTTCATTTCATTATAAATGTAGTCCTGGTACGAGATGGTGACTGTGCCAAGGCTGCATTTCCTGCCCACAAGTTACTGTTTAGCATGAGGTGCTTGGATTTCCTTTTGAATGTGTGACCCCTTTGAGAATGTTACTGATACAATGGTGTAAGACAGGCATTCTCTGCTTTTCACACAGCGCTGATCAAATTTCTAAAGTTTATTTATTCATGTAACAAGTAGGCTCACATTAACACTGCAGTGAAGTTACTGTGAAAATCCCCTAGTTACCACACTCCGGTGCCTGTTCGGGTACACTGAGGGAGGATTTAGAATGGTCAGTGCAACTAAACAGCACGTCTTCTTATCTGTGGGAGGAAACCGGAGCACCTGGAGGAAACCCATGCAGACACGGGGAGAACGTGCAGACTCCACACAGGCAGTGACCAAAACCGGGTATCAAACCCGGCTCTCTGGAGCTGTGGGGCAGCAGTGCTAACCACTGTGCCACCATGCCGCCCATACATACAAAGAACAAAGGAAAGTACAGCACCGGAACAGGCCCTTCGGCCCTCGAAGTCCCTACCGCCCCCCCCCCCATGACTGTATCCAGCAGTCCAAACAGAAGGATGATGCTCTGGAACATCCACATTATGGTAAATTCTCAACCTCAGCGTCTCCTGTATTGTGAATTCTCACTTTATAAACAAGTGTGCTTCTCCCAACTGGTTCTCTGGCTCTTGGCTTCATGCGGAGCTTGTGACCTGGCAGAGGAATGAGCCAAGGTGACGATACTCTTGGCGAGGATGAAGAAAGGGTTATTGCAATGTATAGGAGAGACGTAAAGGATGGGGGAGCTGGCGCGAGATGGATTGAGGAATGATGTATTTTTCGGGGACTTGCCTTAATATTTCCCGGAATTAACCAGCAGTTTGCTGAACATTTCAACATTTACATGTCAACTGAACAGGAGAACGCTGCGTGGGAATGAAAGCAAATGGAGTCAATAAATGAATACAAAAACAGAAAATGCTGGGAAATCTCAGCAGGTCTGACAGTATCTGTGGAGAGAGAAGAGAGCCAATGTTTCACTTCTGTGTGACCCTTCCTCAGGGTCCATTCGTGAGACCATTTTGATGATAATGTAGGCAAACTTGTCAGTAAAGGAGACTATATCCTGAGGGTGTCATCCAAGGTAATCAATAATCAATAAAGAACAAAGGAAAGTACAGCACGGGAACAGGCCCTTCGGCCCTCCAAACCTATGCCGATCATCATGCCCTAACTAAACTGCAAAAAACAACTTCTGCCCTTACTCGGGACTGTCAGGGTGGGGACCTTAAAACGATCACTATTACAAAAGAGGTAGTGCTGGGCAGGCTAATATAACTAAAGGTAGACAAGTCCCCTGGTCCGGATGGAATGCATCTAAGGGTAAAAAAAGAAAAGGCAGAAGTAACAGCAAATTAATTAGATGTAATTTATCAAAATTCACTGGACTCTAGGGAGATGCCAGCTGATTGGAAAACAGCTAATGTAACGCCACTGTTTAAAAAAGGAGGTCGACAAAAGGCAGGTAACTACAGGCCGGTTAGCTTAACATCCGTAGTTGGGAAAATGCTGGAATCTATCATTAAGGAAGAAATAACAGGACACCTGGAAAAGAATGGTTCAATCAAGCAGACGCAGCATGGATTCTTGAAGGGAAAGCCATGTTTGACTAAGTTACTGGAATTTTTTGAGGATCCGACGAGTGCAGTTGACAGAGGGGAACCGGTGGATGTTGTGGAAATAGTTTTCCAGAAGGCATTCGATAAGGGGCCTCGCAAAAGGTTGCTGCATAAGATAAAGGTACACGGAGTTGGGGGGTAAAGTGTTAGCGTGGATTGAGGATTGGCTGTCTAACAGAAAGCAGAGAGTCGGGATAAATGGGTGCTATTCTGGTTGGCAGTTGGTGACTAGTGGCGTGCCGCAGGGATCGGTGCTGGGGCCTCAACTATTTACCATATACATCGACGAACTGGAGAAGGGGAGCGAGTGTAGGCTAACAACGTTTGCGGATGACACAAAGATGAGTGGGAAAACAAATTGCGTGGAGGACAAAGAGAGTCTGCAGAGAGATTTGGATCGGCTAAGTCAGTGGGCAAGGATCTGGCAGATGGAGTATAACGTTGGTAAGTGTGAGATTATCCACTTTGGAAGGAATAATAGTAAAATGGACTCTTATTTAAACGGTGGAAAATTACAATATGCTACTGTGCAGAGGGACCTGGGGGTCCTTGTGCATGAATCACAAAAACTCAGTTTGCAGGTGCAGCAGGGTAATCAAGAAGGCAAATAGAATGTTGGCCTTTATCGTGAGAGGGAAGGAGTATAAAAGCAGGGAGTCATGCTGCAACTGTACAGGGTCCTGGAGAGGCCGCACCTAGAGTACTGGGTACAGTTTTGGTCCCCTTATTTAAGAAAGGATATAATAGCTTTGGAGGGGGGACAGAGAAGTTTCACCAGGTCGTTTCCGGAGATGAGGGGGTCAGCTTATGAGGAGAGATTGAGTAGACTGGGCCTGTACTCATTGGAGTTCAGAAGTTTGAGGGGAGATCTTATAGAGACATAAAAGATAATGAAGGGGCTGGACAGGGTAGAAGAAGCGAGGTTATTTCCACTTACAATGGAAACAAGAACTAGGGGGGCATAGCCTCAAAATATGGGGGAGTCAATTTAGAACAGAGTTGAGGAGGAACTTCTTCTCCCAGAGCGTATTCTCCCACATTGAATCTTTGGAATTCTCTGCCCAATGAAGCAGTCGAGGCTACCTCGTTAAATGTGTATAAGTCACAGATAGATATATTTTTAACCATAAGGGAATTAAGGGTTATGGGGAGGGGGCGGGTAACTGGAACTGAACCCACTATCAGATCAGCCATGATCTTATTGAATGGCGGAGCAGGCTTTAGGTGCTAGATGGCCTACTCCTGCTCCTATTTCTTTTGTTCTTATGTTCCAACATTACAGTCTATTGTTGTCAGATTCTGATCCAGTATTGTAACATCCCGTTCTATTATTCCGAGATCCTGACCCAGTATTGGAACGTTACAGTCTATCGTTCTCAGATTCTGATACATTATGGGAACATTGCAGTCTATTGTTCTCAGATTCTGATGCTTTATTGGAACATTACAGTGTATTGTTCTCAGATTCTGATGCTCTATTGGAACATCCCAGTCCATTGTTCCCTGACTCGGATCCAGCATTGGAACATTACGTCTATTGTTCTCCGATTCTGATCCTGTATTGGGACATTACAATCTATTGTTCTCAGATTCTGACCCATTATTGGAAAACTGCAGTCTGCTTTTCTCAGGTTCTGAACCAATATCGGAACATTACAGTCTATTGTTCTCAGATTCTGATCCACTAATCGGACATCCCAGTCCATTATTACCTGATTCTGATCCATTATTGGAACATTAGTCTATTGTCCTCAGATACGGATTCATTATTGGAACATTACAGTCTGCTGTTCTCAAATTCTCATCCTCTGCTGGAGCATTACAGAGTTTTGTTCTCAGATTATGGTCCTTTAATGCAACATTACAGTCTATTGTTCTCAGATTATGATCCTTTAGTGCAACATTACAGTCTATTGTTCTCAGATTATGGTCCTTTAATGCAACATTACAGTCTATTGTTCTCAGATTCTGATCCAGTATTGGAACATTACAGTCTATTGTTCTCAGATTCTGATCCAGTATTGGAACATTACAGTCTATTGTTCAGATTCTGATCAATGATTGGAATATTACAGTCTATTGTTCTCAAATTCTGATCCTTTATTGGAACAGTACAGTCTATTGTTCTCAGATTCTGATTCAGTATTGGAACATTGTAATCTCTTCTTCTCAGATTCTGATCCAGTATTGAATCTTTGCAGTCTATTGATCTCAGATTCGGATTCACAATTGGAACATTACAGTCTATTGCTCTCAGATTCTGTTCAATTATTCTAAAATTGCAGACTATTGTTCTCAGAGTATGATCCTTTATTGGAACATTGCAGTCCATTGTTCTCAGATTCTGATCCAGTATTGGAACATTACAGCCTTTGGTTTTCAGATTCTGATCCATTATTGGAACATTGCAGCCTACTGTTCTCAGCTTCTGATCCAGCATTGTAACATCCCGGTCATTTGTTCCCAAATTCTGAAAACATATTGGAACATTGCAGTCTATTGTTACCAGATTCTGATCCAGTACTGGAACAAGACTGTCTATTGTTCTCAGATTCTGATGCAGTTTTGGAATATTACATTCTATTGTTCTCAGATTCTGATCCAAGTATTGTAACATGCCGGTCATTTGTTCCCAGATTCTAATCCGTATTGGAACATTACAGCCTATCGTTCTCAGATTCTCATCAATTATTGGAACATTGCAGTCTCCTGTTCTCAGGTTCTGAACCAGTATTGGAACATTGCAGTGTATGGTTCTTAGAATCGTATCCATTATTGGAACATCCCGGTCCATTGTTTCCAACTTCTGATCCATTATTGGAACATGACAGTCTATTGTTCTCAGAATCTGATCCATTATTGGAAAATTGCAGTCTATTCTTCTCAGATTCTGCTCTATTATTGCAAAGTTGCAGTCGATTTGTCTCAAATTCTGAAACAGGATTGGAAAATTACAGTCTATTTCTTTCAGATTCTGATCCTGGATTGGACCATTGCAGTCTATTGTTCCCAGATTCTGATCCAGTATTGGAACATTACAGTGTATTGTTCTCAGATTCTGATCCATTAATGGAACATCCATTTCTATTGTTCCCAGACTCTGATCCAGTATTGGAACATTACAGTCTTTTGTTCTCAGATGCTGATCCAGTATTGGAACATTGCAGTCTATTGCACTCAGATTCTGATTCAGTATTGGAACATTGTAATCTCTTCTTCTCAGATTCTGATCCAGTATTGAATCTTTGCAGTCTATTGATCTCAGATTCGGATTCACTATTGGAACATTACAGTCTATTTCTCTCAGATTCTGTTCAATTATTCTAAAATTGCAGACTATTGTTCTCAGAGTATGATCCTTTATTGGAACATTGCAGTCCATTGTTCTCAGATTCTGATCCAGTATTGGAACATTACAGCCTTTGGTTTTCAGATTCTGATCCATTATTGGAACATTGCAGCCTACTGTTCTCAGCTTCTGATCCAGCATTGTAACATCCCGGTCATTTGTTCCCAGATTCTGATAAAGTATTGGAACATTGCAGTCTATTGTTACCAGATTCTGATCCAGTACTGGAACAATACTGTCTATTGTTCTCAGATTCTGATGCAGTTTTGGAATATTACATTCTATTGTTCTCAGATTCTGATCCAAGTATTGTAACATGCCGGTCATTTGTTCCCAGATTCTAATCCGTATTGGAACATTACAGCCTATAGTTCTCAGATTCTCATCAATTATTGGAACATTGTAGTCTACTGTTCTCAGGTTCTGAACCAGTATTGGAACATTGCAGTGTATGGTTCTTAGAATCGTATCCATTATTGGAACATCCCGGTCCATTGTTTCCAACTTCTGATCCATTATTGGAACATGACAGTCTATTGTTCTCAGAATCTGATCCATTATTGGAAAATTGCAGTCTATTCTTCTCAGATTCTGCTCTATTATTGCAAAATTGCAGTCGATTTGTCTCAGATTCTGAAACAGGATTGGAAAATTACAGTCTATTTCTTTCAGATTCTGATCCTGGATTGGACCATTGCAGTCTATTGTTCCCAGATTCTGATCCAGTATTGGAACATTACAGTGTATTGTTCTCAGATTCTGATCCATTAATGGAACATCCATTTCTATTGTTCCCAGACTCTGATCCAGTATTGGAACATTACAGTCTTTTGTTCTCAGATGCTGATCCAGTATTGGAACATTGCAGTCTATTGCACTCAGATTCTGATCCAGTATTGGAACATTACAGTCTATTGTTCTCTGATTCTGATCCAGTATTGGAACATTACAGTCTATTGTTCTCAGATGCCGGTCCAGTATTGGAACATTGCAGTCTATTGCTCTCAGAGTCTGAACCAGTATTGGAACATTGCAGTCTTTTGATCTGCAATTGTAATCCAGGATTGAAACATTACAGTCTATTGTTCTTAGTTGCCGGTCAGGTATTGGAACTTTGCAGTCTATTGTACTCAGATTATGATCCTTTAGTGCAACATTACAGTCTATTGTTCTCAGATTCTGATCCAGTATTTGTAAGAGGGAGGTCGTGCCTTTCATATTTGGTGGAGTGTTTTGAGGAAGTGCCAAAAGCGGTTCACGAACGAAGGGCTGTGTAAGACGTCTGTATGGATTTCAGTAAGGCATTTGACAAAGTCCCTCATGGCAGGTTGGTTAAGAAGGTTGAGGCTCATGGGATACAAGGAGAGGTGGCTAGATGGGTAGAGAACTGGCTTGGCCACAGGAGACAGAGGGTAGTGGTCGAAGGGACTTTTTGCGGGTGGAGGTCTGTGACCAGTGGTGTTCCGCAGGGCTCTGTACTGGGACCTCTGCTATTTGTGATACATATAATGAATTGGAAGAAGGTTTAACTGGTGTTATCAGCAAGTGTGCGGATGACACAAAGATGGCTGGACTTGCGGATAGCGATGAGCATTGTCGGACAATACAGCAGGATATAGATAGGCTGGAAAGTTGGACGGAGAAATGGCAGATGGAAATTAATCCAGATAAATGCGAGGTGATGCATTTTGGAAGAACTAATGTAGGGGGGAGTAATACAATAAATGGCGGAGCCACCAAGAGCCACACAGAGGGACCTTGGTGTGCAAGTCCACAAATCCTTCAAAGTGGCAGCACAGGTGGAGAAGGTGGTGAAGAAGGCATATGGTATGCTTACCTTTATAGGACGTGGTATAGAGTATAAAAGCTGAAGTCTGATGTTGCAGCTGTATAGAACGCTGGTTCGGCCAAATTTGGAGTACTGCATCCAGTTCTGGTCGCCGCACTACCAGAAGGACGTGGAGGCTTTAGGGAGAGCGCAGAGAAGGTTTACTAGGATGTTGCCTGGTATGGAGGATCTTAGCTATGAGGAGAGATTGGGTAAACTGGGCTTGTTCTCCCTGGAAAGACGGAGAATGAGGGGAGACCTAATAGAGGTGTACAAGATTATGAAGGGCATAGATAGGGTGAACAGTGGGAAGTCTTTTCCCAGGTCGGAGGTGACGATCAAGAGGGCTCACGGGCTCAAAGTGAGGTTGGCGAGGAATAACTCAGATGTCAGAGGGACATTTTTTACACAGAGAGTTGTGGGGGCCTGGAATGCGCTGTCAGGTAGGGTGGTGGAGGCAGACACGCTGGCATTTTTTAAGACTTACCTGGATAGTCACATGAGCAGTCTGGGAATGGAGGGATACAAACGAATGGTTTCGTTGGACCAATGAGCGGCACAGGCTTGGTGGGCCGAAGGGCCTGTTTCCTTTGCAGTACTGTTCTTTGTTCTTTGGATCATTGCAGTCTAATGTTCTCAGATTCTTATCCAGTACTCGAACATTGCAGTCTATTGTTCTCAGATTCTGATCCAGTATTGGAACATTACAGTCCTTTGTTCTCAGATTATGATCCTTTCGTGCAACATTACAACCTATTGTTCTCAGAGTCCGATCCAGTATTCGAACTTTGCAGTCTATTGTTCTCAGATTCTGATCCAGTACTGGAACATTACAATCTCTTGTTCACAGATACTGATCCATTATTGGAAATTTGCAGTCTGTTTTTTTTCTCAGAGTCTGAACCAGTATTGGAACATTACAGCGTATTGTTCCCAGAGTCCGATCCAGTATTCGAACATTGCAGTCTACTGTTCTCAGATTCTGATCCATCATTGTCGCATCCCGGTCCATTGTTCTCAGATTCAGATCAAAGATTGGAACATCACAGTCTGTAGTTCTCAAATTCTGATCCTGTATTGGAACATTGCAGTCTATTTGTCTCAGATTCTGATCCAGTCTTGGAACATTGCAGCCTATTGTTCTCAGATTCTGATGCAGTACTGTAACATCCCGGTCATTTGTTCCCAGATTCTAATCTGTATTGGAACTTTATTCTGTATTAGAACATGATCTTGTACTGTTCTCAGATTCTAATCCGTATTGGAACATTACAGCCGATAGTTCTCAAATTCGGATCAATTATTGAAACATTGCAGTCTGCTGTTCTCAGGTTCTGATCCAGTATTGGAACATTACAGTGTATTGTTCTTCGAATCCTATCCATTATTGGAACATCCCGGTCCATTGTTTCCAGACTCTGAACCAGGATTGGAACATTACAGTCTATTGTTCGCAGAATCTGAGCTATTATTGGAACGTTGAAGTCTATTGTTCTCAGATTCTGATCAATGATTGGAACATTACAATCTTTTGTTCTCAGAATCTGACCCAGTATTCGAACGTTGCAGTCTATTGTTCTCAAATTATGATCTTTTAGTGCAACATGACACTCTATTGTTCTCAGAGTCTGAAACAGTATTGGAACATTAAAGCCGCTTGTTCCCAGAGTCCGATCCGGTATTCGAACATTGCAGTCTATTGTTCTCAGATTCTGATACAGGATTGGAATATTACATTCTACTGTTCTCAGGTTCTGAACCTGTATTGGAACATTGCATTGTATTGTTCTTGGAATCTTACCCATTTTTGAAACATCCCGGTCTGTTGTTCCCAACTTCTCATCCATTATTGGAACATTCCAGCCCATTGTTCTCAGATTCTGATCAATTCTTGAAACATTACCGTCTGTTGTTCTCAGATTATGATCCAGTATTGGAACATTGCAGTCTCTTGTTCTCAGAATTTGATCCAGTTTTGAAACATTGCCGTCCATTGATCAGAGATTCCCGTTCATTATTGGAATGTAAGAGACTATTGTTCGAAGATTCTGATCCATTATTGAAGCATTGCAGTCTACTGTTCTCAGGTTCTGATCCAGTATTGGAACATTACAGTGTATTGTTCTTCGAATTCTATAAATTACTGGAACATGCCAGTCTATTGTTCTCAGGTTCTGTTCCATTATTGGAAAATTGCATTCTATTTGTCTCAGATTTTGATCCAGTATTGGAAAATTACAGTCCACTGTTTTCAGATTCTGATCCAGTATTGGACCATTGCAGTCTGAAGGAGGAGGTTGGTGGGGGTGGTGGCGTGGTGGTGTGGGGGGGGGGGTGGTGGGGGGGGGTGTGGGGGGTGGGGGGGCTCCTGAAGAATAATAGTAACGCTACACTATCCTTGTACATCTCTCCTGGAGTGGGTACAGCACCAATTGGACACAGAATACTGCCTCTGCACTCTCCCATCAACCTTTACGGAGTGGTTGTAGATTGGTCTTTTTCAGCATGTAGGTCGGTCATCATTGGAGTGCCCCAGAGATCTGTTCTGGGACCCTTGCTCTTTGTAATTTTTATAAATGACCTGGATGAGGAAGTGGAAGGATGGGTTGGCAAGTTGGCTGATGACACAAAGGTTGGTGCTGTTGTGGATAGTGTAGAGGGTTGTCACCTGTTGCAACGAGACATAGATAAGATGCAAGACTGGGCAGAGAAATGGCTGATGGACTTCAACCCAGATAAGTGTGTGGTGGTTCATTTTGGCAGGTCGAATAGGATGGAAGAATATAATATTAAGGGTGAGACGCTTGGCAGTGTGGAAGATCAGAAGGATCTTGGGGTCCGGGTTCATAGGACGTTCAAAGCAGCGTCGGAGGTGGAGGCTGTGGTTAAGAACGTTTATAGAATACTGGCCTTCATCAATAGAGGAATTGAGTTCAGAAATCGGGAGATAATGCTGCAGCTGTATAGGACTCTGGTCAGACTCCACCTGAAGTACTGTGCCCAGTTCCGTTCGTGTCATTACAGAAAGGATGTGGAAGCCATAGAAAGGGTGCAGAGGAGATTTTCAAGGATGTTGCCTGGATTAGGTGGCATGCCTTATGAGGATAGGTTGAGAGAGCGAGGTCCTTTCTCCTTGGAGAGGCGAAGGATGAGACGTGACCTGATAGAGGTGTATAAGATGTTGAGAGGTATTGATAGATTGGATTCTCAGAGGCTTTTTCCCAGGGCTGAAATGGTTGCCACGAGAGGCCACAGGTTTAGGGTGCTGGGGGGGTAGGTACAGAGGTGATATTAGGCGTACGTTTTTCACTCAGAGGGTGGTGGGTGCGTGAAATCGGCTGCCGGTAGTGGTGGTGGAGACGGATTCGATAGGGTCTTTTAAGAGACTTTTGGATAAGTTCATGGAAGTTAGTAAGATAGAGGGTTATAGGTAAGCCCAGTAGGTAGGGAAATGGTCGGCGCAACTTGTGGGCCAAAGGGCCTGTTTGTGCTGTAGCTTTTCTATGTTCTATGTTTATTGCGCAGAGACAAGATTAGATATCTTTGTGTTCCCAAAAGGTACAACACGGGGTTAGATACAGAGTAAAACTCCCTCTGCACTGTCCCCAATCAAACACCCCCAGGACTGATACAGCATGGGGTTAGATACAGAGTAAATCTCCCTCTACACTGTCCCATCAAACATTCCCAGGACAGGTACAGCACGGGGTCAGATACAGAGTAAAAAGTGTGCGGGGGCGTGGAGGAGGAGTGTGCGAGGGGGTGCAGGGGTGTGCGGGGGGGGGGGGGGTTGAGGAGCATGCGGGGGGGCGTGGAGGAGGTGTGTGCAGGGAGGGGTGGAGGAGGAGTGTGCGGGGGGGGTGGAGGAGGAGCGTGCGGGGGGGTGGTGGAGGAGGAGTGTGCGGTGGGGGTGGAGCAGGAGTGTGCGCGGGGGTGGAGGAGGAGTGTGCGGGGGGGTGGAGGAGGAGTGTGCGGGGGGGGGGGTGGACGAGGAGTGTGCGGGGGGGTGGAGGAGGAGTGTACTGGGGGTGCGAGGAGGAGTGAGCGGGGAGG
The DNA here is from genome assembly GCF_964213995.1 of Mustelus asterias. NCBI lineage: Eukaryota > Metazoa > Chordata > Chondrichthyes > Carcharhiniformes > Triakidae > Mustelus > Mustelus asterias. Next base: position 180,230 of record NW_027590114.1, read on the forward strand.
TGGAGGAGGAGTGTGCGGGGGGAGGTGGAGTGTGCGGGGGGGGGGCTGGAGGAGGGGTGTGCGGGGGGGTGGAGGAGGAGTGTGCGGCGGGGGTTGGAGGAGGAGTATGCGGGGGGGGGGTGGAGGAGGAGTGTGCGAGGGGTGGTGTGGAGGTGGGATGTGCCGGGTGCTGTGGAGGAGGAATGTCCGGGGGGGGAGGAGGAGTGTGCGGGGGGGGGGGGGTGGAGGAGGAGTGTGCGGGGGGTGGAAGAGGAGTGTGCGGGGGGGGGGGCGGGGGAGGAGTGGGCAGATTGTGAGGTGAAATGGGGAGAGTGCAGGGTAGAGCGAGTGAGCTGGAACGGGGGTTGTTGAGGCCAGGGAGTTTGTTGAGGTTAGAGGGGGAATGTTGAAGTGAGCGGGGGATTACCATGAGTAGGGTGATATCTTGAGTGGAGTGTGAATGATGGAGTGAGGTTGGAACATGCTGAGGAGTGGGTCAGTGTTGAGATGTGAGGAGACAGTTGAGATGAGAGGGAGATTGTTGAGGTGTGAAGGAGGAGAGTAGGTCAGACACAGACAGTGTTGAGGTGATTCTGGGAGTGTTGAGGTGAGATGGAGATTGTTGAGGTGTGAAGGAGGAGAGTAGGTCAGACACAGACAGTGTTGAGGTGATTCTGGGCGTGTTGAGATGAGAGGTGAGATTGTTGAGGTGTGAAGGAGGAGAGTAGGTCAGACACAGACAGTGTTGAGGTGATTCTGGGAGTGTTGAGGTGAGATGGAGATTGTTGAGGTATGAAGGAGGAGAGTGGGTCAGAGACAGACAGTGCTGAGGTGAGATGGAGATTGTTGAGGTGTGAAGGAGGAGAGTGGGTCAGAGACGGACAGTGTTGAGGGGATTCTGGGAGTGTTGAGATGAGAGGTGAGATTGTTGAGGTGTGAAGGAGGAGAGTGGGTCAGAGACCGACAGTGTTAAGGTGATTCTGGGAGTGTTGAGGTGAGATGGAGATTGTTGAGGTGTGAAGGAGGAGAGTGCGTCAGAGACAGACAGTGTTGAGGTGATTCTGGGAGTGCTGAGGTGAGATGGAGATTGTTGAGGGGTGCAGGAGGACAGTGGGTCAGAGACGGGCAGTGTTGAGGTGATTCTGGGAGTGTTGAGGCGAGACGGAGCTTTTTGAGTTCGAGGGGGAGAGGGGGGAATGTGGATTTGAGAGCCAGACCGGTGACCAGACGGGGGAATGTTAAGATGAGAGGAAATTGTTGATGTGAGAGAGAGAGAGATTGTTGAGGTGAAAGGGGCGTGTGGAAGTGAAAGGGAGAGTGATGACATGAGAGGGGGTGTATTGAGATGCGAGGGGGTTTGTTGAGGTGAGAGGGGGGAAAGTTAAGATGAGATGGTGGAAGCTGAGGTGAGAAGGGAGAGCTGACGTGATGGGGGGAGAATGTTGTAGTGAGACAGAGGGTGGGATTCGGCTCCCTGTGCTCACCCCTAAATCGGATAATCCCACCAGAGGTAATGGGATCTTTACACGGTCTGTGCCCGTCTGCTCCGACTCCCATGTGGTGTGGGACGGGAGATTTGTCTCTTGGGGATGTTGAGGTGAGAGTGTGAAGCTGAGTGGGGAGTATAGAGATGAGATGGGTAGTGTTGTGGAGCGTGGGGTAATGTAGAGGTGAGCGGGAGGACTGATGTGAGGGGGGGCGAATATGTTAAGGTGGGAGGGGGAGAGTTGTGTTGAGTGGGGAAGTGTTGAGCTGAGACGGGGTGTTCTGGTGAGAGGGCTGATGTTGACCTCAGTCGGGAGAATATAGATGTGAGAAGTTGAGTGTTGAGGTGATAATTGGTGAGAATTGCGATGAGATGGGATGTGTTGAGGTGCGGGGATGTGTGTTGAGGCGGGGGTGTGTGTTGAGGTGCGGGGATGTGTGTTGAGGCGGGGGTTGTGTGTTGAGGTGCGGGGATGTGTGTTGAGGCGGGGGTGTGTATGTTGAGGTGTGGGGATGTGTGTTGAGGTGCGGGGATGTGTGTTGAGATGCGGGGATGTGTGTTGAGGCGCGGGGATGTGTATTGAGGAGCGGGGATGTGTGTTTAGGTGCGGGGATGTGTGTTGCGGCGCGCAATACAATGCAATGTTCCTGGAATCTTACCCATTTTTGGAACATCCCGGTCTGTTGTTCCCAACTTCTGATCCATTATTGGAACATTCCAGCCCATTGTTCTCAGATTCTGATCAATTCTTGAAACATTACCGTCTTTTGTTCTCAGATTATGATTCAGTATTGGAACATTGCAGTCTCTTGTTTTCAGAAGTTGATCCAGTTTTGAAACATTGCCGTCCATTGATCAGAGATTCCCGTTCATTATTGGAATGTAAGAGACTATTGTTCGAAGATTCTGATGCATTATTGAAGCATTGCAGTCTACTGTTCTCAGGTTCTGATCCAGTATTGGAACATTACAGTGTATTGTTCTTCGAATCCTATCCATTACTGGAACATGCCAGTCTATTGTTCTCAGATTCTGTTCCATTATTGGAAAATTGCATTCTATATGTCTCAGATTTTGATCCAGTATTGGAAAATTACAGTCCACTGTTTTCAGATTCTGATCCAGTATTGGACCATTGCAGTCTGAAGGAGGAGGTTGGTGGGGGTGGTGGCGTGGTGGTGTGGGGGGGGGGGGGTGGTGGGGGGGTGTGGGGGGTGGGGGGGCTCCTGAAGAATAATAGTAACGCTACACTATCCTTGTACATCTCTCCTGGAGTGGGTACAGCACCAATTGGACACAGAATACTGCCTCTGCACTCTCCCATCAACCTTTACGGAGTGGTTGTAGATTGGTCTTTTTCAGCATGTAGGTCGGTCATCATTGGAGTGCCCCAGAGATCTGTTCTGGGACCCTTGCTCTTTGTAATTTTTATAAATGACCTGGATGAGGAAGTGGAAGGATGGGTTGGCAAGTTGGCTGATGACACAAAGGTTGGTGCTGTTGTGGATAGTGTAGAGGGTTGTCACCTGTTGCAACGAGACATAGATAAGATGCAAGACTGGGCAGAGAAATGGCTGATGGACTTCAACCCAGATAAGTGTGTGGTGGTTCATTTTGGCAGGTCGAATAGGATGGAAGAATATAATATTAAGGGTGAGACGCTTGGCAGTGTGGAAGATCAGAAGGATCTTGGGGTCCGGGTTCATAGGACGTTCAAAGCAGCGTCGTAGGTGGAGGCTGTGGTTAAGAAGGTGTATGGAATACTGGCCTTCATCAATGAGGAATTGAGTTCGGAAATCGGGAGATAATGCTGCAGCTGTATAGGACTCTGGTCAGATTCCACCTGGAGTACTGTGCCCAGTTCCGGTCGCGTCATTACAGAAAGGATGTGGAAGCCATAGAAAGGGTGCAGAGGAGATTTTCAAGGATGTTGCCTGGATTAGGTGGCATGCCTTATGAGGATAGGTTGAGAGAGCGAGGTCCTTTCTCCTTGGAGATGCGAAGGATGAGAGGTGAACTGATAGAGGTGTATAAGATGTTGAGAGGTATTGATAGAGTGGATTCTCAGAGGCTTTTACCCACGGCTGAAATGGTTGCCACGAGAGTCCATAGGTTTAGGGTGCTGGGGGGGGGGGGGGGGGGTAGGTACAGAGGAGATGTTAGGCGTACGTTTTTCACTCAGAGTGTGGTGGGTGCGTGAAATCGGCTGCCGGTAGTCGTGGTGGCGGCGGATTCGATAGGGTCTTTTAAGAGACTTTTGGATAAGTTCATGGAAGTTAGTAAGATAGAGGGTTATAGGTAAGCCTAGTAGGTAGGGACATGGTCGGCGCAACTAGTGGGCCGAATGGCCTGTTTGTGCTGTAGCTTTTCTATGTTCTCTGTTTATTCCGCAGAGACAAGATTCGATCTCTTTGTGTTCCCAAAAGGTACAACACGGGGTTAGGTATAAAACTCCCTCTACACTGTCCCCCATCAAATACTCCCAGGACAGATACAGCATGTGGTAAGATACAGATTAAATCTCCCTCTACACTGTCCCCATCACACACTCCCAGGACAGGTACAGCACGGGGTTAGATACAGAGTAAAAAGTGTGCAGGGGCGTGGAGGAGGAGTGTGCGGGGGGTGGAGGAGTGTGCGGGGGGGTGGAGGCGTGTGCGGGGGGGTGGAGGAGGAGTGTGCGGGGGGGGTGGAGGAGTAGTGTGCGGTTCGGGGTGGAGGAGGAGTATGCGAGGGGGGTGGAGGAGGCGTGTGCGGTGGGGGTGGAGGAGGAGTGTGCGGGGGGTGCGGAGGAGGAGTGTACGGGGGGGTGGAGGAGTAGTGTGCGGGGGGCGTGGAGGTGGAGGGTGCAGGGGGGTGGAGGAGGAGTGTGCGGGGGGGGAGGAGGAGTGTGCGGGGGGGGTGGAGGAGGAGTGTGCGGGGGGGGTGGGGTGGAGGAGGAGTGTGCGGGGGGGTGGAGGGGGAGTGTGTGGGGGGGTGGAGGAGGAGTGTGCGGGGTGGTGGAGGAGGAGTTTGCGGGGGGGAGGTGGAGTGTGCGGGGGGGTGGAGGAGGACTGTGCGGGGGGTTCAAGAGTGTGCGGGGGGGGAGTGGGCAGATTGTGAGGTGAGATGGGGAGAGTGCAGGGTAGAGCGAGTGAGCTGGAACGGGGGTTGTTGAGGCCAGGGAGTTTGTTGAGGTTAGAGGGGGAATGTTGATGTGAGCGGGGGAGCACCATGAGGAGGGGGATATCTTGAGTGGAGTGTGAATGATGGGGTGAGGTTGGAACATGCTGAGTAGTGGGTCAGTGTTGAGATGTGAGGAGACAGTTGAGATGAGAGGGAGATTGTTGAGGTGTGAAGGAGGAGAGTGGGTCAGAGACAGACAGTGTTGATGCGATTCTGGGAGTGTTGAGGTGAGATGGAGATTGTTGAGGTGTGAAGGAAGAGAGTGGGTCAGAGACAGACAGTGTTGAGGGGATTCTGGGAGTGTTGAGATGAGAGGTGAGATTGTTGAGGTGTGAAGGAGGAGAGTGGGTCAGAGACAGACAGTGTCGATGTGATTCTGGGAGTGTTGAGGTGAGATGGAGATTGTTGAGGGGTGCAGGAGGACAGTGGGTCAGAGACCGGCAGTGTTGAGGTGATTCTGGGAGTGTTGAGGCGAGACGGAGCTTGTTGAGTTCGAGGGGGAGAGGGGGGAGTGTGGATTTGAGAGCGAGACCGGTGACCAGACGGGAGAATGTTAAGATGAGAGGAAATTGTTGATTTGAGAGAGAGAGATTGTTGAGGTGAAAGGGGCGTGTGGAAGTGAAAGGGAGAGTGATGACATGAGAGGGGGTGTATTGAGATGCGAGGGGGTTTGTTGAGGTGAGAGGGGGGACAGTTAAGATGAGATGGTGGAAGCTGAGGTGAGAACGGAGAGCTGACGTGATGGGGGAAGAATGTTGTAGTGAGACAGAGGGTGGGATTCGGCCCCCTGTGCTCACCCCTAAATCGGATAATCCCACCAGAGGTAATGGGATCTTTACACGTTCCGTGCCCGTCTGCTCCGACTCCCATGTGGTGTGGGACGGGAGATTTGTCTCTTGGGGATGTTGAGGTGAGAGTGTGAAGCTGAGTGGGGAGTATAGAGATGAGATGGGTAGTGTTGTGGAGCGTGGGGCAATGTAGAGGTGAGCGGGAGGATTGATGTGAGGGGGGGAATATGTTAAGGTGGGAGGGGGAGAGTTGTGTTGAGTGGGGGAGTGTTGAGCTAAGACGGGGTGTTCTGGTGAGAGGGCTGATGTTGACCTCAGTAGGGAGAATATAGATGTGAGAAGTTGAGTGTTGAGGTGATAATTGGTGAGAATTGCGATGAGATGGGATGTGTTGAGGTGCGGGGATATGTGTTGAGGCGGGGGTGTGTGTTGAGTTGCGGGGATGTGTGTGTTGAGGTGCGGGGATGTGTGTCGAGGCGGGGGTTGTGTGTTGAGGTGCGGGGATGTGTGTTGAGGAGGGGGTGTGTATGTTGAGGTGCGGGGATGTGTGTTGAAGTGCGGGGATGTGTGTTGAGGCGCGGGGATGTGTGTTGAGGTGCGGAGATGTGTGTTGAGGTGCGGGGATGTGTGTTGAGGTGCGGGGATGTGTGTTGAGGCGGGGGGGTTTGTGTTGAGGTGCGGGGGTTTCATCTGGTTTCTCCGGTTTTCTCCCGCAGTCTGAAAGACGTGCTGGTTAGGTGCGTTGGCCACGCTCAATTCGCCTCAGTGTACCCGGACAGGCACCAGTTGCGGCGACTCGGCGATTTTCACATTAACTTCATTGCAGTGTGAATGTAAGCCTACATTTGACACTTTATAAATGTTAAACTTCCTCTGAGTATGAAGTGTTGAATATCGCTGGGAAACCTCATCTAGCTGTCAGTATAAGTGCACGTGAATAAGTTCACAATTGGAAAGAAGAATCCTCTTGCCAGCTTTGAAGCTAAGTCCTCAATCAGAGGGATTGGGTATTTATCCAGCTGTGAGAAACAGTTTACCGTTTGTTTAAAATTTCCCAGTACAAAGTATTTGTATTCACTCTTGGGACTTGGGTGTCACTGGCCGGCCAGCATTTATTGCCCATCCCTAGTTGCCCATGTTCAGAGGGCAATTTGGTGTCAACCACTTTGAGTCGCATTTAGTCCTGACCACATAAGGACGACAGATTTCCTTCCCTGGGAGATTGGTGAACCAGATGGGTTTTTCTGAAAATCGACAATGCTTTTATGTTCACCAGCTGATTCTGAATTCCAGATATATTTATTCAAATTCCACCATCTGCTGTGACGGGATTGGAACCCGGATGCACAGAACTTTAGATGCGTTTCTGTATTAATAGTGTAGCGATAAAACCACCAGTCCATCACATGCACACCCAGAGTGTACACACCCTGACTTCCGGTAACCTCGACACACCATATTATTTACGTCTGCAGGGCTCCCGGATTGGACAGCATTAACTGTCTCAATCAGAGAGCTCATATTCCAATAACTCCACCTGATGGTTATCGTTAAAGTCATTAAGTATGTCTCTCTCTCTCTGTCTCTTTCTGTCTTTCTGTGCTTCCCTCTCTGTATATCTCTTTCTCTCTCTCTGCCTGTTTCTCTGTGTCTCTCACTGTCTCTCTGCATCGCCCTCATTCACCTTCTCTCAACACTCTTCCTCCGTGTCTCCTCCTCCCTCTCAGTCTCACTCTCCTCCTCCCTCTCCTTCTCTGTCCCCCTTTTCTTATTTATCTGTCTTTCTCTCTCTCTACCTCGCTCTGTCTTTTGCTCTTGCTGTGTCCATTGTACTCATTCAGTCTCACTGTTCCAAATTCGCTGACGCTCTCTGTCTCTGTTTCTCTCTGCCTCCCTTTCTGTCTCCCTTTCCGTCTTAGTCTCCCTCTTTCATTGCATCCTCCCATCTGTCTCCCTCTGTCTCCCTTTCTCATTCCCTGTCCATCTCCCTCCCCATTTCCCCCAATCTCTGTCCCTGTTTTTCTCGCTCTGTGAGAGTCCCTATCTGTCTCTGTCCTTTCTCTCTCTCTATCTCTCTCTCTCTAACTCTCACTCTCCCTGTTTCTTTCACTGTATCTGTTAGAAACTATTTCAAAATCTGTCACGCTCCATGTATTTATGCCCTTCCCTCTGTCAATCTCCGTCTCTCTATCACTCTCACTTTTGCTCTCACTCTTTATCTGTCACTCTTTCTGTCTCTGTGAGGCTGTTTGTTATTTATAGTTTGAATGTCCAATAGGAAGATTCAGGGGTCTTGTAGTTGTAGTTTCCTCTCAGGATCTAATGAGTTGAAGAATTGAAGGGGATATTTCAGCATATTTATTAGCTGCTGCCTGAAGTGAGTCTGTGTCAAAGCATAAATGGCAGTGTTTGTACAACAACTTGTGAGTTGCAGCATGAAGCCCAATTCCAGAACAATATAATGCAACCGTACCGACCGATAGCCCAAATCATACATCCGAGTCCATATTGAAAAAACCATTAATGTCGACCATAAGAGGATGAAATTGGCTGAGATAACAAACAGTAAAATGATGTATTTCCTGCGACTCTCCATCTCAGGGACTCTGGGATTCTCCCCACTGCTGTGAGTCCGGACTCTCCCGCGGGCTCTGCTGCTCATTAAAATGTGTCTGACGGTGAAAACGTTGAGCAGCAGAATCAGGACAAACGGGACAGTCGGGGTTAGAATGTTGTGGAGGAACTCTATTGTTGTCCAGACCGGAGATTCCACAACATCCTTTGTGACAGGGGGCACTCCTGATTGACAGGGGACACTCTTCATTGACGGGGGGCACTACTAATTGTAAGGAGTCCTTTTTGACATGGGGCACTCCTAATTGTAATGGGGCATTTCTCATTGACAGGGGGTAATCCCCTGCCACAATTGGGAGCTCCCCCTGTCAATTAGGAGTGGCCCCGTTCAATTAGGAGTCACCCCTTTCAATTATTAGTGCCCCCTTTCAATGAGTAGTGTCCCGTGTCAATTAGGAGTGACCGCTGTTAATTACGAGTGACCCCTGTCAATCAGCAGTGCCCCCTTCAATCAGGAATGCCGCCTGTCAATGAGGAATGCCCCATGTCAATAAGGAGTGCCCCAATCAATGAGGAGTGCCCGCTGTATTTGAGTAGTGTCCCCCGACAATTGGGACTGCCCCCTGTCAATGAGGACTGCCCCACCGTCAATGTGGAGTGCCCCCTCTCAACGAGGCGTGCCCGCTGTCACCTAGGAGTGACCCCGTTCAATTAGGAGTGCCCTCTGCCAATAAGGACTTCCCCCTGTCAATAGGGAGTGCCCCCTGTCACTAACGAGTGCCCCTGTCGATGAGGAGTGCCCAATTTCAATGCAGAGTGCCCCCTGTCAATGAGGAGTGGCCCTCTGTCAATGAGTAGTGTTCCCCGACAATTAAGAATGCCCTCTGTCAATCAGGAGGCCCCTGTCAATGAGGAGTTCCTCTTGCCAATGAGGAGTTCCCCTTGTTAATGAGGAGTGCCCCCCGTCAATGAGGAGTGCCCCCCGTCAATGACGATTGCCCAACCGTCAATGAGGAGTTCCCCCTGTCAATGAGGAGAACCCCTGTCAATGAGGTGTGCCCTCTGTCAATGAATAGTGCCCCATGTCAATGAGGAGTGCCCACTGTTCATGCGAAGTGCCCCCTGTCAATTAGGCGTCCCCCTTGTCAATTTGGATTGACCTCTTTCAATTAGGAGTGCCGCTTGTCAACTAGGAGCTCCCCCTGTCAATTAAGAGTGGCCCCGGTCAATTAGGAGTCACCCCGTTCAATTAGTAGCGCCCCCTTTCAATGAGTCGTGTCCCGTGTCAATCAGGAGTGCCCCCTTCAATCTGGAATGCCCCATGTCAATGATGAGTACCCCCTGTCAATTAGGAGTGCCCCCTGTCAATGAGTGGCGCCCCCTGTCAATAGGAGTGTCCCTTGTCAATAAGGAGTGCCACTGTCAATGATGAGTGCCCCCTGTTAATGAGAAATGCCCCGTATCAATTAGGAGTGCCCCATGTCAATTAGGAGTCCCCCATGCTAATGAGGAGTGCCCCCTGTCAATGAGGCGTGCCCCCTGTCATTGAGTCGTGTCCCCCGACCATTGGGAGTGTCCCCTGTCAATGAGGAGTGCCCCACCGTCAATGAGGAGTTCCCCTCTCAATGAGGCGTTTCCGCTGTCACCTAGGAGTGACCCCGGTCAATGAGGAGTGCCCCCTGTCAATTAGGAGTGGCCCCAACACTTTGGAGCCACCCCTTACAATTAGTAGTGCCTCCTGTCAATGAGTAGTGTCCCGTGTCAATTAGGAGTGCCCCCTGTCAATCAGGAGTGCCCCCTTCAAGCTGGAATGCTCCCTGTCAATAAGGAATGCCCCATGTCAATTAGGAGTGCCCCATGTCAATTAGGAGTCCCCCATGTCAACGAGGAGGATCTCCTAATTGACAAGGGGCACTCCTAATTGAAAGGGGTTACTCCTACTTGACAGGGGGCGCTCTTAATTGGCAGGGTGCAGTCCTAATTGACAGGGGCACTCCTAATTGACAGAGGGCACTCCTCATTGACAGGGGAAATTCCTCATTGACAGGGGCAGTCCTCATTGGCATGGGCACTCCTCATTGACAGGGGGCACTGCTCATTGACAGGGGGCATTCCTCAGTGACAGGGGGCACACCTAATTGACAAGGGGCACGCCTCATTGACAGGGGGCACTCCTAATTAACACGGGACACTACTCATTGACGGGGGGCACTATTAATTGAAAGGAGCCACTCCGAATTGATCAGGGCCACTCCTCATTTGACAAACATTCTCCCGAAAGGCAATGCTCCTTGAAGCTGCATGGTGCATGCTTAACTTTTAAAAAAGTTTTTTTTTTTCAGTTTTTAATTAATATCCCCCGGTCAGTTAGGAGTGTTCCGTCTCAATTAGTAATTCGCCCCACCAATTAGGGGTGACCCCTGCCAATTAGGAGTGACCCCTGCCAATTAGGAGTACCCCCTGTCAATGAGGTGTGCCCCTGTCAATGAGGAGGGCCGGCTGTCAATGAGCAGTGTCCCCTGTCAATGCGGAGTGTCCCCTATCAATGAGTAGTGCCCTCTATCAATGACGAGTGCCCACCGTCCATGAGGAATGCCCCATGTCAATTAAGAGTCTGCCCTTATCATTTTGGAGTGCCCACTTCCAATTAGGAGTGTCCTGTGACAATCAGGAACTCCCCCTGTCAATTAGGAGTGGCCCCGGTCAATTAGGAGTGACCCCTGTCAATTAGTGGTGCTCCCCCGTCAATAAGGAGTGTCCCACGTCAATCAGAAATGCCCCCTGACAATAAGGAGTGCCCCCTGTCAATCAGGAGTGCCCCCTCTCAATGAGGAATGCCCCCTGTCAATGAGAAATGACCCTTGTTTATTAGGAGTGCCCCATTTCAATTAGGAGTGCCACTAGCAATCCGGGTGACCCCTGCCAATTTGGAGTGCCTCGTGTCATTGAGGAGTACGCCCTGTCAATGACGAGTGCCCCCTGTCAATTATGAGTGCCCCCTGTCAATTAGGAGTGCCCCCTGTCAAATTGGAGTACCCCCTTTCAATTAGGAGCTCCCCCTGTCGTTTAGGAATGTCCCCGGCCAATTAGGAGTGACTGCTGCCAGTTAGGAGTGACCGCTGCCAATTAGGAGTGCCCCCTGTCAATGAGCAGTGCCTCCTGTCAATGAGGAGTCCCCCCTGTAAATGAGGAGTGCCCCCCGGCAATCAGCAGTGCCCCCTGTCAATTAGGAGTGCCCCCTTTCGATTAGGAGTGCCCCCTGTCATTAGGACTCTCCCCTGTCTTTTAGGAGTGCCCCCTTTCAATTTGGAGTGTCCCTTGTAAATTAGGAGCTCCCCCTGTCAATTCAGCTCGGCCCCGGTAAATTAGGAGTTACCCCTGTCAATTTGGAGTGCTCCCTGTCAATGAGGAGTGCCCCCTGTCAATATGGAGGACCTTCTGTCAATGAGGAGTGCCACTGCCAATGAGGAGTGCCCCCTATCAATGTGGAATGCCCCATATCAATTAGGAGTGCCCCATGTCAGTTATGAGTTCCCCATGCTAATGGGGAGTGCACTCCGTCAATGAGGACTGCCCCCTGTCATTGAGTAGTATCCCCCGACAATTAAGAGTGCCCCCTGTCAATGAGGAGTGCCCCCTGTCAATTCTGAGGCCCATGTCAATGAGGAGTTCCACTTGTCAATGAGGAGGGCCCCGCCATCAATGAGGGGTGCCCACCCTCGTCAATGAGGAGTGCCCCTTCCGTCAAAGAGGAGTACCCCCTCTCAACGAGGCGTGCCCCTGTCACCTAGGAGTGACCCCAGTCAATTAGGAGTGCCCCCTGTCAATTAGGAGTGCCCCCTGTCAATGAGGAGTCCTCGGTCAATGAGGAGTTGCCCTTGACAATTAGGAGTGCCTCCTTTCAATTAGGAATGCCCGTTGTCAATTAGGTGCTCGCCCTCTGAATTAGGAGCGGCCCATGTCAATTCGGAGAGCCCCCTGCCAATAAGGTGCGTCCCCTGTCAATTGAGCTTCGCCCCGGTCAATTAGCAGTCAATAAGGAGTGCCCCCTTTCAATGAGGAATGCCCCATGTCAATTAGGACTGCACCATTTCAATTAGGAGTGCCCGATGTCAATGCGGAGAGCCCCCTGTCAATGAGGAGTGACCCCTGTCAATGAGTCGTGTCCCCCGACAGCTAGGAATGCCCCCTGTCAATTAGGAGTGCCCCCTGTCAATTAGGAGGCCCCTGTCAATGAGTAGTTCCCCTTGTCAAAGAGGTGTGCCTCCCGTCAGTGAGGAGTGCCCCCTCCCCCCCCCCCCCCGTCAATGAGGAGTGCGCCATGTCAATGAGGAGTGCCCACTGTCCATGAGAAGTGCCCCCTGTCGATCGGGAGTGCCCCCTGTCAATTAGGAGTCATCCCTAACAATTTGGAGTGCCCCCTTTCAATTAGGAGTGCCCCTTGTCAATTGGGAGGTCCCCCTGTAAACTATGATTGGTCCCTGTCAATTAGGATCGCCCCCTGTCAATTAGGAGGGCCCCATGTCAATAAGGAGTGCCCCATGTCAATTAAGATTGCCCCATGTCAATGAGGTGTGCGCCCTGACAATTAGGAGTCTCCCCTGTCAATTCGGTGTGCCCCCTTACAATTATGAGAGCCCCTTGTCAATTCGGATCTCCCCCTGTAAACTAGGATTGGCCCCTGTCAATTAGCAGTGGCCCCTGTCACTTTGGAGTGACCCCTGTCAAATGGTAGTGCCCCCCCATCAATGAATAGTGTCCTGTGCCAATTAGGAGTACCCCCTTTTCAATTAAGAGTGCTCATTGTCATTTTGATGCTCCCACTGGCAATTAGGAGTTTCCCCTGCCAATTGAAGTGCCCCCTGTAAATTGGAGTGCCGCTACCAATTGGAGTGCACCAGTGAATACCTTGTGCCCCCTGTCAATAAGGAGTGCCCAATGTCAATAAGGATTGCCCCCTGTCAATTAGGAGTGCCCCGTGTCAATGAGGAGTGCCCCATGTCAATCAGGATTGCCCCCTGTCAATCAGGAGTGCCCACTGTCCACGAGGAGTGCCCCCTGACGATTAGGGGTGCCCCTGTCAATTAGGAGTGCCCCCGTACAATTTGGAGTGCCCCCTTTCAATCAGGAGTGCCACTTGAGTATTAGGAGCTCGCCCTATCAATTAGGAATGGCCCCAGTCAATTCGGAGTGACCCCGTTCAATTAATAGTGCCCCCTGTCAATGAGTAGTGTCCCGTGTCAATTAGCAGTGCCCCCTGTTAATGAAGAGTGCCCCCTGTCAATCCGGATTGCCCCCTGTCAATCAGGAATGCCCCGTGTCAATGAGGAGTACCCCCGTTCAATGACGAGTGCCCATGTCAATGAGCAGTGCCCCATGCCAATGAGGAGTGCCCCTGTCAATGAGGAATGCCTGCTGTCAATTAGGAGTGCCCCCTGTCAATGCGGAGTGCCCACTGTCATTTAGGAGTGCCCCCTGTCAATTAGGGGTCCCCCCTGTCAAGTAGGAGTAACCCCTTTCAATTAGGAGTGCCCCTGGTCAATGAGGAGATCCCCGTGTCAGTTGGGAGTGCTCCGTGTCAATTAGGAGTGAGCCCTGCCAATTAGGAGTGAGCCCTGCCAATTAGGAGTGAGCCTTGCCAATTAGGAGTGAGCCCTGCAAATTAGGAGTGAGCCCTGCCAATTAGGAGTGAGCCCTGTCAATCAGGAGAGACACCGGTCAATTAGGATTGACCCCTTTCAATTAGTGCCCCCCATCAATGAGTAGCGTATCATGTCAATTCGGAGTCCCTCCTGTTGGGTCTAAATTCGTGCCTCCTGTAAATGAAGAATGCCCCCTGTCAATGAGGAATGCCCCATGTCAATTAGGAGTGCCCCATGTCAATTAGGAGTGCCACATGTCAATGAGTGCCCGCTGCCAATGAGGATTGCCCCCTGTCAATGAGGAGTGCCCACTTTCCATGAAGAGCGCTCCCTGTCAATTTGGTGTAGCCCCTTCCAATTACGAGCTCCCTCTGTCAATTAGGACTGGCCCCGGTCAATTCGGAATGACTCCTTTCGATAAAGAGTGAGCCTATGAATGAGGAGTGCCCCCTGTCAATTAATAGTGCCCCCTGTCAGGTAGGTGTGCCCTCTGTCATTAAGGAGTGCCCCCTGTCAATGAGGAGTGGCACTGTCAATGAGGAATGCCGCATATCAATTTGGAGTGCCCCATGTGAATTAGGAGTGTCCCATGCTAGTAAGGAGTACCCCCTATCAATGAGGAGTGTCCACTGTCATTGAGTAGTGTCCCCCGACAATTAGGAGTGCCCCCTGCCAAGTAGGGGCGCCCCCTGTCAATTTGGAGGCCGCTGTCAATGAGGAGGTCCCCTTCCCGTCAATGAGGACAGCCCCCACCCCGTCAATGAGGACTTCCCCCCACCCCGTCAATGAGGAGTGCCCCACCGTCAATGAGGAGTGACCCACCGTAAATGAGGAGTGCACCCTCCTCACCGAGGAGTGACCCCTGTCAATTAGGAATGCCCCCAGTCAATAAAGAGTGCCCCCCTGACAAGGAGGCGTGTCCACTGTCAATTAGGAGTGCCACCAGTCAATGAAGAGTGCCCCCTGACAAAGAGGAGTGTCCACTGTCAATTAGGAGTGCTTCCTGTTAATTAGGAGTGCCCCGCTGTCAATTAGGAGGTCCCTGTCAATGAGGAGTGCCCCCTGTTACTGCGGAGTGCCCCCTATCAATGAGTAGTGCCCTCTGTCAATGAGGAGTGCCCACTGTCCATGGGGAGTGCCCCTGTCGTTTAGGAGTGCCCCCTGTCAATTAGGAGTCTCGACAGTAAATCTGGACTGCCCCCTTTCAATTAGGAGTGCCCCTTGTCAACTAGGAGCTGCCCCTGTAAATTATGAGAGCCCCCTACCAATTCGAAGTGTCCCCTGCCTGTCAGTAGTGCCCCCCATCAATGAGTAGAGTCCCGGGTCAATTAGGAGTCCCTCCTGTCAAATTGGAATTCCCCTGTCAATCCGGAGTGCCCCCTGTCAATGAGGAGTGCCCCATGTCAATGAGGAATGCCCCATGTCAATGAGGATTGCCCCCTGTCAATGAGGAGCGCCCGCTGTCCATGAGGAGTGCCACTTGTCAATTAGGAGTTCCCCTTGTCAATCAGCAGTGCCCCCTGTCAATGAGGAATGCCCCGAATCAATTAGGGGTGCCCCATGTCAATTAGGAGTGCCCCATGTCAATTAGGATTGCCCCCTGTCAATTGGAGCCCCCCCTGTAAATGAGGAGTGCCCCCCCGGCAATCAGCAGTGCCCCCTGTCAATTAGGAGTGCCCCCTTTCGATTAGGAGTGCCCCCTGTCAATTAGGACTCTCCCCTGTCTTTGAGGAGTGCCCCGTTTCAATTTGGAGTGTCCCTGGTAAATTAGGAGCTCCCCCTGTCAATTCAGCGCTGCCCCGGTCAATTAGGAGTGACCCGTGTCAATTTGGAGTGCCCCCTGTCAATGGGGAGTGCCCCCTGTCAATAAGGAGGACCTTCTGTCAATGAGGAGTGCCACTGTCAATGAGGAGTGCCCCCTATCAATGTGGAATGCCCCATATCAATTAGGAGTGCACCATGTCAATTATGAGTTCCCCATGCTAATGGGGAGTGCCCTCCGTCAATGAGGACTGCCCCCTGTCATTGCGTAGTATCCCCCGACAATTAAGAGTGCCCCCTGTCAATGAGGAGTGCCCCCGGTCAATTTGGAGGCCCATGTCAATGAGGAGTTCCACTTGTCAATGAGGAGGGCCCCGCCATCAATGAGGAGTGCCCCCCCCCTCGTCAAAGAGGAGTGCCCCTTCCGTCAAAGAGGAGTGCCCCCTCTCAATGAGGCGTGCCCCCTGTCACCTAGGAGTGAACCCAGTCAATTAGGAGTGCCCCCTGTCAATTAGGAGTGCCCCCTGTCAATGAGGAGTCCTCGGTCAATGAGGAGTTGCCCTTGACAATTAGGAGTGCCTCCTTTCAATTAGGAATGCCCGTTGTCAATTAGGTGCTCGCCCTCTGAATTAGGAGCGGCCCATGTCAATTCGGAGAGCCCCCTGCCAATAAGGTGCGTCCCCTGTCAATTGAGCTTCGCCCCGGTCAATTAGCAGTCAATAAGGATTACCCCATTTCAATGAGGAATGCCCCATGTCAATTAGGACTGCCCCACTTCAATTAGGAGTGCCCGATGTCAATGCGGAGTGCCCCCTGTCAATGAGGAGTGACCCCTGTCAATGGGTCGTGTCCCCCGACAGCTAGGAATGCCCCCTGTCAATTAGGAGTGCCCCCTGTCAATTATGAGGCCCCTGTCAATGAGTAGTTCCCCTTGTCAAAGAGGTGTGCCCCCCGGTCAATGACGAGTGCCCCCCCCCCCGGTCAATGAGGAGTGCACCACCGTCAATGAGGAGTGCCCCCTGTCAATCAGGAGTGCCCACTGTCAATGAGGTGTGCCCCCTGTCAATGAGTAGTGCCCCCTGTCAATGAGGATTGCCCACTGTCAATGAGGTGTGCCCCCTGTCAATGAGTAGTGCACCATGTCAATGAGGAGTGCCCACTATCCATGTGAAGTGCCCCCTGCCGATCGGGAGTGCCCCCTGTCAATTAGGAGTCATCCCTATCACTTTGGAGTGCCCCCTTTCAATTAGGAGTGCCCCTTGTCAATTGGGATCTCCCCCTGTAAACTAGGATTGGCCCCTGTCAATTAGGATCGCCCCCTGTCAATTAGGAGGGCCCCATTTCAATTAGGAGTGCCCCATGTCAATTAGGATTGCCCCATGTCAATGAGGTGTGCGCCCTGGCAATTAGGAGTCTCCCCTGTCAATTAGGTGTGCCCCCTTACAACTAGGAGAGCCCCGTGTCAATTAGGAGCTCCCCCTGTAAACTACGATTGGCCCCTGTCAATTAGGAGTGGCCCCTGTCACTTAGGAGTGACCCCTGTCAAATGGTAGTGCCCCCCATCAATGAATAGTGTTCTGTGCCAATTAGGAGTACCCCCTTTTCAATTAGGAGTGCCCATTGTCATTTTGATGCTCCCACTGGCACTTGGGAGTTTCCCCTGCCAATTGAAGTGCCCCCTGTAAATTGAAGTGCCGCTGCCAATTGGAGTGCACCAGTGAATACTTTGTGCCCCCTGTCAATGAGGAGTGCCCACTGTCAATAAGGATTGCCCCCTGTCAATTAGGAGTGCCCCATGTCAATGAGGAGTTCCCCATGTCAATCAGGATTGCCCCCTGTCAAAGAGGAGTGCCCACTGTACACAAGGAGTGCCCCCTGACGATTAGGGGTGCCCCTGTCAATTAGGAGTGCCCCCTTTCAATTTGGAGTGCCCCCTTTCAATCAGGAGTGCCACTTGTGAATTAGGAGCTCGCCCTATCAATTAGGAGTGGCCCCAGTCAATTCGGAGTGACCCCTTTCAATTAGTAGTGCCCCCTGTCAATGAGTAGTGTCCCGTGTCAATTAGCAGTGCCCCCTGTTAATGAAGAGTGCCCCCTGTCAATCCGGATTGCCCCCTGTCAATCAGGAATGCCCCCTGCCAATGAGGAGTACCCCCGTTCAATGACGAGTGCCCATGTCAATGAGGAGTGCCCCATGCCAATGAGGAGTGCCCCTGTCAGTGAGGAATGCCTGCTGTCAATTAGGAGTGCCCCCTGTCAATGGGGAGTGCCCCCTGTCAATTAGGGGTCCCCCTGTCAAGTAGGAGTAACCCCTTTCAATTAGGAGTGCCCCTGGTCAATGAGGAGATCCCCGTGTCAGTTGGGAGTGCTCCGTGTCAATTAGGAGTGAGCCCTGCCAATTAGGAGTGAGCCCTGCCAATTAGGAGTGAGCCTTGCCAATTAGGAGTGAGCCCTGCCAATTAGGAGTGAGCCCTGCCAATTAGGAGTGAGCCTTGCCAATTAGGAGTGAGCCCTGCCAATTAGGAGTGGGCCCTGCCAATTAGGAGTGCCCCCTGTCAATCAGGAGAGACACCGGTCAATTAGGATTGACCCCTTTCAATTAGTGCCCCCCATCAATGAGTAGCGTATCGTGTCAATTCGGAGTCCCGCCTGTTGGGTCTAAATCCGTGCCTCCTGTCAATGAAGAATGCCCCCTGTCAATGAGGAATGCCCCATGTCAATTAGGAGTGCCCCATGTCAATTAGGAGTGCCCCATGTCAATTAGGAGTGCCCCATGTTAGTGAGTGCCCGCTGCCAATGAGGATTGCCCCCTGTCAATGAGGAGTGCCCACTTTCCATGAAGAGCGCTCCCTGTCAATTTGGTGTAGCCCCTTCGAATTACGAGCTCCCTCTGTCAATTAGGACTGGCCCCGGTCAATTAGGAGTGACTCCTTTCGATTAGGAGTGAGCCTATGAATGAGGAGTGCCCCCTGTCAATTAATAGTGCCCCCTGTCAGGTAGGTGTGCCCTCTGTCAATAAGGAGTGCCCCCTGTCAATGAGGAGTGCCCCCTGTCAATGAGGAATGCGGCATATCAATTAGGAGTGCCCCATGTGAATTAGGAGTGTCCCATGCTAATAAGGAGTGCGCCCTATCAATGAGGAGTGTCCGCTGTCATTGAGTAGTGTCACCCGACAATTAGGAGTGCCCCCTGCCAAGTAGGGGTGCCCCCTGTCAGTTTGGAGGCCGCTGTCAATGAGGAGGTCCCCTTCCCGTCAATGAGGATAGCCCCCACCCCGTCAATGAGGACTTCCCCCCACCCCGTCAATGAGGAGTGCCCCACCGTCAATGAGGAGTGAACCATCGTAAATGAGGAGTGCACCCTCCTCACCTAGGAGTGACCCCTGTCAATTAGGAATGCCCCCAGTCAATAAAGAGTGCCCCCCTGACAAGGAGGAGTGTCCACTGTCAATTAGGAGTGCTTCCTGTTAATTAGGAGTGCCCCGCTGTCAATTAGGAGGTCCCTATCAATGAGTAGTGCCCTCTGTCAATGAGGAGTGCCCACTGTCCATGAGGAGTTTCCCTGTCGTTTAGGAGTGCCCCCTTGTCAATTAGGAGTCTCGACTGTACATCTGGACTGCCCCCTTTCAATTAGGAGTGCCCCTTGTCAACTAGGAGCTCGCCCTGTAAATTATGAAAGCCCCCTACCAATTCGAAGTGCCAGTCAGTAGTGCCCCCCATCAATAAGTAGAGTCTCGGGTCAATTAGGAGTCCCTCCTGTCAAATAGGAATTCCCCTGTCAATCCGGAGTGCCCCCTGTCAATGAGGAATGCCACATGTCAATGAGGATTGCCCCCTGTCAATGAGGAGTGCCCGCTGTCCATGAGGAGTGCCACTTGTCAATTAGGAGTTCCCCCTGTCAATCAGGAGTGCCCCCTGTCAATGAGGAATGCCCCGAGTCAATTAGGGGTGCCCAATGTAAATTAGCAGTGCCCCATGTCAATTAGAATTGCCCCCTGCCAACTAGGAGTGACCGCTGCCAATTAGGAGTGCCCCCTGTCAATGAGGAGTGCCCCCTGTCAATGAGGAGTCCCCCCTGTAAATGAGGATTTTCCCCCCCCGGCAAACAGCAGTGCCCCCTGTCAATGAGGAGTGCCCCCTTTCGATTAGGAGTGCCCCCTGTCAATTAGGACTCTCCCCTGTCTTTTAGGAGTGTCCCCTTTCAATTTGGAGTGTCCCTTGTAAATTAGGAGTTCCCCCTGTCAATTCAGCTCGGCCCCGGTCTATTAGGAGTGACCCCTGTCAATTTGGAGTGCCCCCTGTCAATGAGGAGTGCCCCCTGTCAATAAGGAGGACCTTCTGTCAATGAGGAGTGCCCCCTAACAATGTGGAATGCCCTATATCAATTAGGAGTGCCCCATGTCAATTAAGAGTTCCCAATGCTAATGAGGAGTGCCCTCCGTCAATGTGGACTGCCCCCTGTCATTGAGTAGTATCCCCCGACAATTAAGAGTGCCCCCTGTCAATGAGGAGTGTCCCCTGTCAATTTGGAGGCCCAAGTCAATGAGGAGTTCCACTTGTCAATGAGGAGGGCCCCGCCATCAATGAAGAGTGCCCCCCCCCCCCCACCCTCGTCAATGAGGAGTGCCTCTTCCGTCAAAGAGGAGTGCCCCCTCTCAATGAGGCGGGCCCCCTGTCACCTAGGAGTGACGCCTGTCGATTAGGAGTGCCCCCTGTCAATTAGGAGTGCCCCCTGTCAATGAGGAGTCCTCGGTCAATGAGGAGTTGCCCTTGACAATTAGGAGTGCCTGCTTTCAATGAGGAATGCCCGATGTCAATTAGGTGCTCGCCCTCTGAATTAGGAGCGGCCCATGTCAATTAGGAGAGCCCCCTGCCAATAAGGTGCGTCCCCTGTCAATTCAGCTTGGCCCCGGTCAATTAACAGTCAATAAGGAGTGCCCCCTTTCAATGAGGAATGCCCCATGTCAATTAGGACTGCCCCATTTCAATTAGGAGTGCCCCATGTCAATGTGGAGTGCCCCCTGTCAATGAGGAGTGACCCCTGTCAATGAGTCGTGTCCCCTGACAACTAGGAATGCCCCCTGTCAATTAGGAGTGCCCCCTGTCAATTAGGAGGCCCCTGTCAATGAGTAGTTCCCCTTGTCAAAGAGGTGTGCCTCCCGTCAATGAGGAGAGCCCCCCCCCCCCCGTCAATGAGGAGTGCACCACCGTCAATGAGGACTGCCCCACCGTCAATGAGGAGTGCCCCACCGTCAATGAGGAGTTCCCCCTGTCAATGAGGAGTACCCACTGTCAATGTGGTGTGCCCCCTGTCAATGTGTGGTGCCCCCTGTCAATGAGGAGTGCCCACTGTCAATGTGTAGTGCCCCCTGTCAATGAGGAGTGCCCACTGTCAATGAGGTGTGCCCCCTGTCAATGAGTAGTGCCCCATGTCAATGAGGAGTGCCCACTGTCCATGTGAAGTGCCCCCTGTCGATCGGGAGGACCCCTGTCAATTAGGAGTCATCACTATCAATTTGGAGTGCCCCCTTTCAATTAGGAGTGCCCCTTGTCAATTAGGAGCTCCCCCTGTAAACTACGATTGGCCCCTGTCAATTAGGATTGGCCCCTGTCACTTCGGAGTGACCCCTGTCAATTAGTAGTGCCCCCCATCAATGAATAGTGTCCTGTGCCAATTAGGAGTACCCCCTTTTCAATTAGGAGTGCCCATTGTCATTTTGATGCTCAAACTGCCAATTAGGAGTGGCCCCTGACAATTGGAGTACCCCCTGTAAATTGGAGTGTCCCTGTCAATTGGAGTGCACCAGTGAGTACGTAGTGCCCCCTGTCAATAAGGAGTGCCCACTGTCAAAAAGGATTGCCCCCTGTCAATTAGGAGTTCCCCATGTCAATTAGGAGTGCCCCATGTCAATTGGGAGTGCCCCATGGCAATGAGGATTGTCCCCTTTCAATGAAGAGCCCACTGTCAACGAGGAATGCCCCCTGACGATTCGGGGCGCCCCCTGTCAATCAGGAATGCCCCCTGTCAATGAGGAGTACCCCCGTTCAATGACGAGTGCCCATGTCAATGAGGAGTGCCCCATGCCAATGAGGAGTGCCCCTGTCAATGAGGAGTGCCCGCTGTCAATTAGGAGTGCCCCCTGTCAATGAGGAATGCCCCATGTCAATGAGGATTGCCCCCTGTCAATGAGGAGCGCCCGCTGTCCATGAGGAGTGCCACTTGTCAATTAGGAGTTCCCCTTGTCAATCAGCAGTGCCCCCTGTCAATGAGGAATGCCCCGAATCAATTAGGGGTGCCCCATGTCAATTAGGAGTGCCCCATGTCAATTAGGATTGCCCCCTGTCAATTGGAGCCCCCCCTGTAAATGAGGAGTGCCCCCCCGGCAATCAGCAGTGCCCCCTGTCAATTAGGAGTGCCCCCTTTCGATTAGGAGTGCCCCCTGTCAATTAGGACTCTCCCCTGTCTTTGAGGAGTGCCCCGTTTCAATTTGGAGTGTCCCTGGTAAATTAGGAGCTCCCCCTGTCAATTCAGCGCTGCCCCGGTCAATTAGGAGTGACCCGTGTCAATTTGGAGTGCCCCCTGTCAATGGGGAGTGCCCCCTGTCAATAAGGAGGACCTTCTGTCAATGAGGAGTGCCACTGTCAATGAGGAGTGCCCCCTATCAATGTGGAATGCCCCATATCAATTAGGAGTGCACCATGTCAATTATGAGTTCCCCATGCTAATGGGGAGTGCCCTCCGTCAATGAGGACTGCCCCCTGTCATTGCGTAGTATCCCCCGACAATTAAGAGTGCCCCCTGTCAATGAGGAGTGCCCCCGGTCAATTTGGAGGCCCATGTCAATGAGGAGTTCCACTTGTCAATGAGGAGGGCCCCGCCATCAATGAGGAGTGCCCCCCCCCTCGTCAAAGAGGAGTGCCCCTTCCGTCAAAGAGGAGTGCCCCCTCTCAATGAGGCGTGCCCCCTGTCACCTAGGAGTGAACCCAGTCAATTAGGAGTGCCCCCTGTCAATTAGGAGTGCCCCCTGTCAATGAGGAGTCCTCGGTCAATGAGGAGTTGCCCTTGACAATTAGGAGTGCCTCCTTTCAATTAGGAATGCCCGTTGTCAATTAGGTGCTCGCCCTCTGAATTAGGAGCGGCCCATGTCAATTCGGAGAGCCCCCTGCCAATAAGGTGCGTCCCCTGTCAATTGAGCTTCGCCCCGGTCAATTAGCAGTCAATAAGGATTACCCCATTTCAATGAGGAATGCCCCATGTCAATTAGGACTGCCCCATTTCAATTAGGAGTGCCCGATGTCAATGCGGAGTGCCCCCTGTCAATGAGGAGTGACCCCTGTCAATGGGTCGTGTCCCCCGACAGCTAGGAATGCCCCCTGTCAATTAGGAGTGCCCCCTGTCAATTATGAGGCACCTGTCAATGAGTAGTTCCCCTTGTCAAAGAGGTGTGCCCCCCGGTCAATGACGAGTGCCCCCCCCCGGTCAATGAGGAGTGCACCACCGTCAATGAGGAGTGCCCCCTGTCAATCAGGAGTGCCCACTGTCAATGAGGTGTGCCCCCTGTCAATGAGTAGTGCCCCCTGTCAATGAGGATTGCCCACTGTCAATGAGGTGTGCCCCCTGTCAATGAGTAGTGCACCATGTCAATGAGGAGTGCCCACTATCCATGTGAAGTGCCCCCTGCCGATCGGGAGTGCCCCCTGTCAATTAGGAGTCATCCCTATCACTTTGGAGTGCCCCCTTTCAATTAGGAGTGCCCCTTGTCAATTGGGATCTCCCCCTGTAAACTAGGATTGGCCCCTGTCAATTAGGATCGCCCCCTGTCAATTAGGAGGGCCCCATTTCAATTAGGAGTGCCCCATGTCAATTAGGATTGCCCCATGTCAATGAGGTGTGCGCCCTGGCAATTAGGAGTCTCCCCTGTCAATTAGGTGTGCCCCCTTACAACTAGGAGAGCCCCGTGTCAATTAGGAGCTCCCCCTGTAAACTACGATTGGCCCCTGTCAATTAGGAGTGGCCCCTGTCACTTAGGAGTGACCCCTGTCAAATGGTAGTGCCCCCCATCAATGAATAGTGTTCTGTGCCAATTAGGAGTACCCCCTTTTCAATTAGGAGTGCCCATTGTCATTTTGATGCTCCCACTGGCACTTGGGAGTTTCCCCTGCCAATTGAAGTGCCCCCTGTAAATTGAAGTGCCGCTGCCAATTGGAGTGCACCAGTGAATACTTTGTGCCCCCTGTCAATGAGGAGTGCCCACTGTCAATAAGGATTGCCCCCTGTCAATTAGGAGTGCCCCATGTCAATGAGGAGTTCCCCATGTCAATCAGGATTGGCCCCTGTCAAAGAGGAGTGCCCACTGTACACAAGGAGTGCCCCCTGACGATTAGGGGTGCCCCTGTCAATTAGGAGTGCCCCCTTTCAATTTGGAGTGCCCCCTTTCAATCAGGAGTGCCACTTGTGAATTAGGAGCTCGCCCTATCAATTAGGAGTGGCCCCAGTCAATTCGGAGTGACCCCTTTCAATTAGTAGTGCCCCCTGTCAATGAGTAGTGTCCCGTGTCAATTAGCAGTGCCCCCTGTTAATGAAGAGTGCCCCCTGTCAATCCGGATTGCCCCCTGTCAATCAGGAATGCCCCCTGCCAATGAGGAGTACCCCCGTTCAATGACGAGTGCCCATGTCAATGAGGAGTGCCCCATGCCAATGAGGAGTGCCCCTGTCAGTGAGGAATGCCTGCTGTCAATTAGGAGTGCCCCCTGTCAATGAGGAGTGCCCCCTGTCAATTAGGGGTCCCCCTGTCAAGTAGGAGTAACCCCTTTCAATTAGGAGTGCCCCTGGTCAATGAGGAGATCCCCGTGTCAGTTGGGAGTGCTCCGTGTCAATTAGGAGTGAGCCCTGCCAATTAGGAGTGAGCCCTGCCAATTAGGAGTGAGCCTTGCCAATTAGGAGTGAGCCCTGCCAATTAGGAGTGAGCCCTGCCAATTAGGAGTGAGCCTTGCCAATTAGGAGTGAGCCCTGCCAATTAGGAGTGGGTTTTGCCAATTAGGAGTGCCCCCTGTCAATCAGGAGAGACACCGGTCAATTAGGATTGACCCCTTTCAATTAGTGCCCCCCATCAATGAGTAGCGTATCGTGTCAATTCGGAGTCCCGCCTGTTGGGTCTAAATCCGTGCCTCCTGTCAATGAAGAATGCCCCCTGTCAATGAGGAATGCCCCATGTCAATTAGGAGTGCCCCATGTCAATTAGGAGTGCCCCATGTCAATTAGGAGTGCCCCATGTTAGTGAGTGCCCGCTGCCAATGAGGATTGCCCCCTGTCAATGAGGAGTGCCCACTTTCCATGAAGAGCGCTCCCTGTCAATTTGGTGTAGCCCCTTCGAATTACGAGCTCCCTCTGTCAATTAGGACTGGCCCCGGTCAATTAGGAGTGACTCCTTTCGATTAGGAGTGAGCCTATGAATGAGGAGTGCCCCCTGTCAATTAATAGTGCCCCCTGTCAGGTAGGTGTGCCCTCTGTCAATAAGGAGTGCCCCCTGTCAATGAGGAGTGCCCCCTGTCAATGAGGAATGCGGCATATCAATTAGGAGTGCCCCATGTGAATTAGGAGTGTCCCATGCTAATAAGGAGTGCGCCCTATCAATGAGGAGTGTCCGCTGTCATTGAGTAGTGTCACCCGACAATTAGGAGTGCCCCCTGCCAAGTAGGGGTGCCCCCTGTCAGTTTGGAGGCCGCTGTCAATGAGGAGGTCCCCTTCCCGTCAATGAGGATAGCCCCCACCCCGTCAATGAGGACTTCCCCCCACCCCGTCAATGAGGAGTGCCCCACCGTCAATGAGGAGTGAACCATCGTAAATGAGGAGTGCACCCTCCTCACCTAGGAGTGACCCCTGTCAATTAGGAATGCCCCCAGTCAATAAAGAGTGCCCCCCTGACAAGGAGGAGTGTCCACTGTCAATTAGGAGTGCTTCCTGTTAATTAGGAGTGCCCCGCTGTCAATTAGGAGGTCCCTATCAATGAGTAGTGCCCTCTGTCAATGAGGAGTGCCCACTGTCCATGAGGAGTTTCCCTGTCGTTTAGGAGTGCCCCCTTGTCAATTAGGAGTCTCGACTGTAAATCTGGACTGCCCCCTTTCAATTAGGAGTGCCCCTTGTCAACTAGGAGCTCGCCCTGTAAATTATGAAAGCCCCCTACCAATTCGAAGTGCCAGTCAGTAGTGCCCCCCATCAATAAGTAGAGTCTCGGGTCAATTAGGAGTCCCTCCTGTCAAATAGGAATTCCCCTGTCAATCCGGAGTGCCCCCTGTCAATGAGGAATGCCACATGTCAATGAGGATTGCCCCCTGTCAATGAGGAGTGCCCGCTGTCCATGAGGAGTGCCACTTGTCAATTAGGAGTTCCCCCTGTCAATCAGGAGTGCCCCCTGTCAATGAGGAATGCCCCGAGTCAATTAGGGGTGCCCAATGTAAATTAGCAGTGCCCCATGTCAATTAGAATTGCCCCCTGCCAACTAGGAGTGACCGCTGCCAATTAGGAGTGCCCCCTGTCAATGAGGAGTGCCCCCTGTCAATGAGGAGTCCCCCCTGTAAATGAGGATTTTCCCCCCCCGGCAAACAGCAGTGCCCCCTGTCAATGAGGAGTGCCCCCTTTCGATTAGGAGTGCCCCCTGTCAATTAGGACTCTCCCCTGTCTTTTAGGAGTGTCCCCTTTCAATTTGGAGTGTCCCTTGTAAATTAGGAGTTCCCCCTGTCAATTCAGCTCGGCCCCGGTCTATTAGGAGTGACCCCTGTCAATTTGGAGTGCCCCCTGTCAATGAGGAGTGCCCCCTGTCAATAAGGAGGACCTTCTGTCAATGAGGAGTGCCCCCTAACAATGTGGAATGCCCTATATCAATTAGGAGTGCCCCATGTCAATTAAGAGTTCCCAATGCTAATGAGGAGTGCCCTCCGTCAATGTGGACTGCCCCCTGTCATTGAGTAGTATCCCCCGACAATTAAGAGTGCCCCCTGTCAATGAGGAGTGCCCCCTGTCAATTTGGAGGCCCAAGTCAATGAGGAGTTCCACTTGTCAATGAGGAGGGCCCCGCCATCAATGAAGAGTGCCCCCCCCCCCCACCCTCGTCAATGAGGAGTGCCTCTTCCGTCAAAGAGGAGTGCCCCCTCTCAATGAGGCGGGCCCCCTGTCACCTAGGAGTGACGCCTGTCGATTAGGAGTGCCCCCTGTCAATTAGGAGTGCCCCCTGTCAATGAGGAGTCCTCGGTCAATGAGGAGTTGCCCTTGACAATTAGGAGTGCCTGCTTTCAATGAGGAATGCCCGATGTCAATTAGGTGCTCGCCCTCTGAATTAGGAGCGGCCCATGTCAATTAGGAGAGCCCCCTGCCAATAAGGTGCGTCCCCTGTCAATTCAGCTTGGCCCCGGTCAATTAACAGTCAATAAGGAGTGCCCCCTTTCAATGAGGAATGCCCCATGTCAATTAGGACTGCCCCATTTCAATTAGGAGTGCCCCATGTCAATGTGGAGTGCCCCCTGTCAATGAGGAGTGACCCCTGTCAATGAGTCGTGTCCCCTGACAACTAGGAATGCCCCCTGTCAATTAGGAGTGCCCCCTGTCAATTAGGAGGCCCCTGTCAATGAGTAGTTCCCCTTGTCAAAGAGGTGTGCCTCCCGTCAATGAGGAGAGCCCCCCCCCCCCGTCAATGAGGAGTGCACCACCGTCAATGAGGACTGCCCCACCGTCAATGAGGAGTGCCCCACCGTCAATGAGGAGTTCCCCCTGTCAATGAGGAGTACCCACTGTCAATGTGGTGTGCCCCCTGTCAATGTGTGGTGCCCCCTGTCAATGAGGAGTGCCCACTGTCAATGTGTAGTGCCCCCTGTCAATGAGGAGTGCCCACTGTCAATGAGGTGTGCCCCCTGTCAATGAGTAGTGCCCCATGTCAATGAGGAGTGCCCACTGTCCATGTGAAGTGCCCCCTGTCGATCGGGAGTGCCCCCTGTCAATTAGGAGTCATCACTATCAATTTGGAGTGCCCCCTTTCAATTAGGAGTGCCCCTTGTCAATTAGGAGCTCCCCCTGTAAACTACGATTGGCCCCTGTCAATTAGGATTGGCCCCTGTCACTTCGGAGTGACCCCTGTCAATTAGTAGTGCCCCCCATCAATGAATAGTGTCCTGTGCCAATTAGGAGTACCCCCTTTTCAATTAGGAGTGCCCATTGTCATTTTGATGCTCAAACTGCCAATTAGGAGTGGCCCCTGACAATTGGAGTACCCCCTGTAAATTGGAGTGTCCCTGTCAATTGGAGTGCACCAGTGAATACGTAGTGCCCCCTGTCAATAAGGAGTGCCCACTGTCAAAAAGGATTGCCCCCTGTCAATTAGGAGTTCCCCATGTCAATTAGGAGTGCCCCATGTCAATTGGGAGTGCCCCATGGCAATGAGGATTGTCCCCTTTCAATGAAGAGCCCACTGTCAACGAGGAATGCCCCCTGACGATTCGGGGCGCCCCCTGTCAATCAGGAATGCCCCCTGTCAATGAGGAGTACCCCCGTTCAATGACGAGTGCCCATGTCAATGAGGAGTGCCCCATGCCAATGAGGAGTGCCCCTGTCAATGAGGAGTGCCCGCTGTCAATTAGGAGTGCCCCCTGTCAATGAGGAGTGCCCACTGTCATTTAGGAGTGCCCCCTGTCAATTAGGGGTCCCCCCTGTCAATTTGGAGTAACCCCTTTCAATTAGGAGTGCCCCTGGTCAATTAGGAGATCCCCCTGTCAGTTGGGAGTGCTCCGTGTCAATTAGGAGTGAGCCCTGCCAATTAGGAGTGAGCCCTGCCAATTGGGAGTGAGCCCTGCCAATTAGGAGTGCCCCCTGTCAATCAGGAGAGGCACCGGTCAATTAGGATTGACCCCTTTCAATTAGTGCCCCCCATCAATGAGTAGCGTATCGTGTCAATTTGGAGTCCCTCCTGTTGGGTCTAAATCCGTGCCTCCTGTCAATGAAGAATGCCCCCTGTCAATGAGGAATGCCCCATGTCAATGAGGAGTGCCCCCTGTCAATTAGGAGTGCCCCTGTCAATAAGGATGCCCGTGTCAATGAGGAGTGATCCCTAGTCAATGACGAGTGCCCCACCAACAATACGGAATGATCCCTAGTCACTGAGAAGTGCCCCACCTTCAATGGGGAGTGTCCCATGTCAATGAGGAGTGCCCCACTGTCAATGAGGAGTGCCCCACTGTCAATGAGGAGTGCCCCTGTCAATGAGGAGTGCCCCCTGTCACTGGGGAGTGCCTTCTGTCAATTCGTAGTGTCCCATATCAATTGGAGAGCACCCTGCCAATTGAAGTGCTCCGTGTCGATTGGAATATCCTCTGTCAATTGGAGTGCTCCCCCCCCGACAATTGGAGTGCCCGTCGTCAATGAGGTGTGCCCCCTGTCAATGAGGAGTGCCCCCTGTCAATTATGAGTGCCCCCTGTCAATTAGGAGTGCCCCCCGTCAAATTGGAGTACCAGCTTTCAATTAGGAGCTCCCCCTGTCGTTTAGGAAAGTCCCCGGCCAATTAGGAGTGACTGCTGCCAATTAGGAGTGACCGCTGCCAATTAGGAGTGCCCCTGTCAATGAGGAGTGCCCCCTGTCAATGAGGAGTCCCCCCTGTAAATGAGGAGTGCCCCCCCCGGCAATCAGCAGTGCCCCCTGTCAATTATGAGTGCCCCCTTTCAATTAGGAGTGCCCCCTGTCAATTAGGACTCTCCCCTGTCTTTTAGGAGTGCCCCCTTTCAGTTTGGAGTGTCCCTTCTAAATTAGGAGCTCCCCCTGTCAATTCAGCTCGGCCCCGGTCAATTAGGAGTGACCCCTTTCAATTAGGAGTGCCCCCTGTCAATTAGGACTCTCCCCTGACTTTTAGGAGTGCCCCCTTTCAGTTTGGAGTGTCCCTTGTAAATTAGGAGCTCCCCCTGTCAATTCAGCTCGGCCCCGGTCAATTAGGAGCTACCCCTGTCACGTTGGAGTGCCCCCTGTCAATGAGGAGTGCCCCCTGTCAATAAGGAAGACCTTCTGTCAATGAGGAGTGCCCCCTATCAATGTGGAATGCCCCATATCAATTAGGAGTGCCCCATGTCAATTATGAGTTCCACATGCTAATGAGGAGTGCCCCCCGTCAATGAGGACTGCCCCCTGTCATTGCGTATTATCCCCCAACAATTAAGAGTGCCCCCTGTCAATGAGGAGTGCCCCCGGTCAATTTGGAGGCCCATGTCAATGAGGAGTTCCACTTGTCAATGAGGAGGGCCCCGCCATCAATGAGGAGTGCTCCCCCCTCGTCAAAGAGGAGTGCCCCTTCCGTCAAAGAGGAGTGCCCCCTCTCAATGAGGCGTGCCCCCTGTCACCTAGGAGTGAACCCAGTCAATTAGGAGTGCCCCCTGTCAATTAGGAGTGCCCCCTGTCAATGAGGAGTCCTCGGTCAATGAGGAGTTGCCCTTGACAATTAGGAGTGCCTCCTTTCAATTAGGAATGCCCGTTGTCAATTAGGTGCTCGCCCTCTGAATTAGGAGAGGCCCATGTCAATTCGGAGAGCCCCCTGCCAATAAGGTGCGTCCCCTGTCAATTGAGCTTCGCCCCGGTCAATTAGCAGTCAATAAGGAGTGCCCCCTTTCAATGAGGAATGCCCCATGTCAATTAGGACTGCCCCATTTCAATTAGGAGTGCCCCATGTCAATGCGGAGTGCCCCCTGTCAATGAGGAGTGACCCCTGTCAATGAGTCGTGTCCCCCGACAACTAGGAATGCCCCCTGTCAATTAGGAGTGCCCCCTGTCAATTAGGAGGCCCCTGTCAATGAGTAGTTCCCCTTGTCAAAGAGGTGTGCCCCCCGGTCAATGACGAGTGCCCCCCCCCGGTCAATGAGGAGTGCACCACCGTCAATGAGGAGTGCCCCCTGTCAATCAGGAATGCCCCCTGTCAATGAGGAGTACCCCCGTTCAATGACGAGTGCCCATGTCAATGAGGAGTGCCCCATGCCAATGAGGAGTGCCCACTGTCATTTAGGAGTGCCCCCTGTCAATTAGGAGTGCCCCCTGTCAATGAGGAGTGCCCACTGTCATTTAGGAGTGCCCCTGGTCAATTAGGAGATCCCCCTGTCAGTTGGGAGTGCTCCGTGTCAATTAGGAGTGAGCCCTGCCAATTAGGAGTGAGCCCTGCCAATTGGGAGTGAGCCCTGCCAATTAGGAGTGCCCCCTGTCAATCAGGAGAGGCACCGGTCAATTAGGATTGACCCCTTTCAATTAGTGCCCCCCATCAATGAGTAGCGTATCGTGTCAATTCGGAGTCCCGCCTGTTGGGTCTAAATCCGTGCCTCCTGTCAATGAAGAATGCCCCCTGTCAATGAGGAATGCCCCATGTCAATTAGCAGTGCCCCATGTCAATTAGGAGTGCCCCATGTCAATTAGGAGTGCCCCATGTTAGTGAGTGCCCGCTGCCAATGAGGATTGCCCCCTGTCAATGAGGAGTGCCCACTTTCCATGAAGAGCGCTCCCTGTCAATTTGGTGTAGCCCCTTCGAATTACGAGCTCCCTCTGTCAATTAGGACTGGCCCCGGTCAATTAGGAGTGACTCCTTTCGATTAGGAGTGAGCCTATGAATGAGGAGTGCCCCCTGTCAATTAATAGTGCCCCCTGTCAGGTAGGTGTGCCCTCTGTCAATAAGGAGTGCCCCCTGTCAATGAGGAGTGCCCCCTGTCAATGAGGAATGCGGCATATCAATTAGGAGTGCCCCATGTGAATTAGGAGTGTCCCATGCTAATAAGGAGTGCGCCCTATCAATGAGGAGTGTCCGCTGTCATTGAGTAGTGTCACCCGACAATTAGGAGTGCCCCCTGCCAAGTAGGGGTGCCCCCTGTCAGTTTGGAGGCCGCTGTCAATGAGGAGGTCCCCTTCCCGTCAATGAGGATAGCCCCCACCCCGTCAATGAGGACTTCCCCCCACCCCGTCAATGAGGAGTGCCCCACCGTCAATGAGGAGTGAACCATCGTAAATGAGGAGTGCACCCTCCTCACCTAGGAGTGACCCCTGTCAATTAGGAATGCACCCAGTCAATAAAGAGTGCCCCCCTGACAAGGAGGAGTGTCCACTGTCAATTAGGAGTGCTTCCTGTTAATTAGGAGTGCCCCGCTGTCAATTAGGAGGTCCCTATCAATGAGTAGTGCCCTCTGTCAATGAGGAGTGCCCACTGTCCATGAGGAGTTTCCCTGTCGTTTAGGAGTGCCCCCTTGTCAATTAGGAGTCTCGACTGTAAATCTGGACTGCCCCCTTTCAATTAGGAGTGCCCCTTGTCAACTAGGAGCTCGCCCTGTAAATTATGAAAGCCCCCTACCAATTCGAAGTGCCAGTCAGTAGTGCCCCCCATCAATAAGTAGAGTCTCGGGTCAATTAGGAGTCCCTCCTGTCAAATAGGAATTCCCCTGTCAATCCGGAGTGCCCCCTGTCAATGAGGAATGCCACATGTCAATGAGGATTGCCCCCTGTCAATGAGGAGTGCCCGCTGTCCATGAGGAGTGCCACTTGTCAATTAGGAGTTCCCCCTGTCAATCAGGAGTGCCCCCTGTCAATGAGGAATGCCCCGAGTCAATTAGGGGTGCCCAATGTAAATTAGCAGTGCCCCATGTCAATTAGAATTGCCCCCTGCCAACTAGGAGTGACCGCTGCCAATTAGGAGTGCCCCCTGTCAATGAGGAGTGCCCCCTGTCAATGAGGAGTCCCCCCTGTAAATGAGGATTTTCCCCCCCCGGCAAACAGCAGTGCCCCCTGTCAATGAGGAGTGCCCCCTTTCGATTAGGAGTGCCCCCTGTCAATTAGGACTCTCCCCTGTCTTTTAGGAGTGTCCCCTTTCAATTTGGAGTGTCCCTTGTAAATTAGGAGTTCCCCCTGTCAATTCAGCTCGGCCCCGGTCTATTAGGAGTGACCCCTGTCAATTTGGAGTGCCCCCTGTCAATGAGGAGTGCCCCCTGTCAATAAGGAGGACCTTCTGTCAATGAGGAGTGCCCCCTAACAATGTGGAATGCCCTATATCAATTAGGAGTGCCCCATGTCAATTAAGAGTTCCCAATGCTAATGAGGAGTGCCCTCCGTCAATGTGGACTGCCCCCTGTCATTGAGTAGTATCCCCCGACAATTAAGAGTGCCCCCTGTCAATGAGGAGTGCCCCCTGTCAATTTGGAGGCCCAAGTCAATGAGGAGTTCCACTTGTCAATGAGGAGGGCCCCGCCATCAATGAAGAGTGCCCCCCCCCCACCCTCGTCAATGAGGAGTGCCTCTTCCGTCAAAGAGGAGTGCCCCCTCTCAATGAGGCGGGCCCCATGTCACCTAGGAGTGACGCCTGTCGATTAGGAGTGCCCCCTGTCAATTAGGAGTGCCCCCTGTCAATGAGGAGTCCTCGGTCAATGAGGAGTTGCCCTTGACAATTAGGAGTGCCTGCTTTCAATGAGGAATGCCGGATGTCAATTAGGTGCTCGCCCTCTGAATTAGGAGCGGCCCATGTCAATTAGGAGAGCCCCCTGCCAATAAGGTGCGTCCCCTGTCAATTCAGCTTGGCCCCGGTCAATTAACAGTCAATAAGGAGTGCCCCCTTTCAATGAGGAATGCCCCATGTCAATTAGGACTGCCCCATTTCAATTAGGAGTGCCCCATGTCAATGTGGAGTGCCCCCTGTCAATGAGGAGTGACCCCTGTCAATGAGTCGTGTCCCCTGACAACTAGGAATGCCCCCTGTCAATTAGGAGTGCCCCCTGTCAATTAGGAGGCCCCTGTCAATGAGTAGTTCCCCTTGTCAAAGAGGTGTGCCTCCCGTCAATGAGGAGAGCCCCCCCCCCCCGTCAATGAGGAGTGCACCACCGTCAATGAGGACTGCCCCACCGTCAATGAGGAGTGCCCCACCGTCAATGAGGAGTTCCCCCTGTCAATGAGGAGTACCCACTGTCAATGTGGTGTGCCCCCTGTCAATGTGTGGTGCCCCCTGTCAATGAGGAGTGCCCACTGTCAATGTGTAGTGCCCCCTGTCAATGAGGAGTGCCCACTGTCAATGAGGTGTGCCCCCTGTCAATGAGTAGTGCCCCATGTCAATGAGGAGTGCCCACTGTCCATGTGAAGTGCCCCCTGTCGATCGGGAGTGCCCCCTGTCAATTAGGAGTCATCACTATCAATTTGGAGTGCCCCCTTTCAATTAGGAGTGCCCCTTGTCAATTAGGAGCTCCCCCTGTAAACTACGATTGGCCCCTGTCAATTAGGATTGGCCCCTGTCACTTCGGAGTGACCCCTGTCAATTAGTAGTGCCCCCCATCAATGAATAGTGTCCTGTGCCAATTAGGAGTACCCCCTTTTCAATTAGGAGTGCCCATTGTCATTTTGATGCTCAAACTGCCAATTAGGAGTGGCCCCTGACAATTGGAGTACCCCCTGTAAATTGGAGTGTCCCTGTCAATTGGAGTGCACCAGTGAATACGTAGTGCCCCCTGTCAATAAGGAGTGCCCACTGTCAAAAAGGATTGCCCCCTGTCAATTAGGAGTTCCCCATGTCAATTAGGAGTGCCCCATGTCAATTGGGAGTGCCCCATGGCAATGAGGATTGTCCCCTTTCAATGAAGAGCCCACTGTCAACGAGGAATGCCCCCTGACGATTCGGGGCGCCCCCTGTCAATCAGGAATGCCCCCTGTCAATGAGGAGTACCCCCGTTCAATGACGAGTGCCCATGTCAATGAGGAGTGCCCCATGCCAATGAGGAGTGCCCCTGTCAATGAGGAGTGCCCGCTGTCAATTAGGAGTGCCCCCTGTCAATGAGGAGTGCCCACTGTCATTTAGGAGTGCCCCCTGTCAATTAGGGGTCCCCCCTGTCAATTTGGAGTAACCCCTTTCAATTAGGAGTGCCCCTGGTCAATTAGGAGATCCCCCTGTCAGTTGGGAGTGCTCCGTGTCAATTAGGAGTGAGCCCTGCCAATTAGGAGTGAGCCCTGCCAATTGGGAGTGAGCCCTGCCAATTAGGAGTGCCCCCTGTCAATCAGGAGAGGCACCGGTCAATTAGGATTGACCCCTTTCAATTAGTGCCCCCCATCAATGAGTAGCGTATCGTGTCAATTTGGAGTCCCTCCTGTTGGGTCTAAATCCGTGCCTCCTGTCAATGAAGAATGCCCCCTGTCAATGAGGAATGCCCCATGTCAATGAGGAGTGCCCCCTGTCAATTAGGAGTGCCCCTGTCAATAAGGATGCCCGTGTCAATGAGGAGTGATCCCTAGTCAATGACGAGTGCCCCACCAACAATACGGAATGACCCCTAGTCACTGAGAAGTGCCCCACCTTCAATGGGGAGTGTCCCATGTCAATGAGGAGTGCCCCACTGTCAATGAGGAGTGCCCCACTGTCAATGAGGAGTGCCCCTGTCAATGAGGAGTGCCCCCTGTCACTGGGGAGTGCCTTCTGTCAATTCGTAGTGTCCCATATCAATTGGAGAGCACCCTGCCAATTGAAGTGCTCCGTGTCGATTGGAATATCCTCTGTCAATTGGAGTGCTCCCCCCCCGACAATTGGAGTGCCCGTCGTCAATGAGGTGTGCCCCCTGTCAATGAGGAGTGCCCCCTGTCAATTATGAGTGCCCCCTGTCAATTAGGAGTGCCCCCCGTCAAATTGGAGTACCAGCTTTCAATTAGGAGCTCCCCCTGTCGTTTAGGAAAGTCCCCGGCCAATTAGGAGTGACTGCTGCCAATTAGGAGTGACCGCTGCCAATTAGGAGTGCCCCTGTCAATGAGGAGTGCCCCCTGTCAATGAGGAGTCCCCCCTGTAAATGAGGAGTGCCCCCCCCCGGCAATCAGCAGTGCCCCCTGTCAATTATGAGTGCCCCCTTTCAATTAGGAGTGCCCCCTGTCAATTAGGACTCTCCCCTGTCTTTTAGGAGTGCCCCCTTTCAGTTTGGAGTGTCCCTTCTAAATTAGGAGCTCCCCCTGTCAATTCAGCTCGGCCCCGGTCAATTAGGAGTGACCCCTTTCAATTAGGAGTGCCCCCTGTCAATTAGGACTCTCCCCTGACTTTTAGGAGTGCCCCCTTTCAGTTTGGAGTGTCCCTTGTAAATTAGGAGCTCCCCCTGTCAATTCAGCTCGGCCCCGGTCAATTAGGAGCTACCCCTGTCACGTTGGAGTGCCCCCTGTCAATGAGGAGTGCCCCCTGTCAATAAGGAAGACCTTCTGTCAATGAGGAGTGCCCCCTATCAATGTGGAATGCCCCATATCAATTAGGAGTGCCCCATGTCAATTATGAGTTCCACATGCTAATGAGGAGTGCCCCCCGTCAATGAGGACTGCCCCCTGTCATTGCGTATTATCCCCCAACAATTAAGAGTGCCCCCTGTCAATGAGGAGTGCCCCCGGTCAATTTGGAGGCCCATGTCAATGAGGAGTTCCACTTGTCAATGAGGAGGGCCCCGCCATCAATGAGGAGTGCTCCCCCCTCGTCAAAGAGGAGTGCCCCTTCCGTCAAAGAGGAGTGCCCCCTCTCAATGAGGCGTGCCCCCTGTCACCTAGGAGTGAACCCAGTCAATTAGGAGTGCCCCCTGTCAATTAGGAGTGCCCCCTGTCAATGAGGAGTCCTCGGTCAATGAGGAGTTGCCCTTGACAATTAGGAGTGCCTCCTTTCAATTAGGAATGCCCGTTGTCAATTAGGTGCTCGCCCTCTGAATTAGGAGAGGCCCATGTCAATTCGGAGAGCCCCCTGCCAATAAGGTGCGTCCCCTGTCAATTGAGCTTCGCCCCGGTCAATTAGCAGTCAATAAGGAGTGCCCCCTTTCAATGAGGAATGCCCCATGTCAATTAGGACTGCCCCATTTCAATTAGGAGTGCCCCATGTCAATGCGGAGTGCCCCCTGTCAATGAGGAGTGACCCCTGTCAATGAGTCGTGTCCCCCGACAACTAGGAATGCCCCCTGTCAATTAGGAGTGCCCCCTGTCAATTAGGAGGCCCCTGTCAATGAGTAGTTCCCCTTGTCAAAGAGGTGTGCCCCCCGGTCAATGACGAGTGCCCCCCCCCGGTCAATGAGGAGTGCACCACCGTCAATGAGGAGTGCCCCCTGTCAATCAGGAATGCCCCCTGTCAATGAGGAGTACCCCCGTTCAATGACGAGTGCCCATGTCAATGAGGAGTGCCCCATGCCAATGAGGAGTGCCCACTGTCATTTAGGAGTGCCCCCTGTCAATTAGGAGTGCCCCCTGTCAATGAGGAGTGCCCACTGTCATTTAGGAGTGCCCCTGGTCAATTAGGAGATCCCCCTGTCAGTTGGGAGTGCTCCGTGTCAATTAGGAGTGAGCCCTGCCAATTAGGAGTGAGCCCTGCCAATTGGGAGTGAGCCCTGCCAATTAGGAGTGCCCCCTGTCAATCAGGAGAGGCACCGGTCAATTAGGATTGACCCCTTTCAATTAGTGCCCCCCATCAATGAGTAGCGTATCGTGTCAATTTGGAGTCCCTCCTGTTGGGTCTAAATCCGTGCCTCCTGTCAATGAAGAATGCCCCCTGTCAATGAGGAATGCCCCATGTCAATGAGGAGTGCCCCCTGTCAATTAGGAGTGCCCCTGTCAATAAGGATGCCCGTGTCAATGAGGAGTGATCCCTAGTCAATGACGAGTGCCCCACCAACAATACGGAATGACCCCTAGTCACTGAGAAGTGCCCCACCTTCAATGGGGAGTGTCCCATGTCAATGAGGAGTGCCCCACTGTCAATGAGGAGTGCCCCACTGTCAATGAGGAGTGCCCCTGTCAATGAGGAGTGCCCCCTGTCACTGGGGAGTGCCTTCTGTCAATTCGTAGTGTCCCATATCAATTGGAGAGCACCCTGCCAATTGAAGTGCTCCGTGTCGATTGGAATATCCTCTGTCAATTGGAGTGCTCCCCCCCCGACAATTGGAGTGCCCGTCGTCAATGAGGTGTGCCCCCTGTCAATGAGGAGTGCCCCCTGTCAATTATGAGTGCCCCCTGTCAATTAGGAGTGCCCCCCGTCAAATTGGAGTACCAGCTTTCAATTAGGAGCTCCCCCTGTCGTTTAGGAAAGTCCCCGGCCAATTAGGAGTGACTGCTGCCAATTAGGAGTGACCGCTGCCAATTAGGAGTGCCCCTGTCAATGAGGAGTGCCCCCTGTCAATGAGGAGTCCCCCCTGTAAATGAGGAGTGCCCCCCCCCGGCAATCAGCAGTGCCCCCTGTCAATTAGGAGTGCCCCCTTTCAATTAGGAGTGCCCCCTGTCAATTAGGACTCTCCCCTGTCTTTTAGGAGTGCCCCCTTTCAGTTTGGAGTGTCCCTTCTAAATTAGGAGCTCCCCCTGTCAATTCAGCTCGGCCCCGGTCAATTAGGAGTGACCCCTTTCAATTAGGAGTGCCCCCTGTCAATTAGGACTCTCCCCTGACTTTTAGGAGTGCCCCCTTTCAGTTTGGAGTGTCCCTTGTAAATTAGGAGCTCCCCCTGTCAATTCAGCTCGGCCCCGGTCAATTAGGAGCTACCCCTGTCACGTTGGAGTGCCCCCTGTCAATGAGGAGTGCCCCCTGTCAATAAGGAAGACCTTCTGTCAATGAGGAGTGCCCCCTATCAATGTGGAATGCCCCATATCAATTAGGAGTGCCCCATGTCAATTATGAGTTCCACATGCTAATGAGGAGTGCCCCCCGTCAATGAGGACTGCCCCCTGTCATTGCGTATTATCCCCCAACAATTAAGAGTGCCCCCTGTCAATGAGGAGTGCCCCCGGTCAATTTGGAGGCCCATGTCAATGAGGAGTTCCACTTGTCAATGAGGAGGGCCCCGCCATCAATGAGGAGTGCTCCCCCCTCGTCAAAGAGGAGTGCCCCTTCCGTCAAAGAGGAGTGCCCCCTCTCAATGAGGCGTGCCCCCTGTCACCTAGGAGTGAACCCAGTCAATTAGGAGTGCCCCCTGTCAATTAGGAGTGCCCTCTGTCAATGAGGAGTCCTCGGTCAATGAGGAGTTGCCCTTGACAATTAGGAGTGCCTCCTTTCAATGAGGAATGCCCGTTGTCAATTAGGTGCTCGCCCTCTGAATTAGGAGAGGCCCATGTCAATTCGGAGAGCCCCCTGCCAATAAGGTGCGTCCCCTGTCAATTGAGCTTCGCCCCGGTCAATTAGCAGTCAATAAGGAGTGCCCCCTTTCAATGAGGAATGCCCCATGTCAATTAGGACTGCCCCATTTCAATTAGGAGTGCCCCATGTCAATGCGGAGTGCCCCCTGTCAATGAGGAGTGACCCCTGTCAATGAGTCGTGTCCCCCGACAACTAGGAATGCCCCCTGTCAATTAGGAGTGCCCCCTGTCAATTAGGAGGCCCCTGTCAATGAGTAGTTCCCCTTGTCAAAGAGGTGTGCCCCCCGGTCAATGACGAGTGCCCCCCCCCCCCCGGTCAATGAGGAGTGCACCACCGTCAATGAGGAGTGCCCCCTGTCAATCAGGAGTGCCCACTGTCAATGAGGTGTGCCCCCTGTCAATGAGTAGTGCCCCCTGTCAATGAGGATTGCCCACTGTCAATGAGGTGTGCCCCCTGTCAATGAGTAGTGCACCATGTCAATGAGGAGTGCCCACTGTCCATGTGAAGTGCCCCCTGCCGATCGGGAGTGCCCCCTGTCAATTAGGAGTCATCCCTATCACTTTGGAGTGCCCCCTTTCAATTAGGAGTGCCCCTTGTCAATTGGGATCTCCCCCTGTAAACTAGGATTGGCCCCTGTCAATTAGGATCGCCCCCTGTCAATTAGGAGGGCCCCATTTCAATTAGGAGTGCCCCATGTCAATTAGGATTGCCCCATGTCAATGAGGTGTGCGCCCTGGCAATTAGGAGTCTCCCCTGTCAATTAGGTGTGCCCCCTTACAACTAGGAGAGCCCCGTGTCAATTAGGAGCTCCCCCTGTAAACTACGATTGGCCCCTGTCAATTAGGAGTGGCCCCTGTCACTTAGGAGTGACCCCTGTCAAATGGTAGTGCCCCCCATCAATGAATAGTGTTCTGTGCCAATTAGGAGTACCCCCTTTTCAATTAGGAGTGCCCATTGTCATTTTGATGCTCCCACTGGCACTTGGGAGTTTCCCCTGCCAATTGAAGTGCCCCCTGTAAATTGAAGTGCCGCTGCCAATTGGAGTGCACCAGTGAATACTTTGTGCCCCCTGTCAATGAGGAGTGCCCACTGTCAATAAGGATTGCCCCCTGTCAATTAGGAGTGCCCCATGTCAATGAGGAGTTCCCCATGTCAATCAGGATTGCCCCCTGTCAATGAGGAGTGCCCACTGTACACGAGGAGTGCCCCCTGACGATTAGGGGTGCCCCTGTCAATTAGGAGTGCCCCCTTTCAATTTGGAGTGCCCCCTTTCAATCAGGAGTGCCACTTGTGAATTAGGAGCTCGCCCTATCAATTAGGAGTGGCCCCAGTCAATTCGGAGTGCCCCGTTCAATTAGTAGTGCCCCCTGTCAATGAGTAGTGTCCCGTGTCAATTAGCAGTGCCCCCTGTTAATGAAGAGTGCCCCCTGTCAATCCGGATTGCCCCCTGTCAATCAGGAATGCCCCCTGCCAATGAGGAGTACCCCCGTTCAATGACGAGTGCCCATGTCAATGAGGAGTGCCCCATGCCAATGAGGAGTGCCCCTGTCAGTGAGGAATGCCTGCTGTCAATTAGGAGTGCCCCCTGTCAATGAGGAGTGCCCACTGTCATTTAGGAGTGCCCCCTGTCAATTAGGGGTCCCCCTGTCAAGTAGGAGTAACCCCTTTCAATTAGGAGTGCCCCTGGTCAATGAGGAGATCCCCGTGTCAGTTGGGAGTGCTCCGTGTCAATTAGGAGTGAGCCCTGCCAATTAGGAGTGAGCCCTGCCAATTAGGAGTGAGCCTTGCCAATTAGGAGTGAGCCCTGCCAATTAGGAGTGAGCCCTGCCAATTAGGAGTGAGCCTTGCCAATTAGGAGTGAGCCCTGCCAATTAGGAGTGGGCCCTGCCAATTAGGAGTGCCCCCTGTCAATCAGGAGAGACACCGGTCAATTAGGATTGACCCCTTTCAATTAGTGCCCCCCATCAATGAGTAGCGTATCGTGTCAATTCGGAGTCCCGCCTGTTGGGTCTAAATCCGTGCCTCCTGTCAATGAAGAATGCCCCCTGTCAATGAGGAATGCCCCATGTCAATTAGGAGTGCCCCATGTCAATTAGGAGTGCCCCATGTCAATTAGGAGTGCCCCATGTCAGTGAGTGCCCGCTGCCAATGAGGATTGCCCCCTGTCAATGAGGAGTGCCCACTTTCCATGAAGAGCGCTCCCTGTCAATTTGGTGTAGCCCCTTCGAATTACGAGCTCCCTCTGTCAATTAGGACTGGCCCCGGTCAATTAGGAGTGACTCCTTTCGATTAGGAGTGAGCCTATGAATGAGGAGTGCCCCCTGTCAATTAATAGTGCCCCCTGTCAGGTAGGTGTGCCCTCTGTCAATAAGGAGTGCCCCCTGTCAATGAGGAGTGCCCCCTGTCAATGAGGAATGCGGCATATCAATTAGGAGTGCCCCATGTGAATTAGGAGTGTCCCATGCTAATAAGGAGTGCGCCCTATCAATGAGGAGTGTCCGCTGTCATTGAGTAGTGTCACCCGACAATTAGGAGTGCCCCCTGCCAAGTAGGGGTGCCCCCTGTCAGTTTGGAGGCCGCTGTCAATGAGGAGGTCCCCTTCCCGTCAATGAGGATAGCCCCCACCCCGTCAATGAGGACTTCCCCCCACCCCGTCAATGAGGAGTGCCCCACCGTCAATGAGGAGTGAACCATCGTAAATGAGGAGTGCACCCTCCTCACCTAGGAGTGACCCCTGTCAATTAGGAATGCCCCCAGTCAATAAAGAGTGCCCCCCTGACAAGGAGGAGTGTCCACTGTCAATTAGGAGTGCTTCCTGTTAATTAGGAGTGCCCCGCTGTCAATTAGGAGGTCCCTATCAATGAGTAGTGCCCTCTGTCAATGAGGAGTGCCCACTGTCCATGAGGAGTTTCCCTGTCGTTTAGGAGTGCCCCCTGTCAATTAGGAGTCTCGACTGTAAATCTGGACTGCCCCCTTTCAATTAGGAGTGCCCCTTGTCAACTAGGAGCTCGCCCTGTAAATTATGAAAGCCCCCTACCAATTCGAAGTGCCAGTCAGTAGTGCCCCTCATCAATAAGTAGAGTCTCGGGTCAATTTGGAGTCCCTCCTGTCAAATAGGAATTCCCCTGTCAATCCGGAGTGCCCCCTGTCAATGAGGAATGCCACATGTCAATGAGGATTGCCCCCTGTCAATGAGGAGTGCCCGCTGTCCATGAGGAGTGCCACTTGTCAATTAGGAGTTCCCCCTGTCAATCAGGAGTGCCCCCTGTCAATGAGGAATGCCCCGAGTCAATTAGGGGTGCCCAATGTAAATTAGCAGTGCCCCATGTCAATTAGAATTGCCCCCTGCCAACTAGGAGTGACCGCTGCCAATTAGGAGTGCCCCCTGTCAATGAGGAGTGCCCCCTGTCAATGAGGAGTCCCCCCTGTAAATGAGGATTTTCCCCCCCCGGCAAACAGCAGTGCCCCCTGTCAATTAGGAGTGCCCCCTTTCGATTAGGAGTGCCCCCTGTCAATTAGGACTCTCCCCTGTCTTTTAGGAGTGTCCCCTTTCAATTTGGCGTGTCCCTTGTAAATTAGGAGTTCCCCCTGTCAATTCAGCTCGGCCCCGGTCTATTAGGAGTGACCCCTGTCAATTTGGAGTGCCCCCTGTCAATGAGGAGTGCCCCCTGTCAATAAGGAGGACCTTCTGTCAATGAGGAGTGCCCCCTAACAATGTGGAATGCCCTATATCAATTAGGAGTGCCCCATGTCAATTAAGAGTTCCCAATGCTAATGAGGAGTGCCCCCCGTCAATGTGGACTGCCCCCTGTCATTGAGTAGTATCCCCCGACAATTAAGAGTGCCCCCTGTCAATGAGGAGTGCCCCCTGTCAATTTGGAGGCCCAAGTCAATGAGGAGTTCCACTTGTCAATGAGGAGGGCCCCGCCATCAATGACGAGTGCCCCCCCCCCACCCTCGTCAATGAGGAGTGCCTCTTCCGTCAAAGAGGAGTGCCCCCTCTCAATGAGGCGGGCCCCCTGTCACCTAGGAGTGACGCCTGTCGATTAGGAGTGCCCCCTGTCAATTAGGAGTGCCCCCTGTCAATGAGGAGTCCTCGGTCAATGAGGAGTTGCCCTTGACAATTAGGAGTGCCTGCTTTCAATGAGGAATGCCCGATGTCAATTAGGTGCTCGCCCTCTGAATTAGGAGCGGCCCATGTCAATTAGGAGAGCCCCCTGCCAATAAGGTGCGTCCCCTGTCAATTCAGCTTGGCCCCGGTCAATTAGCAGTCAATAAGGAGTGCCCCCTTTCAATGAGGAATGCCCCATGTCAATTAGGACTGCCCCATTTCAATTAGGAGTGCCCCATGTCAATGTGGAGTGCCCCCTGTCAATGAGGAGTGACCCCTGTCAATGTGTCGTGTCCCCCGACAACTAGGAATGCCCCCTGTCAATTAGGAGTGCCCCCTGTCAATTAGGAGGCCCCTGTCAATGAGTAGTTCCCCTTGTCAAAGAGGTGTGCCTCCCGTCAATGAGGAGAGCCCCCCCCCCCCGTCAATGAGGAGTGCACCACCGTCAATGAGGACTGCCCCACCGTCAATGAGGAGTGCCCCACCGTCAATGAGGAGTTCCCCCTGTCAATGAGGAGTACCCACTGTCAATGTGGCGTGCCCCCTGTCAATGTGTAGTGCCCCCTGTCAATGAGGAGTGCCCACTGTCAATGTGTAGTGCCCCCTGTCAATGAGGAGTGCCCACTGTCAATGAGGTGTGCCCCCTGTCAATGAGTAGTGCCCCATGTCAATGAGGAGTGCCCACTGTCCATGTGAAGTGCCCCCTGTCGATCGGGAGTGCCCCCTGTCAATTAGGAGTCATCACTATCAATTTGGAGTGCCCCCTTTCAATTAGGAGTGCCCCTTGTCAATTAGGAGCTCCCCCTGTAAACTAGGATTGGCCCCTGTCAATTAGGATTGGCCCCTGTCACTTCGGAGTGACCCCTGTCAATTAGTAGTGCCCCCCATCAATGAATAGTGTCCTGTGCCAATTAGGAGTACCCCCTTTTCAATTAGGAGTGCCCATTGTCATTTTGATGCTCCCACTGCCAATTAGGAGTGGCCCCTGACAATTGGAGTACCCCCTGTAAATTGGAGTGTCCCTGTCAATTGGAGTGCACCAGTGAATACGTAGTGCCCCCTGTCAATAAGGAGTGCCCACTGTCAAAAAGGATTGCCCCCTGTCAATTAGGAGTTCCCCATGTCAATTAGGAGTGCCCCATGTCAATTGGGAGTGCCCCATGGCAATGAGGATTGTCCCCTTTCAATGAAGAGCCCACTGTCCACGAGGAATGCCCCCTGACGATTCGGGGCGCCCCCTGTCAATCAGGAATGCCCCCTGTCAATGAGGAGTACCCCCGTTCAATGACGAGTGCCCATGTCAATGAGGAGTGCCCAATGCCAATGAGGAGTGCCCCTGTCAATGAGGAGTGCCCGCTGTCAATTAGGAGTGCCCCCTGTCAATGAGGAGTGCTCACTGTCATTTAGGAGTGCCCCCTGTCAATTAGGGGTCCCCCCTGTCAATTTGGAGTAACCCCTTTCAATTAGGAGTGCCCCTGGTCAATTAGGAGATCCCCCTGTCAGTTGGGAGTGCTCCGTGTCAATTAGGAGTGAGCCCTGCCAATTGGGAGTGAGCCCTGCCAATTGGGAGTGAGCCCTGCCAATTAGGAGTGCCCCCTGTCAATCAGGAGAGGCACCGGTCAATTAGGATTGACCCCTTTCAATTAGTGCCCCCCATCAATGAGTAGCGTATCGTGTCAATTTGGAGTCCCTCCTGTTGGGTCTAAATCCGTGCCTCCTGTCAATGAAGAATGCCCCCTGTCAATGAGGAATGCCCCATGTCAATGAGGAGTGCCCCCTGTCAATTAGGAGTGCCCCTGTCAATAAGGATGCACGTGTCAATGAGGAGTGATCCCTAGTCAATGACGAGTGCCCCACCAACAATACGGAATGACCCCTAGTCACTGAGAAGTGCCCCACCTTCAATGGGGAGTGTCCCATGTCAATGAGGAGTGCCCCACTGTCAATGAGGAGTGCCCCACTGTCAATGAGGAGTGCCCCTGTCAATGAGGAGTG
The DNA here is from genome assembly GCF_964213995.1 of Mustelus asterias. Taxonomy (NCBI): domain Eukaryota; kingdom Metazoa; phylum Chordata; class Chondrichthyes; order Carcharhiniformes; family Triakidae; genus Mustelus; species Mustelus asterias. The sequence goes on from NW_027590114.1 coordinate 224,823, forward strand.
CCCCCTGTCACTGGGGAGTGCCTTCTGTCAATTCGTAGTGTCCCATATCAATTGGAGAGCACCCTGCCAATTGAAGTGCTCCGTGTCGATTGGAATATCCTCTGTCAATTGGAGTGCTCCCCCCCCGACAATTGGAGTGCCCGTCGTCAATGAGGTGTGCCCCCTGTCAATGAGGAGTGCCCCCTGTCAATTATGAGTGCCCCCTGTCAATTAGGAGTGCCCCCCGTCAAATTGGAGTACCAGCTTTCAATTAGGAGCTCCCCCTGTCGTTTAGGAAAGTCCCCGGCCAATTAGGAGTGACTGCTGCCAATTAGGAGTGACCGCTGCCAATTAGGAGTGCCCCTGTCAATGAGGAGTGCCCCCTGTCAATGAGGAGTCCCCCCTGTAAATGAGGAGTGCCCCCCCCCGGCAATCAGCAGTGCCCCCTGTCAATTATGAGTGCCCCCTTTCAATTAGGAGTGCCCCCTGTCAATTAGGACTCTCCCCTGTCTTTTAGGAGTGCCCCCTTTCAGTTTGGAGTGTCCCTTCTAAATTAGGAGCTCCCCCTGTCAATTCAGCTCGGCCCCGGTCAATTAGGAGTGACCCCTTTCAATTAGGAGTGCCCCCTGTCAATTAGGACTCTCCCCTGACTTTTAGGAGTGCCCCCTTTCAGTTTGGAGTGTCCCTTGTAAATTAGGAGCTCCCCCTGTCAATTCAGCTCGGCCCCGGTCAATTAGGAGCTACCCCTGTCACGTTGGAGTGCCCCCTGTCAATGAGGAGTGCCCCCTGTCAATAAGGAAGACCTTCTGTCAATGAGGAGTGCCCCCTATCAATGTGGAATGCCCCATATCAATTAGGAGTGCCCCATGTCAATTATGAGTTCCACATGCTAATGAGGAGTGCCCCCCGTCAATGAGGACTGCCCCCTGTCATTGCGTATTATCCCCCAACAATTAAGAGTGCCCCCTGTCAATGAGGAGTGCCCCCGGTCAATTTGGAGTCCCATGTCAATGAGGAGTTCCACTTGTCAATGAGGAGGGCCCCGCCATCAATGAGGAGTGCTCCCCCCTCGTCAAAGAGGAGTGCCCCTTCCGTCAAAGAGGAGTGCCCCCTCTCAATGAGGCGTGCCCCCTGTCACCTAGGAGTGAACCCAGTCAATTAGGAGTGCCCCCTGTCAATTAGGAGTGCCCCCTGTCAATGAGGAGTCCTCGGTCAATGAGGAGTTGCCCTTGACAATTAGGAGTGCCTCCTTTCAATTAGGAATGCCCGTTGTCAATTAGGTGCTCGCCCTCTGAATTAGGAGAGGCCCATGTCAATTCGGAGAGCCCCCTGCCAATAAGGTGCGTCCCCTGTCAATTGAGCTTCGCCCCGGTCAATTAGCAGTCAATAAGGAGTGCCCCCTTTCAATGAGGAATGCCCCATGTCAATTAGGACTGCCCCATTTCAATTAGGAGTGCCCCATGTCAATGCGGAGTGCCCCCTGTCAATGAGGAGTGACCCCTGTCAATGAGTCGTGTCCCCCGACAACTAGGAATGCCCCCTGTCAATTAGGAGTGCCCCCTGTCAATTAGGAGGCCCCTGTCAATGAGTAGTTCCCCTTGTCAAAGAGGTGTGCCTCCCGTCAAAGAGGAGTGCACCCCCACGTCAATGAGGAGTGCACCACCGTCAATGAGGAGATCCACCTGTCAATGAGGAGTGCCCACTCTCAATGAGGTGTGCCCCCTGTCAATGAGTAGTGCCCCATGTCAATGAGGAGTGCCCACTGTCCATGTGAAGTGCCCCCTGCCGATCGGGATTGCCCTCTGTCAATTAGGAGTCATCCCTATCAATTTGGAGTGCCCCCTTTCAATTAGGAGTGCCCCTTGTCAATTGGGAGCTCCCCCTGTAAACTAGGATTGGCCCATGTCAATTAGGATCGCCCCCTGTCAATTAGGAGTGCCCCATGTCAATTAGGATTGCCCCATGTCAATGAGGTGTGCACCCTAACAATTAGGAGTCTCCCCTGTCAATTAGGTGTGACAACTTACAATTAGGAGAGCTCCTTGTCAATTAGGAGCTCCCCCTGTAAACTAGGATTGGCCCCTGTCAATTAGGAGTGGCCCCTGTCACTTAGGAGTGACCCCTGTCAATTAGTAGTGCCCCCCATCAATGAATAGTGTCCTTTGCCAATTATGAGTACCCCCTTTTCAATTAGGAGTGCCCATTGTCATTTTGATGCTCCCACTGGCAATTAGGAGTGGCCCCTGCCAATTGGAGTGCCCCTGTAAATTGGAGTGGCCCCTGTCAATAAGGAGTGCCCACTGTCAATAAGGATTGCCCCCTGTCAATTACGAGTGCCCCATGTCAATTAGGAGTGCCCCATGTCAATGAGGATTGCCCCCTGTCAATGAGGAGTGACCACTGTCCACGAGGAGTGCCCCCTGACGGTTAGCGGTGCCCCCTGTCATTTAAGAGTGCCCCCTTTCAATTTGGAGTGCCCCCTTTCAATCAGTAGTGCCACTTGTGAATTAGGAGCTCGCCCTATCAATTAGGAGTGGCCCCAGTCAATTCGGAGTGACCCCGTTCAATTAGTAGTGCCCCGTGTCAATTAGCAGTGCCCCCTGTTAATGAAGAGTGCCCCCTGTCAATCCGGATTGCCCCCTGTCAATCAGGAATGCCCCCTGTCAATGAGGAGTACCCCCGTTCAATGACGAGTGCCCATGTCATTGAGGATTGCCCCATGCCAATGAGGAGTTCCCCTGTCAATGAGGAATGCCTGCTGTCAATTAGGAGTGCCCCCTGTCAATGCGGAGTGCCCACTGTCATTTAGGAGTGCCCCCTGTCAATTAGGGGTCCCCCCGTCACGTAGGAGTAACCCCTTTCAATTCGGAGTGCCCCTGGTCAATGAGGAGATCCCCGTGTCAGTTGGGAGTGCTCCGTGTCAATTAGGAGTGCGCCCTGCCAATTAAGAGTGAGCCTTGCCAATTAGGAGTGAGCCCTGCCAATTAGGAGTGGGCCCTGCCAATTAGGAGTGAGCCCTGCCAATTAGGAGTGAGCCCTGCCAATTCGGAGTGCCCCCTGTCAATCAGGAGAGACACCGGTCAATTAGGATTGACCCCTTTCAATTTGTGCCCCCCATCAATGAGTCGCGTATCGTGTCAATTCGTAGTCCCCCATATCACTTGGGGAGCACCCTGTCAATTGAAGTGCTCCGTGTCGATTGGAGTACCTCTTGTCAATTGGAGTGCCCCCTCCGACAATTGGAGTGCCCGTCGTCAATGAGGAGTGCCCCCTGTCAATGAGGTGTACCCCCGTCAATGAGGAGTGCCCCCTGTGAATGTGGAGTGCCCCCTGTCAATGAAGATTGCGCACTGTCAATAAGGATTGCCCCCTGTCAATTACGAGTCTCCCCTGTCAAAAAGGAGTGCCCCATTTCATATAGGAGTGCCCCTTGTTAGTTCGGAGCTCCTCCTGTCAATTAGGAGTGGCCCCTGTAAATTAAGAGTGCCACATTTCAACAAGGAGTGCCCACTGTCAATTAGGACTCCCCTGTCAAAGAGGAGTTACCCTTGTCAATGAGCAATGCCCTTCCGCCCCCGTCAATGAGGAGTACCCCACCGTCAACGAGGAGTGACCTCTAGTCAATGAGCAGTGCCCCACCATCAAAGGGGAGTGCCCCATGTCAATGAGGAGTGCCCCCTGTCAAGGAGGAATGCCCCCTGTCAATGAGCTGTGCCGCCTGTCAATGAGGTGTGTCCCCTGTCAATTAGGTCTGCCCCCTGTCAATTAGGACAGCGCCTTGTAAATTAGGAGCTCCCACTGTCAACTAGGAGTGGCACCTATCAATTAGGAGTGCCCCCAGTCAATGAGGAGTGCTCCCTGTCAATGAGGTGTGCCCCCTGTCAATGAGGAGTGTCCGCTGCCAATGAGGTGTGTCGCCTGACAATCAGGAGTGCCCCCTGTCAATTAGGAGTGCCCCCTGTCAATTAGGACACCCCTGTCAATGGGGAGGTCCCCTTGTCAATGTGCAGTACCCCCCCCCCCCATCAATGACGAGTGCCCCATCCTCAACGAGGAGTGAACCCAAGTCAATGTGGAGTGCCCCCTGTCAATTAGGTCTGCCCCCTGTCAATTAGCATAGCGCCTTGTCAATTAGGAGCTCCCCCTGTCATTTAGGAATGGCACCTTTCAATTCGGAGTGCCCCTGTCAATGAGGAGTGTTCTCTGCCAATGGGGTGTGTCGCCTGTAAATTAGGAGTGCACCCGTTCAACTGGGAGAGCGCCTTGTCAATTAGGAGCTCCGCCTCTCAATTAGGAGTGCCCTGTGTCAATTAGGAGTACCCCCTGTCAATCAGGAGTGCCCTCTGTCAATGAGGAGTGCCCTCTGTCACGGAGGAATGCCCCCTGTCAATGAGGAGTGCCCCATGTCAATGAGGAGTGTTCTCTGTCAATGGAATGTGCCCCCTGTCAATGAGGAGTGCCCCCTGTCAATTAGGATAGCGCCTTGTCAATTCGGAGCTCCCCCTGTTAATTACGAGTGGCAACTATCAATTAGGAGTGCCCCTGTCCATAAGAAGTGCCCCCTGTCAAGGAGGAATTCCCCCTGTCAATGAAGAATGCTCCCTGTCAAAGAGGAGTGAACCCTGTCAATGAGGAGTGTCCCCTGCCGCTGGGGTGTATCGCCTGTCAATTAGGAGTGCCCCCTGTCAATTAGGACGCCCCTGTCAATGAGGAAGTCCCGTTGTCAATTAGCAGTACCCACCCCCCTCAATGACGAGTGCCCCACCGTCAACGAGGAGTGACCCCTAGTCAATGAGGAGTGTCCCCTGCCAAGGGGTGTGTCGCCTGTCAATTAGGTGTGACCCCTGTCAATTAAGTCTGCCCCGTGTCAATTTGGAGCTCCCACTGTCAATTAGGAGTGCTCCCTGTCACTGAGGAGTGCCCCCTGTCAATAAGGAATGTCCCCTGCCAATGTGGTGTGTCGCCGAACAATTAGGAGTGCCCCCTGTCACTGAGGAGTGCTCCCTGTCAATGAGGAGTGCTCCCTGGCAATGAGGAGTGCCCCCTGTCAATGAGGAGTGTCCCCTGCCAATGAGGTGTGTCGCCTGACAATTAGGAGTGCCCCCTGTCAATGGGGAGTGCTCCATGTCAATGAGGAGTGCCCTCTGTCAATGAGGAGTGTTCCCTGCCAATGGGATGTGTCGCCTGTCAATTACGAGTGCCCCCGTCAATGAGGAGTGCCCCCTATCAATGAAGAATGCACCCTGTCAATGAAGAGTACCCCCTGCCTTTGAGGAGTGCAGCCTGTCAATGAGGAGTGTCCCCTGTCACTGAATGTGTCGCATGTCAATGAAGAGTGCCCCCTGTCAATTAGGTCTGCCCCCTGTCAATTAGGATAGCGCCTTTTCAATTATTAGCTCCCCCTGTCAATGAGTAGTGTCCGCCCCGTCAATAAGGATTCCCCCCACGTCAATGAGGAGTGTCCCCCCGTCAATGAGTAGTGCCCCAACGTCAATGAGGAGGGCCGCACCATCCATGAGGAGAGACCCAACATCAACGCGGAGTGATCCCTGTCAATTAGGAGTGCCACCCTTTTCAATTAGGAGTGCCCCCCTTTTCAATTAGGAGTGCCCCTCTGTCAGTGATATGTGTCCACTGTAAATTAGGTGAGCCCCTGTAAAAGAGGAGTGTCCCCTGTCAATTAGGTGTGCCCCCTGTCAATGAGAATTGCCCACTGTCAATCAGGATTGCGCCCTGTCAATTACGAGTCTCCCCTGTCAATTAGGAGTGCCCCCTACATATAGGCGTGCCCCCTGTCAGTTAGGACAGTGGTCAGTTAGCCCCACCGTCAATGAGGAGTGACCCCAAGTCAATGAGGAGTGCCCCACCGTCAAGGTGGAGTGCCCCCTGTTAATCACTAGTGCCCCCTGTCAACGAGGACTGTCCACTGTCAGTTAGGAGTGCCCCCTGTTAATTCGGTCTGCGCCCTGTCAATTAGGACAGCGCCTTGTCAATTAGGAGCTCCGCCTGTCAATTAGGAGTAGCACATATCAATTAGGAGTGCCGCCTGTCAATGAGGAGAGCCCCCTATCAAGGAGGACTGCCCCCTGTCAATGAGGAGTGCTCCATAATAAAGAGGAGTGCCCCTGCCAATGAATTGCGTCGCCTGTCAATTAGGAATGCCCCCTGTCAATTAGGAGTGACCGCTGTCAATTAGGACGCCCCTGTCAATGAGGAGTTTCCCCTGCCAAGGGGTGTGTCGCCTGTCAATTAGGTGTGACCCCTGTCAATTAAGTCTGCCCCGTGTCAATTAGGAGCTCCCACTGTCAATTAGGAGTGCTCCCTGTCACTGAGGAGTGCCCCCTGTCAATAAGGAATGTCCCCTGCCAATGTGGTGTGTCGCCGAACAATTAGGAGTGCCCCCTGTCAATGAGGAGTGCTCCCTGTCAATGAGGAGTGCCCCCTGTCAATAAGGAATGTCCCCTGCCAATGTGGTGTGTCGCCGAACAATTAGGAGTGCCCCCTGTCAATGAGGAGTGCTCCCTGTCAATGAGGAGTGCTCCCTGGCAATGAGGAGCGCCCCCTGTCAATGAGGAGTGTCCCCTGCCAATGAGGTGTGTCGCCTGACAATTAGGAGTGCCCCCTGTCAATGGGGAGTGCACAGTAAGAAGTTTAACAACACCAGGTTAAAGTCCAACAGGTTTATTTGGTAGCAAAAGCCACACATGCTTTCGAGGCTCTGAGCCCCTTCTTCAGGTGAGTGGGAATTCTGTTCACAAACAGAACTTATAAGACACAGACTCAATTTACATGAATAATGGTTGGAATGCGAATACTTACAACTAATCCAGTCTTTAAGAAACAAAACAATGGGAGTGGAGAGAGCATCAAGACAGGCTAAAAAGATGTGTATTGTCTCCAGACAAGACAGCCAGTGAAACTCTGCAGGTCCACGCAACTGTGGGAGTTACAAATAGTGTGACATAAATTCTGATTCTAGGATCGCATGATAAAAACTCAGGAGGAAAAAAGCAGAAATATTTATGTGAAATAGTGTGACATAAACCCAATATCCCGGTTGAGGCCGTCCTTGTGTGTGCGGAACCTGGCTATCAGTTTCTGCTCAGCGACTCTGCGCTGTCGTGTGTCGCGAAGGCCGCCTTGGAGAACGCTTACCCGAATATCAGAGGCCGAATGCCCGTGACCGCTGAAGTGCTCCCCAACAGGAAGAGAACAGTCTTGCCTGGTGATTGTCGAGCGGTGTTCATTCATCCGTTGTCGCAGCGTCTGCATAGTTTCCCCAATGTACCATGTGGGGAGTGCTCCATGTCAATGAGGAGTGCCCTCTGTCAATGAGGAGTGTTCCCTGCCAATGGGATGTGTCGCCTGTCAATTACGAGTGCCCCCGTCAATGAGGAGTGCCCCCTATCAATGAAGAATGCACCCTGTCAATGAAGAGTACCCCCTGCCTTTGAGGAGTGCAGCCTGTCAATGAGGAGTGTCCCCTGTCACTGAATGTGTCGCATGTCAATGAAGAGTGCCCCCTGTCAATTAGGTCTGCCCCCCGTCAATTAGGATAGCGCCTTTTCAATTATTAGCTCCCCCTGTCAATGAGTAGTGTCCGCCCCGTCAATAAGGATTCCCCCCACGTCAATGAGGAGTGTCCCCCCGTCAATGAGTAGTGCCCCAACGTCAATGAGGAGGGCCGCACCATCCATGAGGAGAGACCCAACATCAACGCGGAGTGATCCCTGTCAATTAGGAGTGCCACCCTTTTCAATTAGGAGTGCCCCCCTTTTCAATTAGGAGTGCCTCTCTGTCAGTGAGATGTGTCCACTGTAAATTAGGTGAGCCCCTGTAAAAGAGGAGTGTCCCCTGTCAATTAGGTGTGCCCCCTGTCAATGAGAATTGCCCACTGTCAATCAGGATTGCGCCCTGTCAATTACGAGTCTCCCCTGTCAATTAGGAGTGCCCCCTACATATAGGCGTGCCCCCTGTCAGTTAGGACAGTGGTCAGTTAGCCCCACCGTCAATGAGGAGTGACCCCAAGTCAATGAGGAGTGCCCCACCGTCAAGGTGGAGTGCCCCCTGTTAATCACTAGTGCCCCCTGTCAACGAGGACTGTCCACTGTCAGTTAGGAGTGCCCCCTGTTAATTCGGTCTGCCCCCTGTCAATTAGGACAGCGCCTTGTCAATTAGGAGCTCCGCCTGTCAATTAGGAGTGGCACATATCAATTAGGAGTGCCGCCTGTCAATGAGGAGAGCCCCCTATCAAGGAGGACTGCCCCCTGTCAATGAGGAGTGCTCCATAATAAAGAGGAGTGCCCCTGCCAATGAATTGCGTCGCCTGTCAATTAGGAATGCCCCCTGTCAATTAGGAGTGACCGCTGTCAATTAGGACGCCCCTGTCAATGAGGAGTTCTCCATTTCAATGATCAGTGACCCCCCCCTTCCCGCCCCACCCCCCCCCCCCCGTCAATGACGAGTGCTCCACCGAAAACGAGGAGTGACCCCTAGTCAATTAGGAGTCCCCCACCGTCAAAGGGGAGTGCCCCCTGTCAATGAAGAGTTCCCCCTGTCAATGAGGAGGGACCACTGTCAATTAGGAGTGCCCCCTGGCAATGAGGAGTACCCCCTGACAAGTATGAATGCCCCCTATCAATGAGGACTGCCCCCTGTCAATGAGGAGTGCTCCCTGTCATTGTGGAGTGCCCCCTGTCAATAAGGAATGTCTCCTGCCAATGTGCTGGGTCGCCTGACAATTAGGAGTGCCCCCTGTCAATGAGGAGTGCTCCCTGCCAATGGCGAGTGCTCCCTATCAATGAGGAGTGTCCCCTGTCAATGAGGAGTGTCCCCTGCCGATGGGGTGTGTCGCCTGTCAATTAGGAGTGCCCCCTGTCAATTAGGACGCCCCTGTCAGTGAGGACGTCCCCTTGCCAATGAGCAGTACCCGCCTCCCCGTCAATGACGAGTGCCCCACCGTCAACGAGGAGTGACCCCTAGTCAATGAGGAGTGACCACTGTCAATTAGCAGTGCCCCCTGTCAATGAGGAGTGCCCCCTGTCAATGAGGAGTGCCCCGGTCAAGGAGGAATGCCCCCTGTCAATGAGGAGAGCACCCTGTCAATGAGGAGTGCCCCCTGTCAATGAGCAGTGTCCCCTGCCAATGGGGTGTGTCGCCTGTCAATTAGGAGTGCCCCCTGTCAATTAGGTCTGCCCCCTGTCATTTGGAGAGCGCCTTGTCAATTAGGAACTCCCCCTGTCAATTCGGAGTGATACCAACAATTAGGTGTGACCCCTGTCAATTTGGAGAGCCCCCTGTCAATGACGACTTCACCCTGTCAATGAGCCCCCCCCCCCCCCCCGTAGCCTCCCGCCTCCGTCCAGGAGCAGTGTCCGCCCCGTCAATGAGGATTCCCCCCACGTCAATGAGGAGTGTCCCCGCGTCAATGAGGAGTGCCCCAACGTCAATGAGGAGTGCCGCACCATCCATGAGGAGAGACCCAAAATCAACGCGGAGTGCGCCCTGTCAATGAGGAGTGGCCCCCGTCACCTAGGAGTGATCCCTGTCAATTCGGAGTGCCCCCCTTTTCAATTAGGAGTGCCCCGCTTTTCAATTAGGTGTGCCCCTCTGTCAGTGAGATGTGTCCTCTGTGAGCGCCTGTAAAAGAGGAGTGTCCCCTGGCAATTAGGAGTGCCCCCTGACAATGAGAATTCCCACTGTCAATAAGGATTGCGCCCTGTCAATTACGAGTCTCCCCTGTCAATTAGGAGTGCCCCCTTCATATAGCCGTGCCCCCTGTCAGTTAGGACAGTGGTCAGTTAGCCCCACCGTCAATGAGGACTGACCCCAAGTCAATGAGGAGTGCCCCACCGTCAATGTGGAGTGCCCCCTGTCAATCAGTAGTGCCCAATGTCAACGAGGACTGTCCACTGTCAGTTAGGAGTGCCTCCTGTCAATGAGGAGTGCCCCCTGTCAATGAGGAGTGCCCCCTGTCAATTAGGATTCCCCCATGTCAATTGGAGTGCACCCTGTCAATTGAAGTGCCCCCCCCCCCCGACAATTGGAGTGCCCGCCGTCAATGAGGAGTGCTCACTTTGAATGAAGAGTGCCCCCTGTCAATAAGGAGTGACCACGGTCAAGGAGGAGTGCCCACTGTCAAGGAGGAATGCACCCTGTCAATGAGGAGTGCCCCCTGTCAATGAGGAGTGCCGCCTGTCAATGGGGAATGTCGCCTGTCAGTGACGCGTGTCGCCTATCAATTAGGAATGCCCCCTGTCAATTAGGTCTGCCTCTGTCAATTAGGACAGCGCCTTGTCAATTAGGAGCTCCGCCTGTCAATTAGGAGTGGCACATATCAATTAGGAGTGCCCCCTGTCAATGAGGAGAGTCCCCTATCAAGGAGGAATGCCCCCTGTCAATGCGGAGTGCTCCATAACAAAGAGCAGTGTCCCCTGCCAATGAATTGTGTCGCCTGTCAATTAGGAATGCCCCCTGTCAATTAGGAGTGACCGCTGTCAATTAGGACGCCCCTGTCAATGAGGAGTTCTCCATGTCAATGATCAGTGACCCCCCCCCCCCCCCCCGTGAATGACGAGTGCTCCACCGACAACGAGGAGTGACCCCTAGTCAATGATGAGTCCCTCACCGTCAAAGGGGAGTGCCCCCTGTCAATGAAGAGTGCCCCCTGTCAATGAGGAGTGACCACTGTCAATTAGGAGTGCTCCCTGACACTGAGGAGTACCCCCTGACAAGTATGAATGCCTCCTGTCAATGAGGAGTGCCCCCTGTCAATGAGGAGTGCTCCCTGTCACTGTGGATGCCCCCTGTCAATTAGGAATGTCCCCTGCCACTGTGGTGTGTCGCCTGACAATTAGGAGTGCCCCCTCTCAATGAGGAGTGCGCCCTGTCAATGAGGAGTGCTCACTGTCAATGAGGAGTGCCCCCTGTCAATGAGGAGTGTCCCCTGCCAATGAGGTGTGTCGCCTGACAATTAGGAGTGCCCCCTGTCAATGGGGAGTGTTCCCTTCCAATGGGATGTGTCGCCTGTCAATTAGGAGTGCCCCCTGTCAATTAGGATTGCGCCTTGTCAATTAGGAGCTCCCCCTATCAATTAGGAGTGCCCCGTTTCAATTAGCAGTGCCCCCTGTCAATTCCGAGTGCCCCCTGTAAATGAGGAGTGCCCCCTATCAATTACGAGTGGCACCTATCAATTAGGAGTGCCCCTGTCCATGAGGAGTGCCCCCTGTCAATGAGGACTGCCCCCTGTCAAGCAGGAATGCCCCCTGTCAATGAAGAATGCTCCCTGTCAATTTGGAGAGCCCCCTGTCAATGAGGAGTGTCCCCTGCCGCTGGGGTGTATCGCCTGTCAATTAGGAGAGCCCCCTGTCAAAAAGGACGACCCTGTCAATGGGGAAGTCCCGTTGTCAATTAGCAGTACCGCCCCCCCTCAATGACGAGTGCCCCACCGTCAACGAGGAGTGACCCCTAGTCAATGAGGAGTGTCCCCTGCCAAGGGCTGTGTCGCCTGTCAATTAGGTGTGACCCCTGTCAATTAGGAGCTCCCCCTGTCAATTAGGTCTGCCCCCTGTCAATTAGGAGCTCCCACTGTCAATTAGGAGTGCTCCCTGTCACTGAGGAGTGACCCCTGTCAATAAAGTATGTCCCCTGCCAATGTGGTGTGTCGCCGGACAATTAGGAGCGCCCCCTGTCAATGAGGAGTACTCCCTGTCAATGAGGACTGCCCCGTGTCAATGAGGACTGTCCCCTGCCAATGAGGTGTGTCGCCTGACAATTAGGAGTGCCCCCTGTCAATGGGGAGTGCTCCCTGTCAATGAGGAGTGCCCTCTGTCAATGAGGAGTGTTCCCTGCTAATGGGATGTGTCGCCTGTCAATTAGGAGGGCCCCCTGTCAATTAGGATTACGCCTTGTCAATTAGGAGCTCCCCCTATCAATTAGGAGTGCCCCGTGTCAATTAGGAGAGCCCCCTGTCAATTACGAGTGCCCCCGTCAATGAGGAGTGCCCCCTATCAAAGAAGAATGCCCCCTGTCAATGAAGAGTACCCCCTGCCTTTGAGGAGTGCCGCCTGTCAATGAGGAGTGTCCGCTGTCACTGAATGTGTCGCATGTCAATGAAGAGTGCCCCCTGTCAATTAGGTCTGCCCCCTGTCAATTAGGATAGCGCCTTTTCAATTATTAGCTCCCCCTGTCAATGAGTAGTGTCCGCCCCGTCAATAAGGATTCCCCCCACGTCAATGAGGAGTCTCCCCCCGTCAATGAGTAGTGCCCCAACGTCAATGAGGAATGCCGCACCATCCATGAGGAGATACACAACATCAACGCGGAGTGCGCCCTGTCAATGAGGAGTGGCCCCCGTCACCTAGGAGAGATCCCTGTCAATTACGAGTGCCCCCCTTTTCAATTAGGAGTGTCCCCCTTTTCCATCAGGAGTGCCCCTCTGTCAGTGAGATGTGTCCAATGTAAATTAGGTGAGCCTCTGTAAAATAGGAGTGTCCCCTGTCAATTAGGTGTGACCCCTGTCAATTAAGTCTGCCCCGTGTCAATTAGGAGCTCCCACTGTCAATTAGGAGTGCTCCCTGTCACTGAGGAGTGCCCCCTGTCAATAAGGAATGTCCCCTGCCAATGTGGTGTGTCGCCGAACAATTAGGAGTGCCCCCTGTCAATGAGGAGTGCTCCCTGTCAATGAGGAGTGCCCCCTGTCAATAAGGAATGTCCCCTGCCAATGTGGTGTGTCGCCGAACAATTAGGAGTGCCCCCTGTCAATGAGGAGTGCTCCCTGTCAATGAGGAGTGCTCCCTGGCAATGAGGAGCGCCCCCTGTCAATGAGGAGTGTCCCCTGCCAATGAGGTGTGTCGCCTGACAATTAGGAGTGCCCCCTGTCAATGGGGAGTGCTCCATGTCAATGAGGAGTGCCCTCTGTCAATGAGGAGTGTTCCCTGCCAATGGGATGTGTCGCCTGTCAATTACGAGTGCCCCCGTCAATGAGGAGTGCCCCCTATCAATGAAGAATGCACCCTGTCAATGAAGAGTACCCCCTGCCTTTGAGGAGTGCAGCCTGTCAATGAGGAGTGTCCCCTGTCACTGAATGTGTCGCATGTCAATGAAGAGTGCCCCCTGTCAATTAGGTCTGCCCCCCGTCAATTAGGATAGCGCCTTTTCAATTATTAGCTCCCCCTGTCAATGAGTAGTGTCCGCCCCGTCAATAAGGATTCCCCCCACGTCAATGAGGAGTGTCCCCCCGTCAATGAGTAGTGCCCCAACGTCAATGAGGAGGGCCTCACCATCCATGAGGAGAGACCCAACATCAACGCGGAGTGATCCCTGTCAATTAGGAGTGCCACCCTTTTCAATTAGGAGTGCCCCCCTTTTCAATTAGGAGTGCCCCTCTGTCAGTGAGATGTGTCCACTGTAAATTAGGTGAGCCCCTGTAAAAGAGGAGTGTCCCCTGTCAATTAGGTGTGCCCCCTGTCAATGAGAATTGCCCACTGTCAATCAGGATTGCGCCCTGTCAATTACGAGTCTCCCCTGTCAATTAGGAGTGCCCCCTACATATAGGCGTGCCCCCTGTCAGTTAGGACAGTGGTCAGTTAGCCCCACCGTCAATGAGGAGTGACCCCAAGTCAATGAGGAGTGCCCCACCGTCAAGGTGGAGTGCCCCCTGTTAATCACTAGTGCCCCCTGTCAACGAGGACTGTCCACTGTCAGTTAGGAGTGCCCCCTGTTAATTCGGTCTGCCCCCTGTCAATTAGGACAGCGCCTTGTCAATTAGGAGCTCCGCCTGTCAATTAGGAGTGGCACATATCAATTAGGAGTGCCGCCTGTCAATGAGGAGAGCCCCCTATCAAGGAGGACTGCCCCCTGTCAATGAGGAGTGCTCCATAATAAAGAGGAGTGCCCCTGCCAATGAATTGCGTCGCCTGTCAATTAGGAATGCCCCCTGTCAATTAGGAGTGACCGCTGTCAATTAGGACGCCCCTGTCAATGAGGAGTTCTCCATTTCAATGATCAGTGACCCCCCCTTCCCGCCCCACCCCCCCCCCCCCGTCAATGACGAGTGCTCCACCGAAAACGAGGAGTGACCCCTAGTCAATTAGGAGTCCCCCACCGTCAAAGGGGAGTGCCCCCTGTCAATGAAGAGTGCCCCCTGTCAATGAGGAGGGACCACTGTCAATTAGGAGTGCCCCCTGGCAATGAGGAGTACCCCCTGACAAGTATGAATGCCCCCTATCAATGAGGACTGCCCCCTGTCAATGAGGAGTGCTCCCTGTCATTGTGGAGTGCCCCCTGTCAATAAGGAATGTCTCCTGCCAATGTGCTGGGTCGCCTGACAATTAGGAGTGCCCCCTGTCAATGAGGAGTGCTCCCTGCCAATGGCGAGTGCTCCCTATCAATGAGGAGTGTCCCCTGTCAATGAGGAGTGTCCCCTGCCGATGGGGTGTGTCGCCTGTCAATTAGGAGTGCCCCCTGTCAATTAGGACGCCCCTGTCAGTGAGGACGTCCCCTTGCCAATGAGCAGTACCCGCCTCCCCGTCAATGACGAGTGCCCCACCGTCAACGAGGAGTGACCCCTAGTCAATGAGGAGTGACCACTGTCAATTAGCAGTGCCCCCTGTCAATGAGGAGTGCCCCCGTCAATGAGGAGTGCCCCGGTCAAGGAGGAATGCCCCCTGCCAATGAGGAGAGCACCCTGTCAATGAGGAGTGCCCCCTGTCAATGAGCAGTGTCCCCTGCCAATGGGGTGTGTCGCCTGTCAATTAGGAGTGCCCCCTGTCAATTAGGTCTGCCCCCTGTCATTTGGAGAGCGCCTTGTCAATTAGGAACTCCCCCTGTCAATTCGGAGTGATACCAACAATTAGGTGTGACCCCTGTCAATTTGGAGAGCCCCCTGTCAATGACGACTTCACCCTGTCAATGAGCCCCCCCCCCCCCCCCCCCCCCCGTAGCCTCCCGCCTCCGTCCAGGAGCAGTGTCCGCCCCGTCAATGAGGATTCCCCCCACGTCAATGAGGAGTGTCCCCGCGTCAATGAGGAGTGCCCCAACGTCAATGAGGAGTGCCGCACCATCCATGAGGAGAGACCCAAAATCAACGCGGAGTGCGCCCTGTCAATGAGGAGTGGCCCCCGTCACCTAGGAGTGATCCCTGTCAATTAGGAGTGCCCCCCTTTTCAATTAGGAGTGCCCCGCTTTTCAATTAGGTGTGCCCCTCTGTCAGTGAGATGTGTCCTCTGTGAGCGCCTGTAAAAGCGGAGTGTCCCCTGGCAATTAGGAGTGCCCCCTGACAATGAGAATTCCCACTGTTCAATAAGGATTGCGCCCTGTCAATTACGAGTCTCCCCTGTCAATTAGGAGTGCCCCCTTCATATAGCCGTGCCCCCTGTCAGTTAGGACAGTGGTCAGTTAGCCCCACCGTCAATGAGGACTGACCCCAAGTCAATGAGGAGTGCCCCACCGTCAATGTGGAGTGCCCCCTGTCAATCAGTAGTGCCCAATGTCAACGAGGACTGTCCACTGTCAGTTAGGAGTGCCTCCTGTCAATGAGGAGTGCCCCCTGTCAATGAGGAGTGCCCCCTGTCAATTAGGATTCCCCCATGTCAATTGGAGTGCACCCTGTCAATTGAAGTGCCCCCCCCCCCCCGACAATTGGAGTGCCCGCCGTCAATGAGGAGTGCTCACTTTGAATGAAGAGTGCCCCCTGTCAATAAGGAGTGACCACGGTCAAGGAGGAGTGCCCACTGTCAAGGAGGAATGCACCCTGTCAATGAGGAGTGCCCCCTGTCAATGAGGAGTGCCGCCTGTCAATGGGGAATGTCGCCTGTCAGTGACGCGTGTCGCCTATCAATTAGGAATGCCCCCTGTCAATTAGGTCTGCCTCTGTCAATTAGGACAGCGCCTTGTCAATTAGGAGCTCCGCCTGTCAATTAGGAGTGGCACATATCAATTAGGAGTGCCCCCTGTCAATGAGGAGAGTCCCCTATCAAGGAGGAATGCCCCCTGTCAATGCGGAGTGCTCCATAACAAAGAGCAGTGTCCCCTGCCAATGAATTGTGTCGCCTGTCAATTAGGAATGCCCCCTGTCAATTAGGAGTGACCGCTGTCAATTAGGACGCCCCTGTCAATGAGGAGTTCTCCATGTCAATGATCAGTGACCCCCCCCCCCCGTCAATGACGAGTGCTCCACCGACAACGAGGAGTGACCCCTAGTCAATGATGAGTCCCTCACCGTCAAAGGGGAGTGCCCCCTGTCAATGAAGAGTGCCCCCTGTCAATGAGGAGTGACCACTGTCAATTAGGAGTGCTCCCTGACACTGAGGAGTACCCCCTGACAAGTATGAATGCCTCCTGTCAATGAGGAGTGCCCCCTGTCAATGAGGAGTGCTCCCTGTCACTGTGGATGCCCCCTGTCAATTAGGAATGTCCCCTGCCACTGTGGTGTGTCGCCTGACAATTAGGAGTGCCCCCTCTCAATGAGGAGTGCTCCCTGTCAATGAGGAGTGCTCACTGTCAATGAGGAGTGCCCCCTGTCAATGAGGAGTGTCCCCTGCCAATGAGGTGTGTCGCCTGACAATTAGGAGTGCCCCCTGTCAATGGGGAGTGTTCCCTTCCAATGGGATGTGTCGCCTGTCAATTAGGAGTGCCCCCTGTCAATTAGGATTGCGCCTTGTCAATTCGGAGCTCCCCCTATCAATTAGGAGTGCCCCGTTTCAATTAGCAGTGCCCCCTGTCAATTACGAGTGCCCCCTGTAAATGAGGAGTGCCCCCTATCAATTACGAGTGGCACCTATCAATTAGGAGTGCCCCTGTCCATGATGAGTGCCCCCTGTCAATGTGGACTGCCCCCTGTCAAGCAGGAATGCCCCCTGTCAATGAAGAATGCTCCCTGTCAATTTGGAGAGCCCCCTGTCAATGAGGAGTGTCCCCTGCCGCTGGGGTGTATCGCCTGTCAATTAGGAGAGCCCCCTGTCAAAAAGGACGACCCTGTCAATGGGGAAGTCCCGTTGTCAATTAGCAGTACCGCCCCCCCTCAATGACGAGTGCCCCACCGACAACGAGGGGTGACCCCTAGTCAATGAGGAGTGTCCCCTGCCAAGGGCTGTGTCGCCTGTCAATTAGGTGTGACCCCTGTCAATTAGGAGCTCCCCCTGTCAATTAGGTCTGCCCCCTGTCAATTAGGAGCTCCCACTGTCAATTAGGAGTGCTCCCTGTCACTGAGGAGTGACCCCTGTCAATAAAGTATGTCCCCTGCCAATGTGGTGTGTCGCCGGACAATTAGGAGCGCCCCCTGTCAATGAGGAGTACTCCCTGTCAATGAGGACTGCCCCGTGTCAATGAGGACTGTCCCCTGCCAATGAGGTGTGTCGCCTGACAATTAGGAGTGCCCCCTGTCAATGGGGAGTGCTCCCTGTCAATGAGGAGTGCCCTCTGTCAATGAGGAGTGTTCCCTGCTAATGGGATGTGTCGCCTGTCAATTAGGAGGGCCCCCTGTCAATTAGGATTACGCCTTGTCAATTAGGAGCTCCCCCTATCAATTAGGAGTGCCCCGTGTCAATTAGGAGAGCCCCCTGTCAATTACGAGTGCCCCCGTCAATGAGGAGTGCCCCCTATCAAAGAAGAATGCCCCCTGTCAATGAAGAGTACCCCCTGCCTTTGAGGAGTGCCGCCTGTCAATGAGGAGTGTCCGCTGTCACTGAATGTGTCGCATGTCAATGAAGAGTGCCCCCTGTCAATTAGGTCTGCCCCCTGTCAATTAGGATAGCGCCTTTTCAATTATTAGCTCCCCCTGTCAATGAGTAGTGTCCGCCCCGTCAATAAGGATTCCCCCCACGTCAATGAGGAGTCTCCCCCCGTCAATGAGTAGTGCCCCAACGTCAATGAGGAATGCCGCACCATCCATGAGGAGATACACAACATCAACGCGGAGTGCGCCCTGTCAATGAGGAGTGGCCCCCGTCACCTAGGAGAGATCCCTGTCAATTACGAGTGCCCCCCTTTTCAATTAGGAGTGTCCCCCTTTTCCATCAGGAGTGCCCCTCTGTCAGTGAGATGTGTCCAATGTAAATTAGGTGAGCCTCTGTAAAATAGGAGTGTCCCCTGTCAATTAGGTGTGACCCCTGTCAATTAAGTCTGCCCCGTGTCAATTAGGAGCTCCCACTGTCAATTAGGAGTGCTCCCTGTCACTGAGGAGTGCCCCCTGTCAATAAGGAATGTCCCCTGCCAATGTGGTGTGTCGCCGAACAATTAGGAGTGCCCCCTGTCAATGAGGAGTGCTCCCTGTCAATGAGGAGTGCCCCCTGTCAATAAGGAATGTCCCCTGCCAATGTGGTGTGTCGCCGAACAATTAGGAGTGCCCCCTGTCAATGAGGAGTGCTCCCTGTCAATGAGGAGTGCTCCCTGGCAATGAGGAGCGCCCCCTGTCAATGAGGAGTGTCCCCTGCCAATGAGGTGTGTCGCCTGACAATTAGGAGTGCCCCCTGTCAATGGGGAGTGCTCCATGTCAATGAGGAGTGCCCTCTGTCAATGAGGAGTGTTCCCTGCCAATGGGATGTGTCGCCTGTCAATTACGAGTGCCCCCGTCAATGAGGAGTGCCCCCTATCAATGAAGAATGCACCCTGTCAATGAAGAGTACCCCCTGCCTTTGAGGAGTGCAGCCTGTCAATGAGGAGTGTCCCCTGTCACTGAATGTGTCGCATGTCAATGAAGAGTGCCCCCTGTCAATTAGGTCTGCCCCCCGTCAATTAGGATAGCGCCTTTTCAATTAGTAGCTCCCCCTGTCAATGAGTAGTGTCCGCCCCGTCAATAAGGATTCCCCCCACGTCAATGAGGAGTGTCCCCCCGTCAATGAGTAGTGCCCCAACGTCAATGAGGAGGGCCGCACCATCCATGAGGAGAGACCCAACATCAACGCGGAGTGATCCCTGTCAATTAGGAGTGCCACCCTTTTCAATTAGGAGTGCCCCCCTTTTCAATTAGGAGTGCCCCTCTGTCAGTGAGATGTGTCCACTGTAAATTAGGTGAGCCCCTGTAAAAGAGGAGTGTCCCCTGTCAATTAGGTGTGCCCCCTGTCAATGAGAATTGCCCACTGTCAATCAGGATTGCGCCCTGTCAATTACGAGTCTCCCCTGTCAATTAGGAGTGCCCCCTACATATAGGCGTGCCCCCTGTCAGTTAGGACAGTGGTCAGTTAGCCCCACCGTCAATGAGGAGTGACCCCAAGTCAATGAGGAGTGCCCCACCGTCAAGGTGGAGTGCCCCCTGTTAATCACTAGTGCCCCCTGTCAACGAGGACTGTCCACTGTCAGTTAGGAGTGCCCCCTGTTAATTCGGTCTGCCCCCTGTCAATTAGGACAGCGCCTTGTCAATTAGGAGCTCCGCCTGTCAATTAGGAGTGGCACATATCAATTAGGAGTGCCGCCTGTCAATGAGGAGAGCCCCCTATCAAGGAGGACTGCCCCCTGTCAATGAGGAGTGCTCCATAATAAAGAGGAGTGCCCCTGCCAATGAATTGCGTCGCCTGTCAATTAGGAATGCCCCCTGTCAATTAGGAGTGACCGCTGTCAATTAGGACGCCCCTGTCAATGAGGAGTTCTCCATTTCAATGATCAGTGACCCCCCCTTCCCGCCCCACCCCCCCCCCCCCCCCGTCAATGACGAGTGCTCCACCGAAAACGAGGAGTGACCCCTAGTCAATTAGGAGTCCCCCACCGTCAAAGGGGAGTGCCCCCTGTCAATGAAGAGTGCCCCCTGTCAATGAGGAGGGACCACTGTCAATTAGGAGTGCCCCCTGGCAATGAGGAGTACCCCCTGACAAGTATGAATGCCCCCTATCAATGAGGACTGCCCCCTGTCAATGAGGAGTGCTCCCTGTCATTGTGGAGTGCCCCCTGTCAATAAGGAATGTCTCCTGCCAATGTGCTGGGTCGCCTGACAATTAGGAGTGCCCCCTGTCAATGAGGAGTGCTCCCTGCCAATGGCGAGTGCTCCCTATCAATGAGGAGTGTCCCCTGTCAATGAGGAGTGTCCCCTGCCGATGGGGTGTGTCGCCTGTCAATTAGGAGTGCCCCCTGTCAATTAGGACGCCCCTGTCAGTGAGGACGTCCCCTTGCCAATGAGCAGTACCCGCCTCCCCGTCAATGACGAGTGCCCCACCGTCAACGAGGAGTGACCCCTAGTCAATGAGGAGTGACCACTGTCAATTAGCAGTGCCCCCTGTCAATGAGGAGTGCCCCCTGTCAATGAGGAGTGCCCCGGTCAAGGAGGAATGCCCCCTGTCAATGAGGAGAGCACCCTGTCAATGAGGAGTGCCCCCTGTCAATGAGCAGTGTCCCCTGCCAATGGGGTGTGTCGCCTGTCAATTAGGAGTGCCCCCTGTCAATTAGGTCTGCCCCCTGTCATTTGGAGAGCGCCTTGTCAATTAGGAACTCCCCCTGTCAATTCGGAGTGATACCAACAATTAGGTGTGACCCCTGTCAATTTGGAGAGCCCCCTGTCAATGACGACTTCACCCTGTCAATGAGCCCCCCCCCCCCCCCCCCCCCCCCCCCGTAGCCTCCCGCCTCCGTCCAGGAGTAGTGTCCGCCCCGTCAATGAGGATTCCCCCCACGTCAATGAGGAGTGTCCCCGCGTCAATGAGGAGTGCCCCAACGTCAATGAGGAGTGCCGCACCATCCATGAGGAGAGACCCAAAATCAACGCGGAGTGCGCCCTGTCAATGAGGAGTGGCCCCCGTCACCTAGGAGTGATCCCTGTCAATTAGGAGTGCCCCCCTTTTCAATTAGGAGTGCCCCGCTTTTCAATTAGGTGTGCCCCTCTGTCAGTGAGATGTGTCCTCTGTGAGCGCCTGTAAAAGAGGAGTGTCCCCTGGCAATTAGGAGTGCCCCCTGACAATGAGAATTCCCACTGTCAATAAGGATTGCGCCCTGTCAATTACGAGTCTCCCCTGTCAATTAGGAGTGCCCCCTTCATATAGCCGTGCCCCCTGTCAGTTAGGACAGTGGTCAGTTAGCCCCACCGTCAATGAGGACTGACCCCAAGTCAATGAGGAGTGCCCCACCGTCAATGTGTAGTGCCCCCTGTCAATCAGTAGTGCCCAATGTCAACGAGGACTGTCCACTGTCAGTTAGGAGTGCCTCCTGTCAATGAGGAGTGCCCCCTGTCAATGAGGAGTGCCCCCTGTCAATTAGGATTCCCCCATGTCAATTGGAGTGCACCCTGTCAATTGAAGTGCCCCCCCCCCGACAATTGGAGTGCCCGCCGTCAATGAGGAGTGCTCACTTTGAATGAAGAGTGCCCCCTGTCAATAAGGAGTGACCACGGTCAAGGAGGAGTGCCCACTGTCAAGGAGGAATGCACCCTGTCAATGAGGAGTGCCCCCTGTCAATGAGGAGTGCCGCCTGTCAATGGGGAATGTCGCCTGTCAGTGACGCGTGTCGCCTATCAATTAGGAATGCCCCCTGTCAATTAGGTCTGCCTCTGTCAATTAGGACAGCGCCTTGTCAATTAGGAGCTCCGCCTGTCAATTAGGAGTGGCACATATCAATTAGGAGTGCCCCCTGTCAATGATGAGAGTCCCCTATCAAGGAGCAATGCCCCCTGTCAATGCGGAGTGCTCCATAACAAAGAGCAGTGTCCCCTGCCAATGAATTGTGTCGCCTGTCAATTAGGAATGCCCCCTGTCAATTAGGAGTGACCGCTGTTAGTTAGGACGCCCCTGTCAATGAGGAGTTCTCCATGTCAATGATCAGTGACCCCCCCCCCCCCCCCCGTCAATGACGAGTGCTCCACCGACAACGAGGAGTGACCCCTAGTCAATGATGAGTCCCTCACCGTCAAAGGGGAGTGCCCCCTGTCAATGAAGAGTGCCCCCTGTCAATGAGGAGTGACCACTGTCAATTAGGAGTGCTCCCTGACAATGAGGAGTACCCCCTGACAAGTATGAATGCCTCCTGTCAATGAGGAGTGCCCCCTGTCAATGAGGAGTGCTCCCTGTCACTGTGGATGCCCCCTGTCAATTAGGAATGTCCCCTGCCACTGTGGTGTGTCGCCTGACAATTAGGAGTGCCCCCTCTCAATGAGGAGTGCTCCCTGTCAATGAGGAGTGCTCACTGTCAATGAGGAGTGCCCCCTGTCAATGAGGAGTGTCCCCTGCCAATGAGGTGTGTCGCCTGACAATTAGGAGTGCCCCCTGTCAATGGGGAGTGTTCCCTTCCAATGGGATGTGTCGCCTGTCAATTAGGAGTGCCCCCTGTCAATTAGGATTGCGCCTTGTCAATTAGGAGCTCCCCCTATCAATTAGGAGTGCCCCGTTTCAATTAGCAGTGCCCCCTGTCAATTCCGAGTGCCCCCTGTAAATGAGGAGTGCCCCCTATCAATTACGAGTGGCACCTATCAATTAGGAGTGCCCCTGTCCATGAGGAGTGCCCCCTGTCAATGAGGACTGCCCCCTGTCAAGCAGGAATGCCCCCTGTCAATGAAGAATGCTCCCTGTCAATTTGGAGAGCCCCCTGTCAATGAGGAGTGTCCCCTGCCGCTGGGGTGTATCGCCTGTCAATTAGGAGAGCCCCCTGTCAAAAAGGACGACCCTGTCAATGGGGAAGTCCCGTTGTCAATTAGCAGTACCGCCCCCCCTCAATGACGAGTGCCCCACCGTCAACGAGGAGTGACCCCTAGTCAATGAGGAGTGTCCCCTGCCAAGGGCTGTGTCGCCTGTCAATTAGGTGTGACCCCTGTCAATTAGGAGCTCCCCCTGTCAATTAGGTCTGCCCCCTGTCAATTAGGAGCTCCCACTGTCAATTAGGAGTGCTCCCTGTCACTGAGGAGTGACCCCTGTCAATAAAGTATGTCCCCTGCCAATGTGGTGTGTCGCCGGACAATTAGGAGCGCCCCCTGTCAATGAGGAGTACTCCCTGTCAATGAGGACTGCCCCGTGTCAATGAGGACTGTCCCCTGCCAATGAGGTGTGTCGCCTGACAATTAGGAGTGCCCCCTGTCAATGGGGAGTGCTCCCTGTCAATGAGGAGTGCCCTCTGTCAATGAGGAGTGTTCCCTGCTAATGGGATGTGTCGCCTGTCAATTAGGAGGGCCCCCTGTCAATTAGGATTACGCCTTGTCAATTAGGAGCTCCCCCTATCAATTAGGAGTGCCCCGTGTCAATTAGGAGAGCCCCCTGTCAATTACGAGTGCCCCCGTCAATGAGGAGTGCCCCCTATCAAAGAAGAATGCCCCCTGTCAATGAAGAGTACCCCCTGCCTTTGAGGAGTGCCGCCTGTCAATGAGGAGTGTCCGCTGTCACTGAATGTGTCGCATGTCAATGAAGAGTGCCCCCTGTCAATTAGGTCTGCCCCCTGTCAATTAGGATAGCGCCTTTTCAATTATTAGCTCCCCCTGTCAATGAGTAGTGTCCGCCCCGTCAATAAGGATTCCCCCCACGTCAATGAGGAGTCTCCCCCCGTCAATGAGTAGTGCCCCAACGTCAATGAGGAATGCCGCACCATCCATGAGGAGATACACAACATCAACGCGGAGTGCGCCCTGTCAATGAGGAGTGGCCCCCGTCACCTAGGAGAGATCCCTGTCAATTACGAGTGCCCCCCTTTTCAATTAGGAGTGTCCCCCTTTTCCATCAGGAGTGCCCCTCTGTCAGTGAGATGTGTCCAATGTAAATTAGGTGAGCCTCTGTAAAATAGGAGTGTCCCCTGTCAATTAGGAGTGCCCCCTGTCAATGAGAATTCCCACTGTCAATAAGGATTGCGCCCTGTCAATTACGATTTCCCCTGTCAATTAGGAGTGCCCCCTTCATATAGGCGTGCTCCCTGTCAGTTAGGACAGTGGTCAGTTAGCCCCAACGTCAATGAGGAGTGACCCCATGTCAATGAGGAGTGCCCCATCGTCAATGTGGAGTGCCCCCTGTCAATCAGTCGTGCCCCCTGTCAACGAGGACTGTCCACTGTCAGTTAGGAGTGCCCCCTGCCAATGAGCACTGCCCCCTGTCAATGAGGAGTGCCCCCTGTCAATGAGGAATGCCCATTGTCAATTAGGAGTCCCCCATGTCAATTGGAGTGCACCCTCTCAATTGAAGTGCCCCCCCGTCAATGAGGAGTGCTCACGTTGAATGAAGAGTGTCCCCTGTCAATGAGGAGTGACCACGGTCAAGGAGGAGAGCCCCCTGTCAAGGAGCAAAGCCCCTGTCAATGAGGAGTGTCCCCTGTCAATGATGAGTGCCCCCTGTCAATGAGGAATGTCGCCTGTCAGTGACGTGTGTCGCCTATCAATTAGGAATGCCCCCTGTCAATTACGTCTGCCCCCTGTCAATTAGGATAGCGCCTTGTCAATTAGGAGCTCCGCCTGTCAATTAGGAGTGCCCCCTGTCAATGAGGAGTGCCCCCTGTCAATGAGGAGTGCCCCCTGTCAATGAGTAGAGCCCCCTATCAAGGAGGACTGCCCCCTGTCAATGAGGAGTGCTCCATAACAAAGAGGAGTGTCCCCGCCAATGAATTGTGTCGCCTGTCAATTAGGAATGCCCCCTGTCAATTCGGAGTGACCGCTGTCAATTAGGACGCCCCTGTCAATGAGGAGTTCTCCTTGTCAATGATCAGTGACCCACCCCCCCCGACCCCCGTCAATGACGAGTGCTCCACCGACAACGAGGAGTGAACCCTAGTCAATGAGGAGTCCCCCACCGTCAAAGGGGAGTGCCCCCGTCAATGAAGAGTGCCCCCTGTCAATGAGGAGAGACCACTGTCAATTAGGAGTACCCCCTGACAATGAGGAGTGCCCCCTGTCAATGAGGAGTGCTCCCTGTCAATGAGGAGTGCTCCCTGTCAATGGCGAGGGCTCCCTGTCAATGAGGAGTGCCCCCTGTCAATGAGGAGTGTCCCCTGCCGATGGGGTGTGTCGCCTGTCAATTAGGAGTGCCCCCTGTCAATTAGGACGCCCCTGTCAGTGAGGACGTCCCCTTGCCAATGAGCAGTACCCGCCTCCCCGTCAATGACGAGTGCCGCGCCGTCAACGAAGAGTGACCCCTAGTCAATGAGGAGTGTCCACTGTCAATGAGCAGTGCCCCCTGTCAATGAGGAGTGCCCCCTGTCAATGAGGAGTGCCCTCTGTCAATGAGGAGTGCCCTCTGTCAATGAGGTGTGTCCCCTGCCAATGGGGTGTGTCGCCTGTCAATTAGGAGTGCCCCCTGTCAATTTGCTCTGCCCCCTGTCATTTGGAGAGCGCCTTGTCAATTAGGAACTCCCCCTGTCAATTCGGATTGGTACCAACAATTAGGTGTGACCCCTGTCAATTTGGAGAACACCCTTTCAAAGACGACTTCACCCTGTCAATGAGCTTTCCGGAACCGTCAATGAGGAGTGCTCACCGCACCCCGCCCCCCCCCCCCCCCTGCTGCCTCCCCCCTCCGTCAAAGAGTAGTGTCCGCCCCGTCAATAAGGATTCCCCCCACGTCAATGAGGAGTGGCCCAATGTCAATGAGGAGTGCCGCACCATCCATGAGGAGAGACCCAACATCAACGCGGAGTGCGCCCTCTCAGTGAGGAGTGGCCCCCGTCACCTAGGAGTGATCACTGTCAATTAGGAGTGCCCCCTTTTTCAATTAGGAGTGCCCCTCTTTTCAATTAGGAGTGCCCCTCTGTCAGTGAGATGTGTCCACTGTAGATTAGGTGAGCCCCTGTAAAAGAGGAGTGTCCCCTGTCAATTTGGAGTGCCCCTTGTCAATGAGAATTGCCCATTGTCAATGAGGATTGCGCCCTGTCAATTACGAGTCTCCCCTGTCAATTAGGAGTGCCCCCTTCATATAGGCGTTCCCCCTGTCAGTTAGGACAGTGGTCAGTTAGCCCCACCGTCAATGAGGAGTGATCCCGAGTCAATGAGGAGTGCCCCACCGTCAAGGTGGAGTGCCCCCTGTCAATCAGTAGTGCCCCCTGTCAACGAGGACTGTCCACTGTAAGTTAGGAGTGCCCCCTGCCAATGAGCAGTGCCCCCTGTCAATGAGGAGTGCCCCCTGTCAATGAGGAGTGCCCCCTGTCAATTAGGAGTCCCCCATGTCAATTGGAGTGCACCCTGTCAATTGAAGTGCCCCCCCCCCCCGACAATTGGAGTGCCCGCCGTCAATGAGGAGTGCTCACTTTGAATGAGGAGTGCCCCCTGTCAATGAGGAATGACCACGGTCAAGGAGGAGTGCCCCTGGCAAGGAGGAATGACCCCTGTCAATGAGGAGTGCCCCCTGTCAATGAGGAGTGCTGCCTGTCAATGAGGAATGTCGCCTGTCAGTGACGTGTGTCGCCTATCAATTAGGAATGCCCCCTGTAAATTAGGTCTGCCCCCTGTCAATTAGGAAAGCTCCTTGTCAATTAGGAGCTCCGCCTGTCAATTAGGAGTGGCACATATCAATTACGAGGGCCCCCCTGTCAATTAGGAGTGCACCCTGTCAATGAGGAGAGCCCCCTATCAAGGAGGACTGCCCCCTGTCAATGAGGAGAGCTCCATAACAAAGAGGAGTGTCCCCTGCCAATGAATTGTGTCGCCTGTCAATTAGGAATGCCCCCTGTCAATTCGGAGTGACCGGTGCCAATTAGGACGCCCCTGTCAATGAGGAGTTCTCCATGTCAATGATCAGTGACCACCCCCCCCCCCCCCCCCGTCAATGATGAGTGCTCCACCGACAACGAGGAGTTACCCCTAGTCAATTAGGAGTGCCCCCTGGCAATGAGGAGTACCCTCTGACAAGTATAAATGCCCCCTGTCAATGAGGAGAGCGCCCTGTCAATGAGGAGTGCTCCCTGTCACTGAGCAGTGCCCCCTGTCAATAAGGAATGTCCCCTGCAAATGGGGTGTGCCGCCTGACAATTAGGAGTGCCCCCTGTCAATGAGAAGTACTCCCTGTCAATGGCGAGTGCTACCTGTCAATGAGGAGTGCCCCCTGTCAATGAGGAGCGCCTCCTGTCAAGAAGGAATGCCCCCTGTCAATGAGGAGAGCACCCTGTCAATGAGGAGTGCCCCCTGTCAATGAGGAGTGTCCCCTGCCAATGGGGTGTGTCGCCTGTCAATTAGGAGTGCCCCCTGTCAATTTGCTCTGCCCCCTGTCATTTGGAGAGCGCCTTGTCAATTAGGAACTCCCCCTGTCAATTCGGATTTGTATCAACAATTAGGTGTGACCCCAGTCAATTTGGAGAACCCCCTGTCAATGACGACTTCACCCTGTCAATGAGCTTTCCCCCACCGTCAATGAGGAGTGCTCACCGCACCCCGCCCCCCGCTGCCTCCCCCCTCCGTCAATGAGTAGTGTCCGCCCCGTCAATAAGGATACCCCGCACGTCAATGAGGAGTGCCCCAATGTCAATGAGGAGTGCCGCACCATCCATGAGGAGAGACCCGACATCAACGCGGAGTGCGCCCTGTCATTGAGGAGTGGCCCCCGTCACCTAGGAGTGATCCCTGTCAATTAGGAGTGCCCCCCTTTTCAATTAGGAGTGCCCCCCTTTTCAATTAGGAGTGCCCCTCTGTCAGTGAGATGTGTCCACTGTAAATTAGGTGAGCCCCTGTAAAAGAGGAGTGTCCCCTGTCAATTTGGAGTGCCCCCTGTCAATGAGAATTGCACATTGTCAATGAGGATTGCGCCCTGTCAATTACGAGTCTCCCCTGTCAATTAGGAGTGCCCCCTTCATATAGGCGTTCCCCCTGTCTGTTAGGACAGTGGTCAGTTAGCCCCACCGTCAATGAGCAGTGATCCCGAGTCAATGAGGAGTGCCCCACCGTCAAGGTGGAGTGCCCCCTGTCAATCAGTAGTGCCCCCTGTCAACGAGGACTGTCCACTGTAAGTTAGGAGTGCCCCCTGCCAATGAGCAGTGCCCCCTGTCAATGAGGAGTTCCCCCTGTCAATGAGGAGTGCCCCCTGTCAATTAGGAGTCCCCCATGTCAATTGGAGTGCACCCTGTCAATTGAAGTGCCCCCCCCCCGACAATTGGAGTGCCCGCCGTCAATGAGGTGTGCTCACTTTGGATGAGGATTGCCCCCTGTCAATGTAGAGTAACCACGGTAAAGGAGGAGTGCCCCTGTCAAGGCGGAATGCCCCCTGTCAATGAGGATTGCCCCCTGTCAATGAGGAGTGCCGCCTGTCAATGAGGAATGTCGCCTGTCAGTGACGTGTGTCGCCTATCAATTCGGAATGCCCCCTTTCAATTAGGTCTGCCCCCTGTCAGTTAGGACAGCGCCTTGTCAATTAGGATCTCCGCCTGTCAATTAGGACTGGCACATATCAATTAGGAGTGCCCCCTGTCAATGAGGAGAGCCCCCCTATCAAGGAGGACTGCTCGCTGTCAATGAGGAGTTTTCCACAACAAAGAGGAGTGTCCCCTGCCAATGAATTGTGTCGCCTGTCAATTAGGAATGCCCCCTGTCAATTAGGAGTGACCGCTGTCAATTAGGACACCCCGTCAATGAGGAGTTCTCCTTGTCAATGATCAGTGACCCCACCCCCCCCCCCCCCGCCCCGTCAATGACGAGTGCTCCACCGACAACGAGGAGTGACCCCTAGTCAATGAGAAGTCCCGCACCGTGAATGGGGAGTGCCCCCTGTCAATGAAGAGTGCCCCCTGTCAATGAGGAGAGACCACTGTCAATTAGGAGTGCCCCCTGGCAATGAGGAGTGCCCCCTTACAAGTATGAATGCCTCCTATCAATGAGGAGTGTCGACTGTCAATGACGAGTCTCCCCTGTCACTGAGAAGTGCCGCCTATCAATTAGGAGTGCCCCCTGTCAATTCGGTCTGC
This sequence comes from Mustelus asterias, assembly GCF_964213995.1. NCBI lineage: Eukaryota > Metazoa > Chordata > Chondrichthyes > Carcharhiniformes > Triakidae > Mustelus > Mustelus asterias. Next base: position 253,566 of record NW_027590114.1, read on the forward strand.
CCCTGTCAATTAGGATAGCGCCTTGTCAATTTGGAGCTCCCCCTGACAATTAAGAGTGGCACCTATCAATGAGGAGTGCCCCCTGTCAATGAGGGCTGCCCCCTGTCAAGGAGGAATGCCCTTTATCAATGAGGAGTGCCCCCTGTCAATTAGGAGTGGCGCCTATCAATTAGGTGTGACACCTGTCAATTAGGATAGCCCGCTGTCAATGAAGACTTCACCCTGTCAATGAGCAGTGCCCACCGTCAATGAGGAGTGCCCCTCCCCGCCCTCCCCCCGTGAATGAGTAGTGCCCGCCCCGTCAATGAGGACTCCCCCCACGTCAATGAGGAGTGTCCCCCCGTCAATGAGGAGTGCCCTAACGTCAAGGAGGAGAGCCGCACCATCCAAGAGGAGAGACCAAACATCAATGCGGAGTGCCCCTGTCAATGAGGAGTGTCCTCTGTCAATGAGGAGAGCACCCTGTCAATGAGGAGTGCCCTCTGTCAATGAGGTGTGTCCCCTGCCAATCGGGTGTGTCGCCTGTCAATTAGGAGTGCCCCCTGTCAATTTGCTCTGCCCCCTGTCATTTGGAGAGCGCCTTGTAAATTAGGAACTCCCCCTGTCAATTCGGATTGGTACCAACAATTAGGTGTGACCCCTGTCAATTTGGAGAACCCCCTGTCAATGACGACTTCACCCTGTCAATGAGCTTTCCCCCACCGTCAATGAGGAGTGCTCACCGCACCCCGCCCCCCCCTGCTGCCTCCCCCCTCCGTCAAAGAGTACTGTCCGCCCCGTCAATAAGGATTCCCCCCACGTCAATGAGGAGTGGCCCAATGTCAATGAGGAGTGCCGCACCATCCATGAGGAGAGACCCAACATCAACGCGGAGTGCGCCCTCTCATTGAGGAGTGGTCCCCGTCACCTAGGAGTGATCCCTGTCAATTAGGAGTGCCCCCTTTTTCAATTAGGAGTGCCCCCCTTTTCAATTAGGAGTGCCTCTCTGTCAGTGAGATGTGTCCACTGTAAATTAGGTGAGCCCCTGTAAAAGAGGAGTGTCCCCTGTCAATTTGGAGTGCCCCCTGTCAATGAGAATTGCCCATTGTCAATGAGGATTGCGCCCTGTCAATTACGAGTCTCCCCTGTCAATTAGGAGTGCCCCCTTCATATAGGCGTTCCCCCTGTCAGTTAGGACAGTGGTCAGTTAGCCCCACCGTCAATGAGGAGTGATCCCAAGTCAATGAGGAGTGCCCCACCGTCAAGGTGGAGTGCCCCCTGTCAATCACCAGTGCCCCCTGTCAACGAGGACTGTCCAATGTAAGTTAGGAGTGCCCCCTGCCAATGAGCAGTGCCCCCTGTCAATGAGGAGTGCCCCTGTCAATGAGGAGTGCCCCCTGTCAATTAGGAGTCCCCCATGTCAATTGGAGTGCACCCTGTCAATTGAAGTGCCCTCCCGACAATTGGAGTGCCCGCCGTCAATGAGGAGTGCTCACTTTGAATGAAGAGTGCCCCCTGTCAATGAGGAATGACCACGGTAAAGGAGGAGTGCCCCTGGCAAGGAGGAATGACCCCTGTCAATGAGGAGTGCCCCCTGTCAATGAGGAGTGCTGCCTGTCAATGAGGAATGTCGCCTGTCAGTGACGTGTGTCGCCTATCAATTAGGAATGCCCCCTGTAAATTAGGTCTGCCCCCTGTCAATTAGGACAGCTCCTTGTCAATTAGGAGCTCCGCCTGTCAATTAGGAGTGGCACATATCAATTACGAGTGCCCCCTGTTAATGAGGAGTGCACCCTGTCAATGAGGAGAGCGCCCTATCAAGGAGGACTGCCCCCTGTCAATGAGGAGTGCTCCATAACAAAGAGGAGTGTCCCCTGCCAATGAATAGTGTCGCCTGTCAATTTGGAATGCCCCCTGTCAATTCGGAGTGACCGGTGCCAATTAGGACGCCCCTGTCAATGAGGAGTTCTCCATGTCAATGATCAGTGACCCCCCCCCCCCCCCCGTCAATGATTAGTGCTCCACCGACAACGAGGAGTGACCCCTAGTCTATTAGGAGTGCCCCCTGGCAATGAGGAGTACCCCCTGACAAGTATGAATGCCCCCTGTCAATGAGGAGAACGCCCTGTCAATGAGGAGTGTTCCCTGTCACTGTGGAGTGCCCCCTGTCAATAAGGAATGTCCCCTGCAAATGGGGTGTGCCGCCTGACAATTAGGAGTGCCCCCTGTCAATGAGAAGTACTCCCTGTCAATGGCGAGTTCTACCTGTCAATGAGGAGTGCCCCGTGTCAATGAGGAGTGTCCCCTGCCGATGGGGTGTGTCGCCTGTAAAGTGGAGTGCACCCTGTCAATTAGGACGCCCCTGTCAGTGAGGAAGTCCGCTTGCCAATGAGCAGTACCCGCCTCCCCGTCAATGACGAGTGCCCCACCGTCAACGAGGAGTGACCCCTAGTTAATGAGGAGTGACCACTGTCAATTAGCAGTGCCCCCTGTCAATGAGGAGTGCCCTCTGTCAATGAGGAGCGCCTCCTGTCAAGAAGGAATGCCCCCTGTCAATGAGGAGAGCACCCTGTCAATGAGGAGTGCCCCCTGTCAATGAGGAGTGTCCCCTGCCAATGGGGTGTGTCGCCTGTCAATTAGGAGTGCCCCCTGTCAATTAGGTCTGCCCCCTGTCATTTGGAGAGCGCCTTGTAAATTAGGAACTCCCCCTGTCAATTCGGATTGGTACCAACAATTAGGTGTGACCCCTGTCAATTTGGAGAACCCCCTGTCAATGACGACTTCACCCTGTCAATGAGCTTTCCCCCACCGTCAATGAGGAGTGCTCACCGCCCCCCGCCCCCCCCCCCCCCGCTGCCTTCCCCCTCCGTCAATGAGTAGTGTCCGCCTCGTCAATAAGGATTCCCCCCACGTCAATGAGGAGTGCCCCAACGTCAATGAGGAGTGCCGCACCATCCATGAGGAGAGACCCAACATCAACGCGGAGTGCGCCCTCTCATTGAGGAGTGGCCCCCGTCACCTAGGAGTGATCCCTGTCAATTAGGAGTGCCCCCTTTTTCAATTAGGAGTGCCCCCTTTTTCAATTAGGAGTGCCCCTCTGTCAGTGAGATGTGTCCACTGTAAATTAGGTGAGCCCCTGTAAAAGGGGAGTGTCCCCTGTCAATTTGTAGTGCCCCCTGTCAATGAGAATTGCCCATTGTCAATGAGGATTGCGCCCTGTCAATTACGAGTCTCCCCTGTCAATTAGGAGTGCCCCCTTCATATAGGCGTTCCCCCTGTCAGTTAGGACCGTGGTCAGTTAGCCCCACCGTCAATGAGGAGTGATCCCAAGTCAATGAGGAGTGCCCCACCGTCAAGGTGGAGTGCCCCCTGTCAATCAGTAGTGCCCCCTGTCAACGAGGACTGTTCTTTGTAAGTTAGGAGTGCCCCCTGCCAATGAGCAGTGTCCCCTGTCAATGAGGAGTTCCCCCTGTCAATGAGGAGTGCCCCCTGTCGATTAGGAGTCCCCCTGTCAACGAGGACTGTCCACTGTAAGTTAGGAGTGCCCCCTGTCAATTAGGAGTCCCCCATGTCAATTGGAGTGCACCCTGTCAATTGAAGTGCCCGCCCCCCCCCCCCCCCGACATTTGGAGTGCCCGCCGTCAATGAGGAGTGCTCACTTTGAATGAGGAGTGCCCCCTGTCAATGAGGAATGACCACGGTCAAGCAGGAGTGCCCCTGTCAAGGAGGAATGACCCCTGTCAATGAGGAGTGCCCCCTGTCAATGAGGAGTGCCGCCTGTCAATGAGGAATGTCGCCTGTCAGTGACGTGTGTCGCCTATCAATTAGGAATGCCCCCTGTAAATTAGGTCTGCCCCCTGTCAATTAGGACAGCTCCTTGTCAATTAGGAGCTCCGCCTGTCAATTAGGAGTGGCACATATCAATTACGAGTGCCCCCTGTCAATGAGGAGAGCCCCCTATCAAGGAACATAGAACATAGAACATAGAACATTACAGCGCAGAACAGGCCCTTCGGCCCACGATGTTGCACCGACCAGTTAAAAAAAAACTGTGACCCTCCAACCTAAACCAATTTCTTTTCGTCCATGAACCTATCTACGTATCTCTTAAACGCCCCCAAACTAGGCGCATTTACTACTGATGCTGGCAGGGCATTCCAATCCCTCACCACCCTCTGGGTAAAGAACCTACCCCTGACATCGGTTCTATAACTACCCCCCCTCAATTTAAAGCCATGCCCCCTCGTGCTGGATTTCTCCATCAGAGGAAAAAGGCTATCAAAATCCACCCTATCTAAACCTCTAATCATCTTATATGTTTCAATAAGATCCCCTCTTAGCCGCCGCCCTTCCAGCGAAAACAATCCCAAATCCCTCAGCCTCTCCTCATAGGATCTCCCCTCCATACCAGGCAACATCCTGGTAAACCTCCTCTGCACCCTCTCCAAAGCCTCCACATCCTTCCTGTAATGTGGGGACCAGAACTGCACACAGTACTCCAAGTGCGGCCGCACCAGAGTTGTGTACAGTTGCAACATAACGCTACGACTCCTAAATTCAATCCCCCTACCAATAAACGCCAAGACACCATATGCCTTCTTACAACCTTATCTACTTGATTCCCAACTTTCAGGGATCTATGCACACATATACCTAGATCCCTCTGCTCCTCCACACTATTCAAAGTCCTCCCGTTAGCCCTATACTCAACACATCTGTTATTCCTACCAAAGTGAATTACCTCACACTTCTCCGCATTAAACTCCATCCGCCACCTCTCGGCCCAACTTTGCAACCTGTCTAAGTCTTCCTGCAAACTACGACACCCTTCCTCACTGTCTACCACACCACCGACTTTGGTGTCATCAGCAAATTTGCTAATCCACCCAACTGTACCCTCATCCAGATCATTAATAAATATTACAAACAGCAGTGGCCCCAAAACAGATCCCTGAGGTACACCACTTGTAACCGCACTCCATGATGAATATTTACTATCAACCACCACCCTCTGTTTCCTATCCGCTAGCCAATTCCTGATCCAATTTCCTAGATCACCCCCAATCCCATACATCTGCATTTTCTGCAGAAGCCTACCATGGTGAACCTTATCAAACGCCTTACTAAAATCCATATATACCACGTCCACTGCCCTGCCCCCATCCACCTCCTTGGTCACTTTCTCAAAAAACTCAATAAGGTTAGTAAGGCACGACCTACCTGCCACAAAACCATGCTGACTATCACCTATCAATTCATTACTCACCAAATAACTATAAATCCTATCCCTTATAATTTTTTCCAACATCTTGCCGACAACAGAAGTGAGACTCACCGGTCTATAATTCCCGGGGAAGTCTCTGTTCCCCTTCTTAAACAATGGGACAACATTCGCTAACCTCCAATCTTCTGGTACTATACCAGAGGCCAACGACGACCTGAAGATCAGAGCCAGAGGCTCTGCAATCACTTCTCTTGCCTCCCAGAGAATCCTTGGATAAGGTCTGCCCCCTGTCAATGAGGAGTGCTCCATAACAAAGAGGAGTGTCCCCTGCCAATGAATTGTGTCGCCTGTCAATTAGGAATGCCCCCTGTCAATTAGGAATGCCCCCTGTCAGTTCGGAGTGACCGGTGCCAATTAGGACGCACCTGTCAATGAGGAGTTCTCCATGTCAATGATCAGTGACCCCCCCCCCCCCCCCCCCCGTCAATGATGAGTGCTCCACCGACAACGAGGAGTGACCCCTAGTCAATTAGGAGTGTCCCCTGGCAATGAGGAGTACCCCCTGACAAGTATGAATGCCCCCTGTCAATGAGGTGTGCCCCCTGTCAATGAGGAGTGCTCCCTGTCATTGTGGAGTGCCCCCTGTCAATAAGGAATGTCCCCTGCAAATGTGGTGTGCCGCGTGACAATTAGGAGTGCTCCCTGTCAATGAGGAGTACTCCCTGTCAATGGCGAGTGCTACCTGTCAATGAGGAGTGCCCCCTGTCAATGTGGAGTGTCCCCTGCCGATGGGGTGTGTCGCCTGTCAAGTGGAGTGCCCCCTGTCAATTAGGACGCCCCTGTCAGTGAGGAAGTCCCCTTGCCAATGAGCAGTACCCGCCTCCCCGTCAATGACGAGTGCCCCACCGTCAACGAGGAGTGACCCCTCATCAATGAGGAGTGACCACTGTCAATTAGCAGTGCCCCCTGTCAATGAGGAGTGCCCCCTGTCAATGAGGAACGCCCCCTGTCAAGGAGGAATGCCCCCTGTCAATGAGGAGTGTCCCCTGCCAATGGGGTGTGTCGCCTGTCAATTAGGAGTGCCCCCTGTCAATTAGGTCTGCCCCCTGTCATTTGGATGGCGCCTTGTCAAGTAGGAACTCCCCCTGTCAATTCGGAGTGGTACGAAAAATTAGGTGTGACCCCTGTCAATTTGGAGAGCCCCCTGTCAATGACTACTTCACCCTGTCAATGAGCTTTCCCCCACCGTCAATGAGGAGTGCTCCCCGCGCCCCCCCCCTCCCCCCCCGCACCCCCGCGGCCTCCCCACTCCGTCCAGGAGTAGTGTCCGCCCCGTCAATGAGGATTCCTCCCACGTCAATGAGGAGTGTCCCCGCGTCAATGAGGAGTGCCCCAACGTCAATGAGGAGTGCCGCAACATCCATGAGGAGAGACCCAACATCAACGCGGAGTGCGCCCTGTCAATGAGGAGTGGCCCCCGTCACCTAGGAGTGATCCCTTTCAAAGAGGAGTGCCCCCCTTTTCAATTAGGAGTGCCCCGCTTTTCAATTAGGAGTGCCCCTCTGTCAGTGAGATGTGTCCACTGTAAATTAGGTGAGCGCCTGTAAAAGAGGAGTTTCCCCTCTCATTTAGGTGTGCCCCCTGTCAATGAGAATTGCCCACTGTCAATAAGGATTGCGCCCTGTCAATTACGAGTCTCCCCTGTCAATTAGGAGTGCATCCTTCATATAGGCGTGCCACCTGTCAGTTAGGACAGTGGTCAGTTAGCCCCACCGTCAATGAGGAGTGACCCCAAGTCAATGAGGAGTGCCCCACCGTCAATGTGGAGTGCCCCCTGTCAATCAGTAGTGCCCAATGTCAAAGAGGACTGTCCACTGTCAGTTAGGAGTGCCTCCTGTCAATGAGGAGTGCCCCCTGTCAATTTGGAGTCCCCCATGTCAATTGGAGTGCACCCTGTCAATTGAAGTGCCCCCCCCCCGACAATTGGAGTGCCCGCCGTCAATGAGCAGTGCTCACTTTGAATGAAGCGTGCCCCCTGTCAATGAGGAGTGACCACGGTCAAGGAGCAGTGCCCCCTGTCAAGGAGGAAATACAGAGGGGCACTCCCAATTGAAAAGGGGGGAACTCCTAATTGAAAATGGGGGCACTCCTAATTGACAGGGATCACTCCTAGGTGACGGGCGCCACTCCTCATTGACAGGGCGCACTCCGCGTTGATGGTGGATCTCTCCTCATGGATGGTGCGGCACTCCTCATTGAGTTTGGGACACTCCTCATTGACGTGGGGGGAATCCTCATTGACGGGGCGGAAACTACTCATTCACGGGGGGGGGGGGGGGGGGGGGGGGGAGGGGGGGTGGAACTCCCCCTGTCAATTCGGAGTGGTACCAACAATTACATATTACCCCTGTCAATTTGGATAGCCCCTGTCAATGAAGACTTCAGCCTGTCAATGAGATTTGCCCCACCGTTAATGACGAGTGCTCCCCCAGCCCCCCCCCCTCCCCCCCCCCCCCCCCCCGCGCGGCCTCCTCCCCGTGAATGAGTAGTTTCCGCCCCGTCAATGAGGATTCCCCCCACGTCAATGAGGAGTGTCCCCCCGTCAATGAGGAGTGCCCCAACCTCAATGAGGAGTGCCGCACCATCCATGAGGAGAGACCCACCATCAACGCGGAGTGCGCCCTGTCAATGAGGAGTGGCGCCCGTCACCTAGGAGTGATCCCTGTCAATTAGGAGTGCCCCCATTTTCAATTAGGAGTGCCCCTCTGTCAATGAGATGTGTCCACTGTAAATTAGGTGAGCCCCTGTAAAAGAGGAGTGTCTCCTGTCAATGAGGAGTGCCCCCTGTGAATTAGGAGTCCCCCATGTCAATTGGAGTGCACCCTCTCAATTGAAGTGTCCCCCCTCCAAAATTGGAGTGCCCGCCGTCAATGAGGTGTGCTCACTTTGAATGAGGATTGCCCCCTGTCAATGAAGAGTAACCACGGTCAAGGAGGAGTGCCCCCTGTCAAGGAGGAATGCCCCCTGTAAATGAGGATTGCCCCCTGTCAATGAGGAGTGCCGCCTGTCAATGAGGAATGTCGCCTGTCAGTGACGTGTGTCGCCTATCAATTAGGAATGCCCCCTGTCAATTAGGTCTGCCACCTGTCAGTTAGGACAGCGCCTTGTCAATTAGGATCTCCGCCTGTCAATTAGGAGTGGCACATATCAATTAGGAGTGCCCCCTGTCAATGAGGAGTGCCCCCTGTCAATGAGGAGAGCCCCCTATCAAGGAGGACTGCTCGCTGTCAATGAGGAGTGTTCGTGTCCCCTGCCAATGAATGTGTCGCCTGTCAATTTGGAATGCCCCCTGTCAATTAGGAGTGACCGCTGTCAATTAGGACGCCCCGTCAATGAGGAGTTCTCCTTGTCAATGATCAGTGACCCCCCCCCCGCCCCGTCAATGACGAGTGCTCCACCGACAAACGAGGAGTGACCCCTAGTCAATGAGGAGTCCCGCACCGTGAATGGGGAGTGCCCCCTGTCAATGAAGTGCCCCCTGTCAATGAGGAGAGACCACTGTCAATTAGGAGTGCCCCCTGGCAATGCGGAGTGCCCCCTTGCAAGTATGAATGCCTCCTGTCAATGAGGAGTGCCGCCTGTCAATGACGAGTGTCCCCTGTCACTGAGAAGTGCCGCCTATCAATTAGGAGTGCCCCCTGTCAATTCGGTCTGCCCCTGTCAATTAGGATAGCGCCTTGTCAATTTGGAGCTCCCCCTGTCAATTAAGAGTGGCACCTATCAATGAGGTGTGCCCCCTGTCAATGAGGAGTGCCCCCTGTCAATGAGGAGTGCCCCCTGTCAAGGAGGAATGCCCTTTATCAATGAGGAGTGCCCCCTGTCAATTAGGAGTGGCACCTATCAATTAGGTGTGACACCTGTCAATTCGGATAGCCCGCTGTCAATGAAGACTTCACCCTGTCAATGAGCAGTGCCCCACCGTCAATGAGGAGTGCCCCTCCCCGCCCTCCCCCCGTGAATGAGTAGTGCCCGCCCCGTCAATGAGGATTCCCCCCACGTCAATGAGGAGTGTCCCCCCGTCAATGAGGAGTGCCCTAACGTCAAGGAGGAGAGCCGCACCATCCAAGAGGAGAGACCAACCATCAATGCGGAGTGCCCCTGTCAATGAGGAGTGTCCCCTGTCAATGAGGAGTGCACCCTGTCAATGCGGAGTGGCCCCCGTCACCTAGGAGTGATCACTGTTAATTACGAGTGCCCCCCCTGTCAATTCGGAGTGCCCCTTGTCAGTTAGGAGCTCCCCCTGTCTGTTAGAGAGCCCCCTGTCAAATAGGAGTGCCCCCTGTCATTTTGGATTGCCCCCTGCCAATTTGAAGTGACCCCAGACAATTCGGAGTGCCCCCGGTCAACATGGATGTCCGCCTGTCAATTTCGAGTACCCCCTGTCAATTAGGACTGCCCCCTGCCAATTACGAGTTCCCCATGCCAATGATGAGTGCCCCCTGCCAATGATGAGTGCCCTCTGTCCATTAGGAATCCCTCATATCAGTTGGAGTCCCCCTGTCAATTCGGAGGCCCCTGTCAATGAGGAGTGCCCCTGTCAATGAGGAGTGCCCGCTGTCAATGAAGGGTGGCCCGGTCAATTAGGAGTGACCCCTGTCAATTGGGAGTGCCCCATATCAATTACGAGCTCCCCATGTCAATTAGGAGTACCCCCTTTCAATTAGGAGTGTCCCATGTCAATTACGAGCTCCCCATGTCAATTAGGAGTACCCCCTGTCAATTAGGAGTGTCCCATGTCAATTAGGAGTGCACCTGAAAATTAGCAGTGCCCAGTGTCAATTGGGAGTGCCCCCTGTCAATGAGGAGTGACCCCTGTCAATTAGGAGTGCCCCATATCAATTACGAGCTCCCCATGTCAATTAGGAGTACCCCCTGTCAATTAGGAGTGTCCCATGTCAATTAGGATTGCACCTGAAAATTAGCAGTGCCCACTGTCAATTGGGAGTGCCCCCTGTCAATGAGGAGTGCCCCCTGTCAATTGGGAGGCCCCTGTCAATGAAGAAGTCTCCTTGTCAATGAGGATTCCCCCCCCCCGTCAATGTGGAATGCCCACTGTCAATTAGCAGTGCCCCTGTCAATGAGGAGTACCCCCTTTCAATTAGGAGTGCCCCTTATCAATTACGAGCTCCCCATGTCAATTAGGAGTGCCCCTTGACAATTAGCAGTGTCCCATGTCAATCAGGAGTGCCCCTGTCAATGAGGAATTCCCCTTGTCAATGAGGAGTGCCCCACCTTCAATGTGGAGTGCCAACTGTCAATGAGGAGTGGCCCTGTCAATTAGGAAAGCCCCCTGTCAATGAGGAGTGCCCCATGTCCATGAGCATTGCCCCCTTTCAATGAGAGGAGCCCCCTGTCAATGAGTGGAGCCCACTGTCAATGAGGAGAGCCTCTTGTCAATTAGGAGTATCCCCTTTCAATTCGGAGTGCCCCTTGTCAGTTAGGAGGTTCCCCCTGTCCGTCCGAGAGCCTCCTGTCAAATAGGAGTGCCCCCTGACAATTAGGAGTGCCCCCGGCCAATTTGGAGTTCCGCCTGTCAATTTGGAGTACCCCGTGTCAATTAGTCGTGCCCCCAGTCAATTAGGACTGCCCCCCGCCAATTACGGGAGTGACCTTTACGAGGAGTCATAGGTTCAAGGTGAAGGGGGGAGGTTTAACACAGATATCAGAAGGACATATTTTACACGGAGGGTGGTGGGGGCCTGGAATGCGCTGCGAGGCAAGGTGGTGGAGGCGGACACACTGGGAACGTTTAAGACTTATCTAGATAACCATATGAACGGAGTGGGAATGGAGGGATACAAAAGAATGGTCTAATTGGAACAGGGAGCGGCACGGGCTTGGAGGGCCGAAGGGCCTGTTCCTGTGCTGTATTGGTCTTTGTTCTCTGTTCTTTGTTTTGTTGTACGAGTGCCCCCTGCCAATGATGAGTGCCCGCTGTCAATTAGGAGTCCCTCATATCAATTCGAGTCCCCCTGTCAATTCGGAGGCCCCAGTCAATGAGGAATTCCCCTTGTCAATGAGGAGTCCCCCCCGTAAATGAGGACTGCCCACCGTCAATTAGGAGTGCACGCTGTCAATTAGGAGTGCACCCTTTCAATTAGGAGTGCCCCTTACCAATTACGAGCTCTCCATGTCAATTAGGAGTGCCCCCTGTCAATTGGGTGGCCGCTGTCAATGAGGAATTCCCCTTGTCAATGATGAGTGCAGCCCCGTCAATGAGGAGTACCCCACCGTCAATGAGGAGTGCCTCACCGTCAATGTGGAGTGACCCATATAAATCAGGAGTGCCCCCAGTCAATTTGGAGAGCATCTTGCCAAGTAGGAGTGCACCCTGTCAATGAGGAGTCCCCATGTCAATTGGAGTGCCCCATGTCAATTAGGAGTGCCCGCGTCAATGAGGAGTGCCCCCTGTCAATTAGGAGGCCGCTGTCAATGAGGGGTTCCCCTTGTCAATGAGGAGTACCCCCCCGTCAATGAGGAGTGCCCCACCGTCAATGAGGAGTGTCTCACCGTCAATGTGGAGTGACCCATATAAATCAGGAGTTCCCCCAGTCAATTTGGAGAGCATCTTGCCAAGTAGGAGTGCACCCTGTCAATGAGGAGTCCCCATGTCAATTGGAGTGTCCCTTGTCAATTAGGAGCTCCCCCTGTCAATGAGGAGTGCCCCCTGTCAATGAGGAGTGCCCCCTGTCAATGAGGAGTGCCCCCAGTCAATGAGGAGTGCCCCCAGTAAATGAGGAGTGCCCCAAGTCAATGTGCAGTGCCCCCTGTCAGTGAGGAGTTCCCCATGTCAATTGGAGTCCCCCTGTCAATTGGAGTACACCCTGTCAATTGGAGTGCCCCGTGTCAATTGGAGTACCCCCTGTTAATTGGAGCGCCCCCTATCAATTTGACTGCCCCATCAATTAGAAGTGCCCCCTATCAATAAGGAGTGCCCCCTGTCAATAGGGGGTGCCCCCTGTCAATAAGGAGTGCCCACTGTCAATAAGGAATACCTCCTGTCAATTTGGAATGCCCCTTGTCAAATAGGAGTACCCCATGTCAATTAGGAGGGCCCTATGACAATGAAGAGTGCACCCTGCCAATGAGGAGTGCCCCCAGTCAATGAGGAGTGTCCCAGGTCAATGAGGAGTGACCCCTGTCAATGAGGAGCACAGAAAGTCGGCACAGAAAGTCTGTGCCAACACAAATGCCTCTCTAATCTAATATTTTCTTCCCTCCACGTGGCCAATAACTCTCTATTCCCTGCTTCTTCATTTACCTGTCCAGATGCCTCTTGAATGTTGCCTTAGAATCTGCTTGCACCACCTCCTTTGGCAGAGTTTTCGAAGCATTAACCACCCGCTATGTGAAAAACGTGCCCCTTGCATCTCTTTTAATCTTTCCTCCTTTCACTTTGAACCTAAGCCCCCGAGTAATTGAGCCTTCGGCCCTGCAAAAATAATATTCTCGCTATCCATTTCATCCAAGTCATAACTTTGTAAACCTCTGTCAGGTCCGCCCTCATCCTCCGACGCGACAGTGAAAATAATCCTGTTTGTTCATCCTTTCTTCATAGTTCACATCCTTTAAACCAGGCACCGTCCTGGTAAATCTCGTCAACACCCCTTCCAGTTAATCAACACCCATCTAGTCGTGTCGCGACCAGAATTGAACACAAAGCTTCAAATGCGGCCCAACCAAAGTCTTGTACAGCTGCAACCTGATTTTCCAATTGCTTACTCAACACCGCGACCATTGAAGGCCACCATGCCAAAAGGCGTCTTGACCACTCTGTCCAACTGAGTTGCCACCTTCAGCGATCTATGGATCTGCAGGTCTCGATCCCTCTGTCTGCTCATATTTTTTCAAGGCTGTCCCATTTTTTGCATACTTTCTTTTTTGCAGTAGAACTTCCTAATTGCATCAACTCACATTTGCCCGGGTTAATTTCCATCCCAGCACTGCTCCTTGTGATTCATCGCATGCGACAGATCTCCAGTTAGCAATGTACCCTCCCACTCCAAACCCTGCTTTCCATGCCCCGGCCAGTTTTGTGTCCATCTTACCACCTCACCTCGGATCCCATATGGCTTCACCTTCAGACTGCCATGAGAAACCCGTTCGAAGGGTTTACTCAAGTCCATGTACACAACATCCACTGCCCTGACGCCGTCACTTTTTCATATCAATTCCTCAAATAACTCAATCAAGTTAGTGAGATACTGCCTCCCGTTCTCTAAACAACGTTGCCAATCGCGAATGAGCCTATTCTCTGACAGACGTGAGTATATCCTGTCCCTAATTATCTTCTCCAATAATTTCTCCAACACTGATAAAAGACTCATGGGCCTCTATTTCCCTGATTGTCTGTTCCATCCGTCTGCAACAGGAAAACATGTTAGCTGCTCTCCAGTCCACTGGTACCTCGCCCCTTGCGAAAGTGGATTCAAAATTTTGTGTTCTCTCACCTCTCTCAGTATTTTGGATAAACCCGATCTGGCCCTGGGGATTTGCCCACTTTCATGATTTTCAAAACCTCCAATGCCTTTTCCATTTTTATCTCCACATGTTCCAGAATGTCAACATCGTCCATTTTACCTTCACCATCCACCACATCCTTCTTGTTTGTGAATACTGATGCAAAGTACTCATTAAGGACATCGTCCACCTCATCTGGCTCCATCCAAATATTCTATCGACTGTCCTTGACTGGGCCTACACTTTCCTTCCCGAGCCTCTTCCTCCTTATTTATGCATATAAATCCTTGCGACTCTCGTTAATCCTGCTTGGCAAGGACGTTCCATTTTTGCTTTCAGCCCTCCGACGAACCTGTTTAAACTCTTTCCTGCTACCTTTGTATTCCTCAAGAGCTTTATCAGTTTTCAATTTCCTGAAATTCATGTATGCCTCCTTCTTCTTTTTCACTCAGCTCACAATGTCTTTTGTAATACAATGTTCCCGAACCTTGTTGTCTTTATCCTTCAACTGTACTCACATTCACACACACAGACACAACCACAGGAGAACACACACAACACATGCACAAAGGGTCAAACACACATACACCGTTACATAAACATACTCGAACACACAAACTAGAACACACAAACACACAGAGACAAAACACAGACTCATATACACACAAACACAATCAAATTCACACACACACACACACACACACACACACACACATGCACACAAACAGAAGCACCCTCACACTAACGCGTGCACACAGACTCACATACACACATTCAAGCACACAAATGCACTTGCCCACACACAGACACATCCACACAGACACACGCGATATACACACAGATGCACATAGACAAAAACACTTACGCGTGCACACACAATCCATCATCCAGGCACATGTGCAAACCTACAGACAAATAGTCACAGACAGACACGGCCCCCCTCCCATGCCCCACACAAAAACACAATCACGATCATCCAGCCGCAGACGCAACCACACACAGACCTCCACATGCAGATACACGCGCATACACACACCCTTGAGCTATGTAACTATACATATTAGTACAAACACAAATAACCACACACACGCACACATACCTACGCACAAACATGCACACACGCACTAACTCATTGATTTCATTGGTCTGAAAATTGAATACAGGAGTTGGCAAGTCTTGTAGACGTTGTAGCCGACATTGGTAAGGCCACACTGGGAATACTGTGCACGGCCCTGCCGACTCTATAATATGAAGGATATTGCTAAAGTAGGAGGAGTGCAGGCAAGATTTACTAGGATGCTTCCGGACTTGATGGTCTGAGTTAGAAGGAGTGGCTGGATAGACGAGGACTTTTTTCCCCCTGGAGATTGGGGGGCTAAGGGGTGATCTTCTCGAACTCAATCAAATATTGAGGGGCATTGATCAGGTTGATGGTCAACAATGTTTCCCAAAGTTAGGGGAGCCTGAAACAAGTGGAAACAGGTTTAAGGAGAGATACACATGGGTGTAAGGGGCATTTCTTTCACATTGGGTGGTGATTGTCAGGAACAAGGTGCCAGAAATAACACATCTACTAATGTGACGCCCTCTCAGCTTATAGCCACGATCATCCCACTTACTTCTCGCTTGTGCTTTTGGGACTCTGAAACAAGTGCGCATAGGTTTAAGGAGAGATACAAAAGTGTGCAAGGGGCATTTCTTTCACATCGGGTGGTGATTGTCTGGACCGAGATGCCAGAAATAACAGCAGAGGCACATTAAGTTCCATCTTTTAAAATGCACTTCAGCAGTTACATCGGTATTGAGGCATCTGGGCCGAAGGCGAGAAATTGGTCCGAACTTAATGATAAAAACGCGGCGACTTGGATAGGTTTGGCGAAATGACCAGTCACCATGCTGTAAAACTCTATGATTCTATATGGACATAAAGATGCACGCACACAGTCTTCCTGACTCTCTGTTAGGCATATACATTCGCAAATAATCTCTCAGTCTTCCACACACACACACACACGCACACACACGCATGCGCTCACTAATGTGCAGATGCAGGCGCATATACACTAAATCACAGACAGACAGATATTATTTATAAAACAGGAACTGTCTCTTTCAACATGTCTTCCTTGTTCGCACATGCACACAGAGACAGAAGCTCACGTAGGCAATTACACATTCTCACGCAAACACATAAACTCAAACCCACATACACACAAGCATAAACACGGAAACGCATCAGGAGAAAATTTCCCTTCCGTCCCGCCATGTGAGTCGTAGCGGCTGGGGGTGGAGCATCTAAAAATCTGTTGACCTCAGGTGGAATTTCCCGTTTCTGGGCGAGCGCACTCGGAAAATCCCGCCCACAATCACATGGAATCGCAAATATATTCCCTCCCTGATACACGCATGCACACACAAAGAAAGGCGCCTTAGAGTCAGGGGATGCAGAGGTCACAGGTGGTAGTGGGGCAAATATGTTGGGTTACTGGGATAGGGCCTGTGTGGGCTTGTTGTCGGTGAAAACTCGATGGGTTTAATGGCCTCCTTCTGCACTGCAGGGATGCTATGGACACACACACACACAACACACACACACAGAGCCGACCATAGATACAGACAAAAACGCACGCATAGTCAAACACAGTCACCACCACCTTCACAATACCGACACACATACACACACGGTTATGCACACACACAACACATACACATGGACAAACACACGGACATACACACGTGTACGCCCACAATCACACCCACACATATGCACACAAAGGCATTCATTCAGACATACGCATACGCAAACATGAAGGAAAACGTGTGCATAATCACATTCCTATGTTCCAAATGCACGCAGAGGGGCACACATACACATAAACACAATTACACTCAAATACATAAACACACATCCACATGCTGATGCACACATGCAGACTCAGGTCAGTAAGATTAAGGGGAAAAGCAGGCAGCGAGTAGTTACTGAACACAACAAGATTGGTGGTCTGAATTGCATTTGTTTCAATGCGAAGAGTATAATAGGTAAGGCAGAAAAACATAGAGTTTGGATTTGAACTTGGAACTAAGATATTGTTTGGTGTCACAGAGACTTGGTTGAAAGAGCGGCAGGACTGAACGCTAAACATTCCAGGATTTAGATGCAACAGGCAGGATAGAGGGGGATGTACAAGGGCTGGGGAAGTTGCATTACTGGTTAAGGAGGATGTCACAACTGTACTGAGGTGGCTGGCGGGGGCGGGGGGGGCGGCGCATCTCGGAGCGTTCAGGCAGCGAGGAAATATGGATAGAGCTCAGGAATAGGAAGGGTGGAGTCACAATTTGGGGGTTTATTGCAGGCCTCCCAACGGCCAGCTGAAGAAAGAGGAGCAGGTATGCAGAGAGATTATGGAGAGATGCAAAAACAACAGGGTTGTTTTGAAGGGTGATTGTACCTGTCCCGATATTGACTCGGAGCCACATACTGCTCGAGGCTTGGATGGTGCAGGATTTGTAAGGAGCGTCAAGGAGGGTTTCTTGAAACACTATGTAAATATCCCAACTCAGAAAGGTGCCATATTAGACCTGGTATTGAGGAATGAGCCCGGCCAGGTGATCAAAATTTCTGTCGGAGAGCATTTCGGGAACAATTATCATCATTCCAGAAATTTTTGAAGGTGCTTGTGGATAAGGATGAGCGTAATCCTCAGGCAAAAGTTTTCAATTGGGGGAAGATTAACTGCAACAACATTTGGCTGGATCTGGAGAGCAGAGATTCGGGGAGGATGTTTGAAGGTAAACCAACATCTGCAATGTTGGCGCCTTTCAAATGTCATTTGATTGGCATGTACCTGTGAGGATGAAGGATACGTTTAGCAAGTATCGGGAACCTTGGATAACGAGGGACATTATGCTATGTCAAAAAAGGAAAAAAAAAGAAGCATTCGGAATGAAGAAAATTCTGAGCAGAGATGAAGCCCTTGAAGAATATAAAGAACTGGGAAGGAACTTAAGGAAGGAGCTGGAATGACGAAAAGGCGTCATGAAATGTCCTTGCCAAAGAGGAGTGAGGACAATCCTCAGGTATTGTATACGGATGTAAAGAGCAAGAGTACAACAAGGGAAAGGGTTGGTTCACTCAAGGATAGTGAAGGGAATCTATGCTTGAATCCAGAGGAAATAGACCTTTGAGTAATTGAATACTTTGCTTCAGTATTCACCAAGGAGATGGACTTGATGGATGAGGAGTTTAGGGTAATGTGTGTAGACAATCTGGTTCATGTCCATATCAAAATGGAGGAGGTATTGGGCGTCTTAAAAACATTGAAATAGATTAGTCCCCAGGGCCTAATTGGATCTACCCCAAAATACTGAGGGAGGCAAGGGTGGAAATTGCTGGGGTCTTGACAGAAATCTTTGCATTCTCATTGGATGCAGGTGAAGTTCCAGAGGACTGGAGGATAGCCAATATTATTTCATTGTTTAAGAAGGGCGGCAAGGAAAACTCCAGGAAATTGTCGACCAGTAAGCCTTACGTCAGTTGCAGGGAAATATTTGGAAAAGATTCTTCGAGACAGGATTTACTCACTTTTGGAAAAGAAAATGGACATCTTAGTGACAGACAGCATGGTTTTGTGAGCGGGAGTTCGTGCCTCAATAACTTGATTGCGTTTTTCGAGGAAGTGACGAATATGAGAGATGAGGGAAAGGCAGTGGATGGTGTACACACGGTACACATATTGTACACCTGATGGTAGACTGGTGCGAAAGCTGAAGTCACACGGGATCAGAGGAGAGCTGGCAAGATGGATACAGAACTAGCTTGGACATAGAAGACAGAGGTTAGAACTGGAGGGCTGACCTTCTGAATGGAAGGCTGTGACTAGACGTGTTCCACAGGGATCAGTTCTGGGACTTTCTTGTTCGTACTATGCATAAATTATTTGGAGGGAAATATAGCTAGTTTGATTAGTAAGTTCGCAGACGACACAGAAATTGGTGGAGTTGCAGACAGTGAAGAGGATTGACAGAGGATACAGGAAGTTATAGATCAGTTGGAGACATGGGCGGTCAACTGGCAGATCGAGATTAATCCGGACAAATGTGAGAGATTAGATGAATCAGGGCGTACATTTCTGCCAATCATTGAAAGTGACAGGGCTGTTCGATAAGGTCGTCAAGAAAGCATGCGGAATGCTTGCCTTCATCTGTCGAGGCAATGAGTATAAACATTTGCAGGTCATGCTGCAGCTGCACAGACACGTAGTTTGGTCTCAGTTAGAATATTGTGCACAATTCTGGTCACCACAATGCCAGAAGGATGAGGATGCTTTAGGGAGGGTACAGAAGAGGTTTATCAGGAAGTTGCCTGGTCTGGAAGGTATTAGCCATGAGGAGAATTTGTATAAACTCGGTTTGTTCTCACTGGAACGACGAAGGTTGAGGGGTGACCTGATAGAGGTTCACAAGATTATGAGTGGCATGGACAGAATGGATACTCAGATCCCCTTTTCTAGGGTAGAAAAGTCAAGCACAAGGGGATTGTAGTTTGAGGTGCGTGGGGAAAATTTTAGAGAACATTGGCGAGGCACGTTTTTAACAGAGATGTTGGGAAATGTTTGGAACTGTCTCGGGGCGTAGCGGGAGCAGGTAGGAAAGTGGCATTCAAAGGACAACTTGACGAATATGTGAAGAGGACGGGATTCGAAGGATAAGGACTCCTTATGTACATCCGGTTTAGTTTAAGCAGGCGTTATGATCTGCGCGGGCTTGGATTTCTGAAGGGCCTGTTCCTCTGCAGTCTGTTCATTTGTTCTTTGTTCTTTGTTCACACAAGCAGACACATAAACACATACATTCAACTGCACTAACACATGCACATACACATTCTCTCCTCCACACACAACTAAGCACACATCCAATCGCACACACATGGACACAGTGCAACATGAAGCTCTGTATTCCTGTACACACGTATACATTAAAAACAGATAAATCAAGACATAAAGGCACTCACTCAAATACTCACAGACATACACATATATTTTCCCCTCCACCACTGTCGCTCCCCCAAATCGGTTCGGGCCATCAGTTACAAGTCTCAGGTTATCCTTTGAAATTCTTCTGACTTTTTTCTCCCTTTGACACATTCTGATCTCTGAATGTGACGCCTTCTCAGCTGATAGCCACGATCATCTCACTTACATCTCGCTTGAGCTTTTTTTCGTGATATTAATGCCAATCTGCCTCACCCTCTCACCGATAAATTGTAAACATCATCCTACTTTCTATTGTCTTCAGTTTTGATTATGGTCCCCCAGGCCTAAATCGTACGTTCTCTTCACTCTCCAAAGGCGTTGCCAGATCTTTGGTGATTTTCCAGAATTTTCTGTTTTTGTTTCAACTTACAGTATCTGCAACGATGTGTTTTTATGAGGATAGTGATATTACCAAAATACTTCATGTTGATGGGCAAGCAGAAAAAGAAGGCGTTAAAGTTCCAGTTCAGTGCTCCTGTCTGGTAATATAGGCTGTTTTTCGACCTTGGGGACATTGTCGAGTCAGTAGCAATGCAGCCACCTCAAAATAAGGAGTCAGGTGTACATGAAGTTTCCAGGAATGCCAAGGTTTGAAGGGAAGTTGGAGTTGGAGAAGTGTGAGGCACCATACAACAACATAATCCTTACAATGCAGAATGAGGCCATGCAGACTATATAGTCTGTACCGACGTTCCAAAAGAGCATCTGATCAAATCCTTTCCTTGCGCCCGAGCCTGTAAACACACGCATTGGATACTAATGGCTAAATTAGCATGACCAATCCATCTAACCTCCATATCCTTGCACAGTTATGATCAATTTCCAATGGCAAATCCACCTAACCTACATATCAAAATTGGATTTGAAGCGCCGGGTGTGTGGGAACTAACGGAAGTCAATGATGGAAAGTATAATCAGTGAAGGCGACTGAGTGAGGATAACACATGTTCAGAAGGGTTTGGATAGGTTGGCATTGCAGGAAGGTGGAGGTTCGTTCTGTAGTCAGGAGGCAATTGGAGCCATTATGTTTGTCACTTGCTCAAGTGCTATTTCACAGGAGGCGTTACCCTGTTCAGAAACGTCCAGCAAAAATCTACAGGAAAACAGCGGTGGATGTCAATGGTGATTTTTAATGTTTACCTCAGCATATTACTTACCCTTCCTGAATTCTAAACTGGGATCTTGATTGTGTCCTTCAACAGAGCCCGTGTCATACGATCAAATCTGGAATTTGAACTGAGAGCCTGAATTACTGGGTGAAATCCATTGGTTATTTGCACCTGAATTGAGTTTGTCGTGTCGAGAAGTTGTTAACGTTTATATATGGAACAACAGCTGTGGACATGTTCAGTGCAATGATCCGCAAATGGTAATGAAAACGTTGTTGGAATGTGTGAGGGCAGTTTTCAATCTTATCCCCAGAACAGGCCTAATTGCGATAAACTGCCCGACTGTGAGATTGTTCCTTTTGGTCGAGCACATTGTTTCCATTACAGTTCAAGAGGCTGATGTCATCTGTTTGTTCAACTGTTGTAGATAATAGCAATGAACAGATCCATAACGGTGTCCATGGAGACTTCCTCCCTTATATAATACAGACACCACAGGATGTAGCAGATAACAGTGCCGGCCAGAGCTGAGGAACCTGAGCCAACAGTGGTAACCACTTCTCACAGAGATGGGGTTTCAAATATTCAATGAGATAGAAGATATTTACTACCCTTTTATTGCAGCCATTGGAGTTTCTGGTAAGTTCTTATCTCAACAAAGCGGGGTTGACAGTGCTGCTCACCTCCGTGTCTCATTTTCTGATATGTTTTACATTCTGAACAAGCGACTGAATGTTGTTTTATAAGTGTGTGTAATATCTGTGTCAGTCTTCATGGCAATGTCTTGTCTTTTGGATTCAGGATTTTATGGCACTCGAAGGTATATACAAATGGCAGAGTAGGTTGTTCGCCTTTAAGTACTTCCAATGTTCTTAATAGCTGGAGTTTATAGTGCTCGAGCTATCCAGCCAGTCAAACTGCGGATGGTGACGGCAAACCTCTGTAATATTTTGCCTTGTAGAATGATGGACTGATCCAATCGAAGCCCCTCATTTCAAAGCGCTCTTAGGCAATGCATCTGTGGGGAAGGGGAAGAAGATTATACCTGCAATGACTTTAATTATCTACTCCTCTATTTCCATGGATTGGGAATCGTGTGTGCAGAATACGAGATGAAATTAGAGTAATCAGCTGTTTACAATTTGATGTCACGAAATCAGTTAACACTGCAATCGTTTCCAGCCATTTTGGTTTTAGTTACTGTTTTGTGCGAATTGCTTGTCATAGTGTTGCAAAGATGCAGTACAATGTCCTGCTGCTCGAATGTCAAGGTCCAGTTTGACTCCAGGTCTATTTATTTATCACTGCTCTCTGCTCCCAGATTCGATTATATATTTTCCACTTTCTGGGATTGTGGCATAGCTTTGTTCAAGCTGCTGCCTTCTTAACATCTCCTCCAGTGTGAATTTATAGCCAATGGAACGCAGAGTAAAATAAAACCGTTCGATAATATTGTGAACCAGTTTGTTTTGGATCCGTTTAAATCTGAAGTCCTCTGTTTCAATGGAGTTGCTGAGTAGCTGAGATGATGTAACAAAATGAACCTCAGTGCTAGCTACTGTTGGACATCTTAAGAAACAAAATAAGGAAATTATTTTTGACCTGGGGGTGCAAGTCCACAGATCTTTGAAGGTGACGTCACAGGTGGAGAAGGTGGTGAAGAAGGCATATGGCATGCTTGCCTTTATAGGACGGGGCATAGAGTATAAAAGTTGGGGTCTGATGTTGAAGATGTATAGAACGTTGGTTCGGCCGCATTTGGAATACTGCGTCCAGTTCTGGTCGCCACCCTACCAGAAGGACGTGGAGGCTTTGGAGAGAGTACAGAGGAGGTTTACCAGGATGTTGCCTGGTATGGAGGGGCTTGGTTATGAGGAGAGATTGGGGAAACTGGGGTTGTTCTCCTTGGAAAGACGGAGGATGAGGGGAGACTTAATAGAGGTGTATAAAATTATGAAAGGCATAGATAGGGTGAACGGTGGGAAGCTTTTCCCCGGGTCGGTGGTGACGTTCACGAGGGGTCATAGGTTCAAGGTGAAGGGGGGGAGGTTTAACACAGATATCAGAAGGACATATTTCACACAGAGGGTCGTGGGGGCCTGGAATGTGTTGCCGGGCAAGGTGGTGGAGGCGGACACACTGGGAACGTTTAAGACTTATCTAGACAGCTATATGAACGGAGTGGGAATGGAGGGATACAAAAGAGTGGTCTAGTTTGGACCAGGGAGCGGCGCGGGCTAATTGTTCCTGGTTTCTCGTTTCAAGGCTTCATTCTATGATCATCTTGCTGGTGCCAGTACAGAGTGAGACTGCGGATAGTTGGGAACCTGTCTCGGGGGCAGGGAATTCATATGGTGTTCGTGGAAGTGGAAATGACTAGGGTTGGGAAGCATTTTCCGATCGGGGCCATTGTGATCTCCTGGACTCGTTTCGATCGCCTCAGGGGGTCGGAGAGGAATTTCCCAGATTTTTTTTCCCCATATTGGCCCTGGGGTTTTTCACTCTGGGTTTTCGCCTCTCCCTGGAGATCACATGGTCTGGAATGGGGGGGTGGGGGTAAGTTAATAGGTTGTAATGAACAAAGCATCGTAGCTGTGAGGGACAGCTCGGTGGATAGGATATTGGTATGTAGATAGGCTGGAAAATTGGGCGGGGATCCTGGATTCAGGATTCAATCCTGGACCGGGGAGCGGCGCGGGCTTGGAGGGCCGAAGGGCCTGTTCCTGTGCTGTATTGTTCTTTGTTCTTTGTTTGTTCTTTGAAATCCGTTACTCTGAATTCTATTTGATTCTATGAATTGTCGTGGAACAAACTACGTGGGTTATGAGGTAGAGATTTCGGGGAACTGTTCTGGTCTCACTATTAAAGAATCCGATTCTAAAAACGGACTTCTCAATGCAAAACGCAGTCGCAGGATATACGTAGATTGGAAATTGATCACTGAGGAAGTAAATGGAAAGAGCACTGTGAAAGAATCGAGCCAATTACAGATAATATTTAAAAAAACATAGAGAAGAGAGACTCGGTTGGAAAATAAAAATAAACAAGCATCGAGTTGGATAGAATGAGGGAGACAAAAATAGAGAAATAGTGGGAGAGAACGGGAAAAAAACAGATAGACAGGTATAGACTGAGAGACAGAGAACGAGAGCGAGACATCGAGAGAAACAGAAACAGCAAAAGCGAGAAGGTGACAGATTGGGGGACAGAGAGATAGCGAGACAGAGAGAGACAAACAGACGGGCATATATAAATAGTCAGACACAGGATCCAGTATGATGTCGAAGTAGATGGAGAGAGAAGGGAGTGAGGAGACAGAAAAAGAGGAAGAGAGAGAGAGAGAATGGGATAGATGGAGAGAAAAGAAGACAGAGAAACTAAGTGATGGAAATTGACACAGGGGAACACAACAGCTGCAGATTTCCCTCTGAACCAGACACAATGCTGAAAAAAAAGCTATATCACTGATTCTCCACCCTTGGGTTCAGTATCCTAAAACACGCTTTCTGACTGATTTGGGGAGATAATTGCACATAATCGGCTGCAATATTGCCTGGAAGTCGCTCACAGCCACCTTCTCAACGTCTATTCTGGAGGGTGAATGAATGTCGGCCTGGACAGCGATGCCAATAACCCGCGAAATAATTTTTTTTTAAAGATAATCTTTCAAAACTGGCAAGACATTCCATGAAATCATTGCAAATTTTGGACAGAACTCATGATAGCTGCATTGTCCACCTCTCCCTTCAAAACGTTTCTGAACAAAATTTAATCAATTACACTTTTGAATTTTAAAATTTCTTTCGCCCTCCTTTACCAATTGTGGGAAAGATTTCCTATTTTTAGAGACCCTTTTGTGAGGAACTGTATCTTAGTCTCGCTCCTGAATTCTCTGGTTATCTTGATTTTGCTTCTTATCTCCAGACTCCCTGACAAGCAGAAATATTTTTTCTCCCCATTTTACCCTGTCAGCTTCCCGAATTACGAAAAAAAGTTACCAATTTACACCTTTATCTGCTCAATACGACAGTTGATAACGTTAAACTCTTTCTCCAGCTTCACCATTCGCCCCCAATTCCAGCCATTCATGGCAAATTCTCTCCAATGACAATACAGTCAAACAACGTCTTGGTGCTGAAAGATGCTTTGGATTGGTCCACTGTGGTCTACCCAGGACGATGTGACAAAGAAGGATGGCTTAATCCAGAGCAACAAAACAGCTGTAAATGCCGCAGTCCCAAAACTTGTACGTGCAGTCTGGAGCACAAGTTTAGAATTAACCTGTGATGTTCAGCTTTGTAAAAAAATACTTCTCCTTCCACATTTCGCCTTCACGTTGTGCTTTCGAATGATGCCCTGCTCTCGTTGGTAACTTTGAGTTCCAATTTCCCAATGAATTATTGGTGCTTTTGTTTATAACAATTTCTGTCCTGACGTCCTTAAGGTTAATGAAGGTTAATGAATCAGTTGCACCATTCGATCCAAGAACAAATCTGAACAGATTAACTCCTCTTAACTCATCATACCTGTATACCTCTAAGTCGCATCAGTTATTTCACTGCTACATTTTCTCTGTTTTGCAGCCAACTTGGTGGTGATTATAATCATTTCCCAAGGGAAATGCGGTCTATCCAAATGCATCACCTACTACCTGATGGGAATGGCAGTGTCGGATCTTTTGGTCGTTATATCTGATCCTATATTCAGGACGACTGCTGTGATTTATTTTCCACATTCATTCCTGTTAACAACTCCTGTATGTCGTCTTGTTACATTCCTGGTTTTTGCAGTCACTGAGGTTTCAGTCTGGCTCACAGTCGCTTTCACTTTCGACCGATTTGTGGCTATTTGCTGT
The DNA here is from genome assembly GCF_964213995.1 of Mustelus asterias. Classification (NCBI taxonomy): domain Eukaryota; kingdom Metazoa; phylum Chordata; class Chondrichthyes; order Carcharhiniformes; family Triakidae; genus Mustelus; species Mustelus asterias. Next base: position 279,285 of record NW_027590114.1, read on the forward strand.
GTGCGGTTGAAAACAAAATATTGCACAGGGAGAGCAGCCGGTGTGGTTCTATCAACTGTCTGTGTTCTGAGTTGTTTAGAGTCTCTGCCCTGGTACTTCCCGTGGGAACCGTACTTCATATTTAATAATCTTCCCTGGTATTGTGTCGCAAAAGAGAGCTTCTTTACATCCCCTGCATGGGTTGCATTTGAATTGTTTCATCGCATTTTAACACCTTGTATTCCATTCTTTATCATTTTACTGCTAAATATCATAACTGTTAGGCGTATCTTAGAGGCTAATAGGATCCGGGCGGGACTCAGGGGCTGCAAAAATGGGAGGAATCACAAGGACGCAGAGATGGATCAGAGAAAGAACTCCATCATTTTACTATTCAGTATAAGTAGTAGTTTTATACTGTTGTGGTTAACACAAGTTGTGCATACAATTCATTCAAGATTTATGAATATTCAGGGGCTCTACACAATCACTGAAGCAAGTTATATCTTCGAAGGCACAGGCGCAATGCTCCAAATCCTCAGTTCCTGCACTAACACGTTTATATATGTCCTCACACAGGCTAAGTTCCGGAAGGAGTTAAAAAATGGTGTGACATACCCGCTGACGTTATTTGTTAAGTTAGTCAACTCATTGAAGGAGTGGAGGGTTTCACGTTAGAAGCAACATTCACATCACTCTCGCTGCACTCCCTGCTGAGCCGCTGGGAAATAAAGAACAACAGGGAGCGTTGTAGCATCTCCGAGCAGCGTGGAGGGGAACAACAGCTGGCAGAGTTGTAGCGGCCCCTGGCATCTTGGAGGGGAAGCAACTGGAGGTACATTTTCCCTCTCCAAAAATGATTTGAAAGTCAGGCAGCATTCCAATGATCAATTGATATTCCACTCTGGATTACACAGATATATGAGCATTAAGTAGTTTGAAAACAGTAATTACAAAGATTTCGTTTATTTTATCTAATGTCCTCCCTATGGAATTGAGGGCGAATAGAAAACCCAAGGCCTGATCATCTACATCCCAGAGTACTTAAGGAAGTGGCGTTACGAATAGTGCATGCATTGGTGGCCATCATCCAGGCTTCCATAGACCATTGAACAGCTCCTGCAGATTGGAGCGTAGCGAATGTCACTCCAATATGCAAAAAGGGAGGCATAGAGAAAATAATAAATAATGGAGCAGTGAGATTAACATTGGTACTGTGGAAAGTTCTCGACTCCATTACCAAGGATTTTATAGCAGAGCATTTAGAAAGCATTAGCAGGATCAAACAGAGTCGGCATGGATTTATGAAGGGTAAATGTTGTTTGGGAAATCGATTGGAATTCTTTGAAGGTGTAACGAGGAGTGTTAAAAAGGGGGAGCCTGTCGATATGGTATATTCCGACTTTCAGTAAGCGTTTGACAAAGTCTCGCGTAAGTGATTATCGTGCAAGATTAAAGTGCATCAGCTTGTGGGAAGTATATTGAGATGACTAGAAAACTGGTTGGCAGAGAGGAGACAAAGAGTAGGAATTAATGAGTGCTTTTCAAATTGGTAGGCAGTAACTAGTGGGCTGCCACAGGGATCAGAGCTGGGACACCAGCTATTCACAATGTATATTATTGATTTGGATGAGGGCACAAAATGTAACATCTCAAAGATGGCAGATTATGTCAAGTTGGGTGGGAGGGTGAACCGTAAGAAGGATGAAGTGATCCTACAGAATCACCTGGACTGGTTGGTTGAATGGTCAAATCAATGGCAGATGTAGTATAACTTGGATAAATGTGAGGTTATTCACCTTGAAAGCAAAAACAAGTAGTCAGATAACTACCCGAATGGCTGTAAATTAGGAGAGGGGAGTGTACAATGGGACCTTGTTGCCCTTGTGCACCAGTCACTGAAGGTACGAATGCAGCTGCAGCAGGCGGCAAAGAAGTTGAATGCGAGAGGTTTCGAGTGCAGGAGCTGGGATGTGTTGTTACAATTATACAGGGCCGTGGTGACGTCACACCTACAGTATTGTGTGCAGTTCTGGTTTCGTTTTTTGAGGAACGATGTTCTTGCTCTCGCGGTAGTGCAGCGAAGGTTTACCAGGCTGATTGCGGTGATGGCCGGACTGATATATGAGGGGAGATTGACCATGCTAGGATTTGTTTCGCTGGAGTTCAGACGAATGAGTGTGGATCTCATACAGACGTATAAAATTCTGACAAGACTCGACAGGGTAGATGCAGAGCATGTATTCCCGATTGCGGGGGAATCCAGAACTAGGGTCACAGTCTGAGGATTTAGGGTAGACCACTTAGGACGGGGATGAGGAGACATTACTTCATTCAAAGAGTGATGATCCTGTGGAATTCATTACTCAGGAAGTCGTTGATGACAAAACAATGAATGTGTTCGTGAGGCAGCTGGATAAAGGATTTGGGGCAAATGTGATCAAAGGTTATGGGGAAAAAGGAGGATTTGGCTATTGATTTGGATAATCAGTCATGATCGTCATGAATCGCGGAGCAGGTTCGATGGGCCAAATGGCTTCCTCCAGCTCCTATCTTTAATGTTTATCTGCTTCTATTGATAAGAGTGAGATTTACATTATAAGCAAACAAACGTTTGCAGCAACATCGTTTCAACCAGCTCCCCCCCCCCCCCACCCTCCCCCCCCCCCCCCCCCCCCCCGCCACCCCTGTGTGCTTCAGGTGGTTAGGCATCCAGCCATAATTGAAACATAAGTTAGCCTCTAAGTTGATTGTAGATTGGGAAATATGAGTGTGTATCTGTGTTTCTGTATGACTTTGCATGCATGATTGTATGTTTATGTGCATGTATGTGTGTTTGTGTGGTTGTATGCATATGATGATTTGTGCTCACATTGTCTATGTGGGTTTGCTTCATATGTGCTTGTCGCTATGTGTGTGTGAGTGAGTTTCTGTGCCTGCATTAGTTCGTGTGTGTGAATGCATTTGTGAATGTGTGTGTGTGCATGTGTGTGAAAGTCTGTGTATATGTGTATGTGTGTGTGTGTGTGTATATATATATATATATATATATATATATATATATATATATATATATATATATATATATATGTCTGTTTGTGTGCATATGTGAGCGTGCATGTTTGTGCTAGTGTATGCATGCATGTGTCAGAGCATGTGCGTCTGTATGTTTCTGTGAGTGTGCATGAGTGTGCGTGTGGATGCGTGTGGGAGGTGTAACAACATAAGATCTATGTCAATGGCACTTCTGAAGATTGAAATCTGTTTACTTTCATTCAATTGCTCATTGATTATTCTACAGATGAATATAAAAAATGGGAGCAGGAGTCGGCCATTCATCCCCTTGAGCCTGCTCTGCCATTTAATATGATCATGGCTGATCTGATAGTAACCTCAAATCTGCTACTTTCAATTCTCCCAGGAATATTTCACTTGCTGGCGCACCAAGAAAATGTCCAGCTCTGAATTACAAATACTCACAGATTCTGCTGCCACTGCCTTCTGAGGAAGAAAGTTCCAGTGAATCATGACCCTCAAGAGAACAATGCGTTTCTCTTCACCTCCATCTGAAATGATCTCCACCTCATCTGAAAAGGGCAACCCCGAGTTCTAAATCCTCAAACAGAAAGAAACATCCTCTCTCCAGCCACCCTGTCCGGGCCTACACAGGATCATTAATGTTTCAATCAAGTCACATCTTACTATTTTATACTGCAGCTGAGCGTAAGAAGTTGTGGACATTCCGTTCTAAAGTTCAAAGCTGTACTCTGGATATAGCAAGAATGACTGAATTTGACAATTATCGTGTTAAAACATCAATTTTATTTAGCATTGAATAATGATTCTAATAATGATTATAATATGATAATGATAATTGATCATACATATATAAGAAATACAGAAGAAGGATAGTCACAGAGATTTACAGCATAAAAAAGGGGCCCTTCAGCACATCGTGTCTATGCAGGCCATTAAACACCAACTGATTCCAATCCCATGTTCCAGCATTTGGTGCGGAGCCTTGTATGTTATGGCGTTTCAAGTGCTCACCTAAATGCTTTGCAAAAGTTGTGAGGGTTCCCGCCTCTAACGTAATCTCAGAGAGTGAATTTTAGAATACCACCACCCTCTGGTTGAAACAGTCTTCCAGCAAAATTCCTGTTGCGCCTTACATTAAACCGATGCCCACTGATCATTGACTCCTCTATTAAGATAAACAGCTTCTTACTATCTTCCAATCTATGTCCCTCAAAATGGTGTACACGTCGATGAAGTCCGGAGCTCACCCCCTCCCCCGGCTCAGCAGCATCCGCTGCTCTAAGGAAAACAACAACAGCCCATACAACTTATCTTCATAGATGAAATGCTCCATCGCAGGCAACATCCTAGCGAACCGCCTCTGCACCCATTCTTGTGCAATCATATCCTTCATATAATGTGGTGATCGGAACAGTGCACTGTACTCCAGCTGTGGCCTAACAAGTTATATATATATATATATATATATATAGCGCCAATATGCAGTTCCTGCTCTACAATAACTTCCTATTTCGAGAGCATCATGGCAACTCCTCAAAGTTGATACTCGTGTTGCTTTTTCTCCAGTGCAGAAATGACCAATTCTCTGAGTACCCGCAATGGGTGGGCCCGAGAATCATTCACTTCGTTTCTGACACTTCCACCCCCCACCCCCCCCCCCCCCCCCACCCCCGCCCTTGTCTGTGAAGAACTATTCAACATTGGCTGCAGTGCTAACTCTCAAGAGCAAAAACTCTTCATGCTGGATTCCTGGCTCTGCTTCAGCCTCTTTAAGCCGATACAAGGATTTTTCCCAAACAAATCAAATCTCCTGTCATATTTTTAACCAAAACAGTTTCCTCTAAATGGTTTCTTCTCATCAGGTATTATGTCCACCAACGAAAATTCACCTTCTGATGCTTCAGTTTACTGCAATATATATGATTACATTGTGGCTTGTTCTGTGAACCTCGATTCCCACAATGCCACAGATCAGCATTTCCAATAAATAAAGCACAACGTATATTCGCGTTCCAGCTTTAAAAAAATGAGAAACAAAATATTCACCGAAACAACAGCTATGCAGCAAAATAGAAAGAGAAACCATGATCTGAAAAAAAATGCTCACAGCTGCTTATTATTCATTATTCAAAACACAACCGTAGCTCGGTGCATATCATTTCTATAAGTGGAGAAAATACAAAATGTCATTAAATATTAAAAATCAAAACAAAGCAGAAATTGAATGCATTTGAGAATCACAACAGTTGGTGTCTGCACGCCGTAGGCTTATGCTCGCCCGGCAATATTTCCTGCTAAATCAAACCACCCACCCCTGGCATTGGACTGATGCACCTGCTCTTACCTGCTTGCAATGCAGAATTAAGGAGAGGACTACTCACTGTCTGTGCATGACTAAAACAGAACATCACGACTGTTGCAAACATTTCTCCTCACAATAAACAAGAACATTCGATTATTTTTCTAAATTACTTGCTGCACCTGTATCTCAGCCTTTGGAAGTTCATACACGAAGGCATCCTCTGTCCCTTAAGTAAAAACATGTTTTCGTTACACATTGAAATTCACTGCTAAATGCAACAAAGAAAAATGAATCAAACCAGCGATTTTTACTGGTGCTTTTCAGTACTTATAGCGTGCGATTCAGCAGTATACAAGTGCTCAAAGTGTGGTTAGTTGGGGAGTCCCAAACAGAGTCTCTTCTGTGCAGCATTAACGAAGTTCTCCGGAGGCAAGCAGCATGCAACTGGTGAATGTTAATGGAGATCAGAATTCCGGCAGGTAAAGGCAGAGATGGGGTGGGGGGGGGGGCGGGGGGGCGGGGGGGGGGGGGCGGGGGGGGGGGCGGCGGCTGGGGGCTGCATTATTCAATACTGTAAGTGAGTATCACACAGGATTTAAACTATTAACCCGATCCTTAACCATCCTTCTCCAGCAAAACGGCAATGGTGTTTACAGGGTTAAGGATAATGGGTTAATGTCAGGAATTAAGGTTAGAGCTGCGATGAAAGCACAGTTTCCCTTGGACTCTATCTGCAATATCTCTACGCAATTCCTCCTTTAGGCACAGAGTTGCTGCGTCTCTTCCCCAGTGCATGTACCCATTGTGACAGGTCAAATGGCAGCATTCTCACAGAAAAGTACAAACACAATTTTTTGCTATATTTGAACATATGTCTGCCTTTACCTGTGATTCAGTGTGAAATGTCGGGGTTAAAATGCTATGGAAACACTGTCTCTGGAAAATATTTAGCTCTCAGATATCCCCGTGTATTTGAGCAGAAATAGAAGACAATAAATGACTTTTGAACTCTGCCATTCAAACCAATCTTGGCTGATTTCTAATCTCAACACCGGACACCCTCATTCTCCCCATATCCCTCGACAGCTTCAAAGTCTCGAAATCTTTCTATTTCCTTCTTAAATGTATTCAGTTACTTGGCCTACACAACCTTCTGTGGCAGAGAATTCCACGTTTACCAACATCTGAGTGAATAAATTTCTTGTCATCTCAGTCCCTTTTGGCATACACCAAATTCTGAGATTGTGCTCGATCCTCCAGCTCGACATCCAGTCGGCACAGCCCTGTCAGGATTATATAAGACCATAAGACCATAAGACATAGGAGCGGAAGTAAGGCCATTCGGCCCATCGAGTCCACTCCACCATTCAATCATGGTTGATTTCAACTCCATTTACCCGCTCTCTCCCCATAGCCCTTAATTCCTCGAGAAATCAAGAATTTATCAATTTCTGTCTTGAAGACGCTCAACGTCTTGGCCTCCACAGCCCTCTGTGGCAATGAATTCCACAGACCCACCACTCTCTGGCTGAAGAAATTTCTCCTCATCTCTGTTCTAAAGTGACTCCCTTTTATTCTAAGGCTGTGCCCCCGCGTCCTAGTCTCCCCTGTTAATGGAAACAACTTCCCTACGTCCATCCTATCTAAGCCGTTCATTATCTTGTAAGTTTCTATCAGATCTCCCCTCAACCTCCTAAACTCCAATGAATATAATCCCACGATCCTCAGACGTTCATCGTATGTCAGGCCTACCATTCCTGGGAACATCCGTGTGAATCTCCGCTGGACCCGCTCCAGTGCCAGTATGTCCTTCCTGAGGTGTGGGGCCCAAAATTGCTCACAGTACTCCAAATGGGGCCTAACCAGTGCTTTATAAAGCCTCAGAAGTACATCCCTGCTTTTGTATTCCATGCCTCTTAAGATAAATGACAACATTACATTTGCTTTCTTAATTACGGACTCAACCTGCAAGTTTACCTTTAGAGAATCCTGGACTAGGACTCCCAAGTCCCTTTGCACTTTAGCATTATGAATTTTGTCACCGTTTAGAAAATAGTCCATGCCTCTATTCTTTTTTCCAAAGTGTACGACCTCGCACTTGCCCACGTTGAATTTCATCAGCCACTTCTTGGACCACTCTCCTAAACTGTCTAAATCTTTCTGCAGCCTCCCCACCTCCTCAATACTACCTGCCCCTCCACCTATCTTTGTATCATCGGCAAACTTGGCCAGAATGCTCCCAGTCCCGTCATCTAGATCGTTAATATATAAAGAGAACAGCTGTGGCCCCAACACTGAACCCTGCGGGACACCACTTGTCACCGGTTGCCATTCTGAGAAAGAACCTTTTATCCCAACTCTCTGCCTTCTGTCTGACAGCCAATCGTCAATCCATGTTAGTACCTTGCCTCGAATACCATGGGCCCTTATTTTACTCAGCAGTCTCCCGTGAGGCACCTTGTCAAAGGCCTTTTGGAAGTCAAGATAGATAACATCCATTGGCTCTCCTTGGTCTAACCTATTTTTTATCTCTTCAAAGAATTCTAACAGGTTTGTCAGGCACGACCTCCCCTTACTAAATCCATGCTGACTTGTCTTAATCCGACCCTGCACTTCCAAGAATTTAGAAATCTCATCCTTAACGATGGATTCTAGAATTTTGCCAACAACTGAGGTTAGGCTAATTGGCCTATAATTTTCCATCTTTTTTCTTGTTCCCTTCTTGAACAGTGGGGTTACAACAGCGATTTTCCAATCCTCTGGGACTTTCCCTGACTCCAGTGACTTTTGAAAGATCATAACTAACGCCTCCACTATTTCTTCAGCTATCTCCTTTAGAACTCTAGGATGTAGCCCATCTGGGCCCGGAGATTTATCAATTTTCAGACCTTTTAGTTTCTCTAGCACTTTCTCCTTTGTGATGGCAACCATATTCAACTCTGCCCCCTGACTTTCCTGAATTGTTGGGATATTACTCATGTCTTCTACTGTGAAGACTGACGCAAAGTACTTATTAAGTTCCTCAGCTATTTCCTTGTCTCCCATCACTAGATTACCAGCGTCATTTTGGAGCGGCCCAATGTCTACTTTTGCCTCCCGTTTGTTTTTAATGTATTTAAAGAAACTTTTACTATCATTCCTAATGTTACTGGCTAGCCTACCTTCATATTTGATCCTCTCCTTCCTTATTTCTCTCTTTGTTATCCTCTGTTTGTTTTTATAGCCTTCCCAATCTTCTGACTTCCCACTACTCTTTGCCACATTATAGGCTCTCTCTTTTGCCTTGATGCATTCCCTGACTTCCTTTGTCAGCCATGGCTGCCTAATCCCCCCTCTGATAACCTTTCTTTTGTTTGGGATGAACCTCTGCACTGTGTCCTCAATTACTCCCAGAAACTCCTGCCATTGCTGTTCTACTGTCTTTCCCAGTAGGCTCTGCTTCATACCCAAGCTTTAATTAGAACCCCTCTCATTTTTCTAAATTATACTGAATACAGGGCCAGTCTCTCTTTATACGATGCTCCTGCCATTTAAGGAATCGGCATGGGAATATATAGAGGGAACTCTCATATCGTCCATTCCGAAACTTTTTCAATAAAAATAATTGAAATTAAGCCAAATGTCAATCATGCAAATTACGTTGCCCAAGTTTTCCCGATGTTAGTGTTGAAAAAGGACTCAGCACTCCACCTCTTGCCAAAATGGCAAATATTCTGACATGCCTGCAATCGTGTCACCTTACAAATTCTTAAAAATCCAAATCAAATATGAATCGAAGAGCATTTTTTTTGTTCTTACTTTCTCCCAGTCGTTATTGTTTATTGATTCTGTTCCCATCGGCCATCCTTCCAGTCATAAAACTGAAGAATAATCAATCTAAAAATATTGCCTGTCATCGTATTAAAAATCCTCAACATTCTTCAGCCAAATTTCCACCAATTCACACACGTTCTGCTGTACGGAGCCGTTGTTGGTCCCATGGTTCTCTGCTGCATTGTGAACTGGACTGCGTATTAGTGACCCATCACAACTCTGAGAGAAATTCCATCAGTAATCGAGGGATTAGTGGGTAAAATATGTGGGGGTAGGGCCTGGGTAGGATTGTGGTCGGTGCAGACTCGATGGCCCGAATGGCCTCCTTCTGCACCGTAGGGTTTCTATGATTTCTATGAGTAACGCCACCGCTGCAGCTTCTTGATTGAATGGGAGGATCGTCAGACAGACAGTGGTGTATTTCTTCAAGCCTGATCACAATGCCTTTCAAATTACTTCTGATAGACTGGTGACTGTGTCTGCACGGCAGAGGAGATCTCCTCCATCACGTCCAGTTCATCCTAAGTTTCAAACAGACAACATTAAAGGGGAGGAAAATTGAAATGTTTCATAGACAATTTGAAACTCTCATTGAACACGAGAGGTCTTATCGAACTGGGGGAATTGGTTATCAATCATTCAGAACCTACATATCGAGCTGTGCCATGAATTCAGTCCTAATGTTTTATCGTTGAGGCAGAGATGGAATGACACGAGCGGATCCTCGTGAGAGGACCCGCTCCAAATTCGCAAAGATTGCTGGTTGTGATTCGGCCTATTCAGTCATATGAAGAACCATGGCAGAAAACCAATACCCTGAGCAGATGCCCTCCAACAGAGCGGCAGGTCATGAAGGTGTGGTAGTACATGACACATTGCATGCTTGAGCAGTTTGGCTGCAATTACATTCTTGCCGGGCATTTCTCTGCTCCGAAAGCAGTGCACTGTCTTTCAGGCTCAGCTGATGGAGGCTCCTTGCCCCACTCAACCGTGATAAAAAGCTGTGGAACAGAGTGATGCAGATACTGGGAAGTGCCAGTTTTCGGGGAGGGCAGCAGTGTTCAAACCATTGGAACAATTGCGAAGTTCGGGCAGTAAGTTTTTCGGTATTCTATATGTCAACTTCGATGACGCGAGGATCAAGTGTTCTCTTTCTCGGATCAAAAATAGAACATTGTGATGACACACTATATTTTGTGACATAGACTGACCCAGTGTTGAAATGCAAAGCCTTCTCTTGTTTCCACATGGCGATCTGAGCTAAGTTCAATTCATGAAATGTTTGTTTTGGCAGATATCGGCTGTTCGGTAGACATTCTTTCACACTTCAATTCTATTTGGTATCTCTGCAGTGTGAATCTCAAAACCACCTTTACCAATTGGTGCTGTTGCGACTAAAATCTAGCCATATGCATGTTGATTGATGAAGCTTTTATTGTAAAATGTTTCACCTCATTCGCTGTGATAATTTAATTTCATAATGGAGGTGTCAATGTGCGTACGGAGCAGATTAATATAAATCAACAGCACATCTTAATCAGGACATATTTATGATGTCATCACTGGATTTCAAATCAATTTAGTACTGAAGTAAATGTTAAAGTTTGATGTTGATGAATTCATGTTGTGACTTCTTGAGTTAAAGGTAAAGAACACAGATGGTGCTTTAGAAAGGGGTACTGCAGCACAAGCATCAGCGGCATACCCATTTGTTAAACTAACCTCCAGCCAGTTAGAGGGATTGTTACAATCAGCAGATATCATCAGACTATCAACACTGAATGGGAGTAAAGAGTAGCAAAAACAGCAAAATCCAAAAACAACACTCACTTTGCTCATTGGTGATATGACTCGCGCCAATGTGAGTGCGTTGCTGCATCAACAGGTTTAACACAGTAAGAAGTTTAACAACACCAGGTTAAAGTCCAACAGGTTTATTTGGTAGCAAAAGCCACACAAGCTTTCGAGGCTCTGAGCCCCTTCTTCAGGTGAGTGGGAATTCTGTTCACAAACAGAACTTATAAAGACACAGACTCAATTTACATGAATAATGGTTGGAATGCGAATACTTACAACTAATCCAGTCTTTAAGAAACAAAACAATGGGAGTGGAGAGAGCATCAAGACAGGCTAAAAAGATGTGTATTGTCTCCAGACAAGACAGCCAGTGAAACTCTGCAGGTCCACGCAACTGTGGGAGTTACAAATAGTGTGACATAAACCCAATATCCCGGTTGAAGACAGGTTTAAGACAGAGGTGAGGAGTAATTTATTCTTCAGGAGAATAGTGAATCTGTGGAATTCCTTAACGCATAGGGCTGTAGAGGCTGGGTTGTAAAGTATGTTCAAGGCAGATAGACAGAGTTCTAATCAGTAAAGGACTCAAGGGCTATATGGATAAGATGGGAAAGGGGATCGGTGGATTATCCCATTCGATGAATCCTGACCTAATTGAATGATGGAGCATGCTTGATGGGGCGAATGAACATTTTAAGCTCCTATGTCTTATGGTCTTAGCAGGATTAATGACTGTGAATCCAGTTCCAGACACACACAGCAGGTGAAGAGTCTTTTACAGTGTGAGTGCGTTGTTGTAACAACAGGCTGCCAGACTGCGTGAATCCTTCTTCACACACCGAACAGGCGAAAGGCCTCTCGCCAGTGTGACCGCGTTGGAGAGTCAGCAGGTTTAAGAAAGAAATGAGCAATAATTTATTTTCCCACATGCAGTGAATCTGTGGAATTCTTTACCGCAAAGGGTTATAGAGGTTGGGTTATTCAATATGCTCAAGGCAGATAGACAGATTAAAAATCAATAAGGGACGTCAAGGGTTATAGGTATACACTGGGAATGTGCAGAGGAGGATGATCCCGTTCGATCTGTCATGATCTCTCTGAATGACAGAGCAGACATGATGGGTCCAATAACCTTTTTCAGCTCCTATGTATTATGATTTCAGCGGCTATCATGACTATGAATCCAATTCCAAAGCCATAGAGACTGAACTGTCTTCTGCAGTATGAGTGCATTGTTGTAACAGCAGGCTGCCAGTCTGAGTGAATCCCTTCCCACACACCAACCAGATGAACGGTCTCTCGCCACTTTGAACTTGCTGTTGTGCAGTGAGGGTGTACGACTTGACTGCCTGAGACTCTTCCCACATATTTTCCGGCTGAACGGCTTCTCATTGTGTGGATGTGCTGATGGTTCAGAAGGTTCGTTGATTGAATGAATCCGTTATCATACATGGGACAGGTGAACTGCCTCTCCCCAGTGTGTATGCGCTGGTGAGCACCGAGTGCAGTTGAATACGTGAACCTCTATCCACAAGAGGCGCAAATGAACGGCTTCTACTCGGGGTGAATTCGGTGTGTGAGTGGGCGACAAATGAATAAATGCCTGCCCACAAGCGGAGCAGGTGAACGGTCACTCCCTCATGTTAATGGGCTGGTTGCGATGAGCTTCAATACCTGCTGAAATATATTTCTGCAGGACTTGTATCTGAATGGTTTCTAATCAGTCTGATATCTCGGTGGATTGAAGGCCCGATGCCCCAGTGATTCCCTTTCACACATCGAACTTGTGACTGACTGGTCCACAGTGTGACACCACTGGTATGCAATGAGGGTGGATGCCTGCTTAAACCTGTTCCATCAGGATATGCAGCTGTATGGCCGCTCCACAGTGTGTGCTTGCTTGTGTTTCAGCAGATCCGAGGATCCAGTGAGTCCCTCTCCACAGAGGGAGCAGGTGAATGGCCTCTTGCCTGCATGATTCTGTCGACGATATTCCAGCAGTATGGTCACATTTCCACGCCCTCTCCCAGTGCTACTCCATCGATTGTATTCCAGGCAGCAGTGACAATTAAATTTTTACTACTGTCTTCACATTTCCATGGTTTCTCCATAGTGCTGGTGTCCCTCTGTATGTTCAGGCAGCTCAATAGCATGAAGCATTGTGCATTCGCTGGACATATGTGTGGCTTCTCGGGACTGTGACTGGTGTGATGAGCTTTTCAGCCTTGTAACTGGTTCAAGATTTGTCCACATTCAGTACAATGGCAAGCTCTTATTCACATCTCCGTTCGCAGCTCGGTCCTTCTCCAGTCACAATGAGGCTTTAAATCTTTTCTCATAGAGGAACAATCTGTTTTACTCAACATGGATGAATTGAGAGGCTGTCAAATCTTGAGACGAAGTTTTGTTTGAGATTCCTCATCGGTAAATCCTCACCTTCAGCACTCTGGAAAATGTGCTTACAGAAAAATGCCACAGAAAGAAGAATTTCAGAAAACATAATTCTCATTTCTATGGATGTTGTCTCCCTTTTCTGTCCCGAAAAGCTGCAAATCTCTGGCTCACACATTCACTTCCCTCCTTGTGCTGGAATAAAATCCCCCCACACAATCTTCATCATTAAATTCATCAACTGCTCATGTTCTCCCTTTCTGCTCTGGCCAGCGTTCCCAACTCTTGTTGGACCTTTTCCTGGAAGTTTAATTACCTGATCCCCTTTCTCCAAGTACCACCCCTCCATCCTTATCCCGTAACCTGGAGATTTTTGTTTTCATTCTCATTCACGTAATTTTCTCGTGAGTACAAGAAACATTTCGAATATCGTTGTAGACTTATTTATGAGATTGGCTTTTCCTTTATCTAAGTGACATCTGTCTGCCTCTGTGTGTGTGTGTGTGTGTGTTTGTGTGTGTGCGCGCGCGCGTGTGTGTGTGTGTGTTTGTGTGTGCGCGTGCACACGTGTACCTGTCTGCATTGTTTTCGTCATTTTTCACCTGATTGTTTTTATTGTATGTCTGTGAGATGCTTGTCTTCGAAATCATTTCCAATTCCCTTTTAAAATAATTGATGAAATTAACAGCTGCCACCTCTTCAGGTAGACCTGAGATCCAAGCAACTCTGAGTGAAATTGATGTCTCTGCTCCGGTCCTCTCTATATCTCTCTATATCTTCTGTCAATGACTTCCTATACAAGGCCGCTGGAAATTAAAGCAGATGAAATTGTTTCCTTGTCTGCTGTCTCCAAACCTCACATCTGGAATCCAAGATTAATCAATTTCCAATCTTCGATTATCGCAGTAAAGAAACCCAAACTTCTCCAAAAGCTCCACATAACTGAAGTACTTCATCTGTTAAAACACCACAGTAGGTGCCCTCTGAACCCCTTCAACGTACAATTTTGCACAGGCCTTTCTGATGAGTGGTGAGCAGCATTAACCACAGGAATCCTAATTAAGATGAAAATGTCAGCGCTGAATTTCTACCTAATCCTGGTGTTTGTACAAATGATTTCACTATTATATAATTCCAACAAACAACATGTTTTTTCGAAATTTATCATAAAATTAATACATTTGTTATCGATGTTTCCCGGCACATTGACATCTTGCAAAAAAGTAGATATTACAGTTTACTGACTTTCTATATTAGTATTGCAAACTTCCATGCTTTCATTCCAAACATCCTACCATTATGTCTATTTCTTAGCGATGTTAGTAAATATGTATTTCTTCCTTCATAAATCCTTTTTCAAATCCAATCATGTCGCAATATATTTTAAAATCTCAATGTTATTCACGATCTTGTTCATAGGACAAACCGCATCTGGTTCAGTCCTGCCCTTTCGGGAAGGAAATCTGCGTCCTCGCCTGGTCTGGCTTACATGTAACTCCAGAGAAACAACAATGTGATTGATACTTCATTGCTCTCTGCACTGGGCAATAAATGACCCTCAATCAATTAACTTTTTTTTAAAGATGTGGTGTAGATTTACTCATGGAAAGGCAAAATACTGCGGGCTCTGGAAAACAAGTTTTGAATCGAAAATTTCATAAATGTTCATCAGGTCTATTGGCAGCTCTGAAGCAGATTGATAAGGCTCAGAAACGTTAACTCCGATTGTCCCCACAGATTCAGAAAAATATACTGAGTTTTTCCAACATTTTCTGCTTTAATTGAAACTTCCCAATCGTCATGTATTACTGATCAAACTTAGTGAGTGAAGGATTCAGCATGATTTGCTGATTGATCGCTCGCATATTTGGAACGTTCGAGAGAGATCCAGTTTTTTGAAAATTTAAGCTTCAACATTTTAGGTTCAGTTTCCTTTTACAGAGCTATCTGAATATTCCCAAGTCTTGGTCCTGGTGTTGCTTTTGAGCAAATAATTTTGTTCTGAACAAAACGGAGTAATACATGCAGAATGCTTCAGTGAAAACAGGAAAAACGTCTCCTCATAATCGTGGCATTCATGGTCATTTCAAAGAATCGTTTATAGATTTCAAGCTAATGTGAAAAGAGTTTCCTGATATTGCCCTGGACTCCATCCCTGTGGATCAGCGGCAGCATCCTGCAAAGTTTCACTTAATCTTTAACAGTTTCACAGTTTTAAACCGAACAAGATATAAACCACCATCAGTTCACTCTTCGTTCTTTTGTATTGAAGTAAAAAACATGGATGTTCGCTGAGGAGGAGATAAAATGTGTAGTGGTCAGGGTAGGAGGGAGGAATTGGCACAGCTTAAATTTCTCCTTGAGAGAGGCACACATAAAGGACGGATGAATGGCCTACACGTGTATTGCATCTATTCTATCAGTCCACGAATTTGGGAATTTGGGACCTGAGAGTCGAAAGCAATTGCACAAAATATATCCGGAGACCCACTGCTAAAACACATCAGCGTAAATATAATCCTAATATCTTCTCAGAGAATCGTTTGTAAGACATGTGAAATTGGAGCAGGCAGGTCATGGATTCCTCAGCTTCTCATACATTCAAGAAATTCCTGTCTTATCTTGCGCATCGATTACACCTTCGAGACATTTGTCAACACTATCAAACAACCCGCAACAAATGAAGGATACCCAGCAATATTGCAGCAACATGCTGGGGAAACAATTCAAAATAACACATTCCAATTCCTGCCTGATATTTTACGCAATAAGTGAGTGCATGAACTCTTCTGTCCAAGAGGGAAGAGATCCTGGGTTAGAATCTGAGCTGCACCTTTGTCCATCTGTCGACATTATTTCAAATCTCTGCTCCTATTCCGTGTCCCTGTGTGTTCATGTGTTCCCTTTTTCAATACCAAACCTGATTCAAATGAGTCATTCAGCCCTGAGGAAAGACTTTGTTAAATTAGTAAGTTTCGGCCCTGAGCTTGGATTTAATTTATGTCATAAAGGAGGAATATAGGAAGTCCTACTGGAGTAACTGAGGCAGGGAATCATAGGATATACTACATGACACTGCAGAATCGACTCTGCACCGATTCTCTAAGAGAGCATCTGAACCAAACTCAAGCAGCCATCCTATCCCTATAAACTCGTTCATTTCGAATGGCCAATGCATGGAACCTACACATCCTTGGAAACAAAAACACAATTTACCATCGCAAATCCAC
Organism: Mustelus asterias; assembly: GCF_964213995.1. Taxonomy (NCBI): domain Eukaryota; kingdom Metazoa; phylum Chordata; class Chondrichthyes; order Carcharhiniformes; family Triakidae; genus Mustelus; species Mustelus asterias. Next base: position 295,836 of record NW_027590114.1, read on the forward strand.
CTGACCTGAACATCGTTGTACCGTTGAAGGAAAATGCAGCACCTGGACGAAACCCATACAGGCACATAAACAGTCATCCAAGGCTGGAATTGAAATCGGCTCCCTGGCTCATTGCTGCAGAGAGCAGTGCCAGGAACGGGAAACCCATCTATCATTTTCAAAGGAAGGCGGTTGTTTGGAATGGCAAGATTCTGTCCTGTTAATGCAATTATCCATTACCTAATCCCGATTTTTTAACCTGTCTTTTCACAACATGAGTGAGATCGAATTAGAATGTTGTTCAAACAATGAATTAGTTTCGTCCATTAAATATTCCTATTCGTATTAATTAGAGTTCTGAACTGATAGCTGCATCATGATATCTGCAATGTTTGATTCTCAGGTGGAAAGTCACTCACCTCGTGGTAAACTGGGGTACCAACATAGATCTTAACAATTTAAATGCATATTACCTCTGTGTCAAACATCAGAACTGCTTCATGAAATCTTACCCAGTTAGGGAGTGCAATAATGAATAACAATAACCCTGTAATGTATAACAGTATGGTAATAATGAGCTCATTTAGGCAATAGGTTCACTGTTCAGAGGAGGTGAAAGATCAGCACCAGAAGGTGGTTGCATTTGTTCTACCAAGCCTACTGTTTTCATTATTCAGATTATTTGAATTATGGGGTGTTTTAGTCCTCGTTACCTGTAAGTGGAAATTTAATTTATGTTTCAATTGCAGTACTTCAATAAAGAAAACGGAAATGACAATTCATTTCAATCTGTAGGTATCGTCAACCAACTAACACAACCATTGTCTTCAGCGACCAACTAATGTTGTAAAAAAGACGGAATTCAAATTTTGTGGAAATACCTGAAATAAATATGTTAATTTGGAATAGTTTATTTCATTCTACTTGGTTATCACAACCAGTTCATCCCCACGCTGATATATGCTTTCGGTACAATTCGAGCACTTAGGTCAGCTTCTTTCCAATCCGGCTCGTCACGACACTCACTACAATGTCACACTGACACGTGTTCTTAGTAAAATGTGTCCACTGGGATCAGAAGTTCCACTGCAGTTAGTCAAATGACCATCTTAACCCACAGATCACCATAAACAAGGATTGGCAACAACACCTCCTCCACGACCATCCGCAACACCGGTCTCCCGCAGAACAGTGTTCTCAGACCCCTACCTGATTCCATATCCACCTATGACTGTGTGACCAAATTCCTCTCCAACTTGATTTTCAAGTTTGTTGACGAGACCACCGTAGTGGGTCGGTTTCAAACAATGATGAGACAAAGTATGTGAATAAGATAGAGAACCTAGTGAAATAGTGCGGCAACAATAATCTCTCCCTCAATATCAACAAAACGAATGAGATTGTCATCGACTTCAGGAAGGGTACAGGAGAACATGGCCCTGTTGACATCAACAGGGATGAAGTACAAAGGGTCGCGAGATTGACGTTTTTAGGTGCCAGATCACCAGCAAACAGTCCTGGTCCCCCCCATCCCAACATATATTAAGGAAACCCAACAACGCCCGTAAGGGATGGCTTCTTTAACGTGCAAGTCAGCCAATGTTTTGTACCTGATACGCTGCAGGAAAGGATGCCCCGAGGCATGCAACATTGGCGAGACCATGCAAATGCTACAACAAACGAATGAATGGATACCACACGACGAGCACCAAACAGGAATGCTCCCTTCCTGTCGGAGAACACTTCAGCAGTTAATGGCATTCAGTCTCTGATCTTTGGCTAAGCGTTTCCAAGGTGGCCTTCAAGCACACGACAATGCAAAATCGCCGAGCAGAAACTGATGGTAAATTTCTGCACACTTGAGGATGGCCTCAACCTGGATCGTGGGTTCATGTCACACTCTCTGTAACCCCTACGATTTTCCTGTGCTTGGAAAATCTCACTAACTGTCCGGCTTGAGACAATTCACACCTCTTTAACCGGTGCTTAACCCTCTCTCCATTCACATTGTCTACACCTTTAAAGACTTGATTACCTGTCTCATTCCAACCATTATCTTAAATTGAGTTTGTGTCGATATATGCCCTGTTTGTGAAACAAATCCTGCACTCAACTGATGAAGGAGCAGCGCTCCAAAAGTTCGTGCTAACAAATAAACCCATTGGACATTAACCTGGTGTTGTGAGACTATTTAATGAACATTCCATGTGCTCTCTGATTTTGCAGGTTAAGTTTTGTCGACATCAGATGCCTTGCGCTGACTCAGATCAGACGATATGACAAATGTATCACAGGAAAAAGTAAGAAATGAATATAGAGATCACAGCTGAGTGAATGCCTCGTGAGGTCCGTTTCATTAATTGATAGAGTGGAAATTGAAGCATAAAATAACAAATTCATTACTACATTGTCCCTATCAGAACTCAAAGAGGAGGGTTACTTTCTATCCCGCTTTACTGGCAAGCTCAATACTTATTTTCCATTCATAATTGCCCTTGCGAGGGCGTTGGAGAGCTTTATTTTTGAGCAACTGAACTCGATGGGGTATTGGTGGAGCTGCCCTCATCAAGGCAAGCGGATAGTATTTATTTACAATCCTGACTTGTTGCTGATGGACAGGATTTGAGGAGTCAGTCGGTGAGTTACTCTATGCAGAATCACTAGCTTCTGACATTCTCCTGAAGTTGCAGTATTATTACATCTAATTCGCTTCAGTTTGTGCTCAGTGGTTATCTCAAAGTAATTGGTAATGGAGTATTCAGTGTTGATCATTCCATTGGAGTTAAATGAGGGATGTTAAGATTCTCTCTAGCCGTAGATGATCGGTTGCGTGACGCTTGTGTGGCGCCAAGTTTGCTTGTCTCCAGCTGCAAGAGGTGATCGCAATTTTCTGGGAAGATAAAACATGGAATAGAGAAAAAGGTTATTTCCCATTTATATATTGCTTTCGACGTGCGTGGATTCGATGACTTGAAGGGAGAGAGGGAGGATCATTTGTGATGTTGACAGGTGTTAGAGAGAGTGGGGGCTTCGAGGCAGGAGTTCAAGAGAAAAGGCGAGAGATGCTGAGGAATGCAAGCAGGAGAATATAAAGGTAGGCATATTGTTATTATCGAGGTATCTGCACATTTTAAATTGAGCTGAGCTTGGATATCTAATGAGGATCACTTAACACAGTGATCATGACCCTGATCTTTAATCAGGCGCAGTTCACGAAGCAAAGTGCAACGTCTCACATTCTATAAATTACTGTGCCATCTGATATCGTTTAATTCTGCTTCTCGTGAACAGCTCAGCAGCTTGCATTCCCTGACCCAAGTAACTAGTATTTTTTGCCTTAAATGTCAATGTAGATTTTTACTTATTTTGGGCCACTGATGAGAGTGCATTAGCTGTCTTCAATGATTATGTATAACTAGATGATTCTGCCGATGTAAAATTGAGCAGAGCGGATTTCACAAATTGAAAGTAAAAAATCTGGTGACATTTTGAAATGATTTATTTGGGCGAACAATTTACTTCTGTGCTGTTTTGCCAATTTTTGCACGGTGCCAAGCCAAATGATTTATCGACCTCTGCAGTTTACATATAATTATCAACCTGCAGTTGATGATTGTGGTTTTATCATGTTCCCTTCTTCTCATTGCTCGCTGAATGTGGACATGTCACACTAGCAATTATCTTTCTTCTTCCTAAGTGCACATAATTGATATACATGGAGATGGACAGTGATCCTCGCGCCGAACCCCGAACAGCAGCACTTGCCAAGTTCTTTCAATCTGAGTATATTTCATCATTCATACTGCTTGTTTCCAGTTTATTGTTGCCAAAGTTTCATTAGGTTTGCTGCTTGTTCCACAGACCCACTTGTTCTGATATTATTCATGAGCCTGCTGCTCACCGACAATTATGCCAGTTATGGATAAGATCAATATATTTATCAAGCTTGACAGTTTTTTAGACTGCCGCTGACTTCAGGTTTATATTTTGTTTCCAGAAGTTTTTCTGTTGCCTTTTTGAATGTAACTTTTCGTATTTCATGTTAACTAGCCCTCCGTTCTAACATTTCGACTTTTCTGCATTGTTATACAAGATCTGTCTCTCAGATATCTGATACCGTTCCACCATAAATTATGACAGCACTGAAAGCATTGCCCATTTTTGTTTCTCCTGTATTGTTCAGAAT